>NC_053391.1:386766680-387366680 GCF_905171765.1 Bufo bufo
TTATAGATCTGACTGTGATCAGTTCTGATCACTTACAGATACTCTAAAAGTACCAATGCTGATTAGCGATACGCTAATCAGCGAATCAGTGACTGCAGTGCGGTGGGCTGGGCGCTAACCGACGCTAACTACCTAACAAAGGGGCCTAAACTAACCTAAAACCTAACAGTCAATACTAGTGGGAAACAAATGTGACAGTTTACACTGATCACTTTTTTCCCTTTCACTAGTGATTGACAGGGGTGATCAAGGGGTTAATTGGGGTGATGGGGGGTGATCTGGGGCTAAGTGTAGTGTTTGGTGTGTACTCACAGTGATGTGTGCTCCTCTGCTGGGACCAACCGATGAAAAGGACCAGCAGAGGAGCACAGAAGCCATTTAACACCTTATATTTATAAATATAAGATGTTAAATGGCTTCTGATTCGATTTTTTAAAAGTCACCAACCTGCCAGCGATGATCATTGGCTGGCAGGCTGGTGACGAACCTCTGATGTAACGATTCCCGGCCCACACTGCGCATGTGCCGGCCGGCTCTGCCCGAAATCTCGCGTCTCGCGAGAGGACGCGCCGGCGCGTCCAGGAGGAATAACAGGGCCGCCGCCTGGACGCAATCCTGCGTGCGGCGGTCCTGAGGAGGTTAAGGACACATGACATACCGGTACGTCATATGTATTTCCGATCACCGCCGCCTGCGGTCCGCGGCTTTTATTTGCGGTTGCATCGGCGGTGGGCGGTGTCATCGGGTCCCCATGCGGCTGTAGGGGGGACCCGATGGCATGGAAGGCAGCGCAATACCTAAGAAAGTCATCGCACTGCCTTCCGGTGACGAGCCTGTGAGATCCAGCTTCCTGGATCTCACAGGCCGGAAGCTGTATGAGTAATACACACAGTATTGCTCATACAGCCAATGCATTCCAATACAGAAGTATTGGAATGCATTGTAAAGGACTAGACCCCCAAAAGTTCAAGTCCCAAAGTGGGACAAAAAATAAAGTGAAAAAATAAAGTTTCCCCCCAAAAAATTTAAAGTTTCAAGTAAAAATAAACAAAAACGTAATTTTCCCCAAATAAAGTTTAAAAAAATTGGTAAACAATAGGGAAACAAAAAAGTATACATATTAGGTATCGCCGTGTCCGTATCGACCGGCTCTATAAAAATATCACATGACCTAACCCCTCAGATAAACACCGTAAAAAAAAAAAAAAAAACTGTGCTAAATAAACAATTTTATTGTCACCTTACATCACAAAAAGTACAACAGCAAGCGATCAAAAAGGCGTTTGCCCACCAAAATAGTTCCAATCAAACCCTTACCTCATCCCGCAAAAAATGAGCCCCTACCTGAGACAATCGCCAAAAAATAAAAGCTGTTATTGTGTAAAACTTACATAAATAAAAAAAAAGTATACATATTAGGTATTGCCGCGTCCGTTTCAAGTAAAAATAAGTTTCAAGTAAAAATAAACAGAAACGTCATTTTCCCCAAATAAAGTTTAAAAAAATTGGTAAACAATAGGGAAACAAAAAAGTATACATATTAGGTATCGCCGTGTCCGTATCGACCGGCTCTATAAAAATATCACATGACCTAACCCCTCAGATGAACACCGTAAAAAATAAAAACTGTGCTAAATAAACAATTTTTTGTCACTTTACATCACAAAAAGTGTAATAGCAAGCGATCAAAAGGTCATATGCACCCCAAAATAGTGCAAATCAAACCATCATCTCATCCCTGCAAAAAATGAGACCCTACTTAAGATAATCGCCCTAAAACTGAAAAAACTATGGCTTTTAGAATATGGAGACCCTAAAACATGATTATTTTTTTTTGTTTCAAAAATGATATTATTGTGTAAAACTTACATAAATAAAAAAAAAAGTATACATATTAGGTATCCCCGCATCCGTATCGACCGGCTCTATAAAAATATCACATGACCTAACCCCTCAGATGAACACCGTAAAAAAATAAAAACTGCTAAATAAACAATTTTTTGTCACCTTACATCACAAAAAGTGTAATAGCAAGCGATCAAAAAGTCACACGCACCCCAAAATAGTGCCAATAAAACCGTCATCCCATCCCGCAAAAATCATACCCTACCTAAGGTAATCGCCTAAAAACTGAAAAAATTATGGCTCTCAGACTATGGAAACACTAAAACATGATTTTTTTTTGTTTAAAAAAAGAAATCATTGTGTAAAACTTACATAAATAAAAAAAAAGTATACATATTAGGTATCGCCGCATCCGTGACAACCTGGTCTATAAAAATATCACATGATCTAACCTGCCAGATGAATGTTGTAAATAAAAAATAAAAACGGTGCCAAAACAGCTATTTCTTGTTATCTTGCCTAACAAAAAGTGTAATTTAGAGCAACCAAAAATCATATGTACCCTCAACTAGTACCAACAATACTGCCACCCTGTCCCATAGTTTCTAAAATGAGGTCACTGTTTTGAAGTTTCTACTCTAGGGGTGCTTCAAATGGGACATGGTGTAAAAAAAAAAACAGTCCAGCAAAATCTGCCTTCCAAAAACCGTATGGCATTCCTTTCCTTCTGCGCCCTGCCGTGTGCCCGTACAGCGGTTTACGACCACATATGGGGTGTTTCTGTAAACTACAGAATCAGGGCCATAAATATTGAGTTTGGTTTGGCTGTTAAACCTTGCTTTGTAACTGGAAAAAAAATATTAAAATGGAAAATCTGCCAAAAAAGTGAAATTTTGAAATTGTATCTCTATTTTCCATTAATTCTTGTGGAACACCTAAAGGATTAACGACGTTTGTAAAATCACTTTTGAATACCTTGAGGGGTGTAGTTTCTTAGATGGGGTCACTTTTATGGAGTTTCTACTCTAGGGGTGCATCAGGGGGGCTTCAAATAAGACAGGGTGTCAAAAAAAACAGTCCAGCAAAACCTGCCTTCCAAAAACCGTATGGCATTCCTTTCCTTCTGCGCCCTGCCGTGTGCCCGTACAGCGGTTTACGACCACATATGGGGTGTTTCTGTAAACGACAGAATCAGGGCCATAAATATTGAGTTTGGTTTGGTTGTTAACCCTTGCTTTGTAACTGGAAAAAAATTATTAAAATGGAAAGTCTGCCAAAAAAGTGAAATTTTGAAATTGTATCTCTATTTTCCATTAATTCTTGTGGAACACCTAAAGGGTTAACAAAGTTTGTAAAATCAGTTTTGAATACCTTGAGGGGTGTAGTTTCTAGAATGGGGTGGTTTCTATTATGTAAGCCTCGCAAAGTGACTTCAGACCTGAATTGGTCCCTAAAAATTGGGTTTTTGAAGAATTTCAGAAAAATTTCAGGATTTGCTTCTAAACTTCTAAGCCTTGTAACATCCCCAAAAAATAAAATATCATTCCCAAAATGATCCAAACATGAAGTAGACATATGGGGAATGTAAAGTAATAACTATGTTTGTAGGTATTACTATGTATTATAGAAGTAGAGAAATTGAAACTTGGAAATTTGCAATTTTTTAAAAATTTTTGGTAAATTTGTTTTTTTTTTTTAAATAAAAATTAATTTTTTTTTACTTCATTTTACCAGTGTCATGAAGTACAATATGTGACGAAAAATCTATCTCAGAATGGCCTAGATCAGTCAAAGCGTTTTAAAGTTATCACCACTTAAAGTGACACTGGTCAGATTTGCAAAAAATGGCCTGGTCCTTAAGGTGAAATAAGGCTGTGTCTCAAAGGGGTTTATATATACAGCTTTCATATTCTGTTACCAAAAAAACACTTTTTTGGCAATCAACAACATCTGTATTAGTCAGTGTGCAATTTAAGCTAGAAATACACTGCGTGCAGAATTATTAGGCAAATGAGTATTTTGACCACATCATCCTCTTTATGCATGTTGTCTTACTCCAAGCTATATAGGCTCGAAAGCCTACTACCAATTAAGCATATTAGGTGATGTGCATCTCTGTAATGAGAAGGGGTGTGGTCTAATGACATCAACACCCTATATTAGGTGTGCATAATTATTAGGCAACTTCCTTTCCTTTGGCAAAATGGGTCAAAAGAAGGACTTGACAGGCTCAGAAAAGTCAAAAATAGTGAGATATCTTGCAGAGGGATGCAGCACTCTTACAATTGCAAAGCTTCTGAAGCGTGATCATCGAACAATCAAGCGTTTCATTCAAAATAGTCAACAGGGTCGCAAGAAGCGTCTGGAAAAACCAAGGCGCAAAATAACTGCCCATGAACTGAGAAAAGTCAAGCGTGCAGCTGCCAAGATGCCACTTGCCACCAGTTTGGCCATATTTCAGAGCTGCAACATCACTGGAGTGCCCAAAAGCACAAGGTGTGCAATACTCAGAGACATGGCCAAGGTAAGAAAGGCTGAAAGATGACCACCACTGAACAAGACACACAAGCTGAAACGTCAAGACTGGGCCAAGAAATATCTCAAGACTGATTTTTCTAAGGTTTTATGGACTGATGAAATGAGAGTGAGTCTTGATGGGCCAGATGGATGGGCCCGTGCCTGGATTGGTAAAGGGCAGAGAGCTCCAGTCCGACTCAGACGCCAGCAAGGTGGAGGTGGAGTACTGGTTTGGGCTGGTATCATCAAAGATGAGCTTGTGGGGCCTTTTCGGGTTGAGGATGGAGTCAAGCTCAACTCCCAGTCCTACTGCCAGTTTCTGGAAGACACCTTCTTCAAGCAGTGGTACAGGAAGAAGTCTGCATCCTTCAAGAAAAACATGATTTTCATGCAGGACAATGCTCCATCACACGCGTCCAAGTACTCCACAGCGTGGCTGGCAAGAAAGGGTATAAAAGAAGAAAATCTAATGACATGGCCTCCTTGTTCACCTGATCTGAACCCCATTGAGAACCTGTGGTCCATCATCAAATGTGAGATTTACAAGGAGGGAAAACAGTACACCTCTCTGAACAGTGTCTGGGAGGCTGTGGTTGCTGCTGCACGCAATGTTGATGGTGAATAGATCAAAACACTGACAGAATCCATGGATGGCAGGCTTTTGAGTGTCCTTGCAAAGAAAGGTGGCTATATTGGTCACTGATTTGTTTTTGTTTTGTTTTTGAATGTCAGAAATGTATATTTGTGAATGTTGACATGTTATATTGGTTTCACTGGTAAAAATAAATAATTGAAATGGGTATATATTTGTTTTTTGTTAAGTTGCCTAATAATTATGCACAGTAATAGTCACCTGCACACACAGATATCCCCCTAAAATAGCTAAAACTAAAAACAATCTAAAAACTACTTCCAAAAATATTCAGCTTTGATATTAATGAGTTTTTTGGGTTCATTGAGAACATGGTTGTTGTTCAATAATAAAATTAATCCTCAAAAATACAACTTGCCTAATAATTCTGCACTCCCTGTACACCCATCATTTTCTGGGGTTTTAAAAACCAACTTTTTTGGCAAAAAAACACTATTTTCAGGCCTTGCAGCATCAGCACGTTTGAAATTACAGGCTTATATACTGCTGTCAAATTCAGTTGTTAAACAAACACTCGCCTAAAAAATTTAGTTGGCAGCCTTTGATGCAGATGTCATTGTGAGATACACCATTTATTCATTTGGGTTAGATTCAGAGATTTGAAATACAGCCATTTGGTGCACCAATATTGAATTCAGCCCTATACTGGTTCAGGTCCTGTGAGATTCACCCTCTACATACAGGGGTTTGATTCAGGCATTTGAAATACAGCCATTTTAAATATAGCCATTTTTGGGAAAGAAATATTTAATTTAGGTCTACACTGGTTCTGGCCGTGTGAAATACACCCTCTACATACAGGGGTTTGATTCAGGCATTTGAAATACAGCCATTTTGTGCAAAGAAATATTTCATTCAGCCCTACACTGGTTCAGACTGTGTGAGATACACACTCTACATACAGGGGTTTGATTCAGGCATTTGAAATACAGCCATTTTGTGCAAATAAATATTTAATTCAGGCCTACAGTGGTTCAGATCGTGTGAGATGCACCCTCTACATACAGTGGTTTGATTCAGGCATTTAAAATACAGCCATTTAAAATACAGCCATTTTGGGGAAAGAAATATTTAATTTAGGTCTACACTGGTTCTGGCCGTGTAAGATACACCCTTTACATACAGGGGTTTGATTCAGGCATTTGAAATAAAGCCATTTTTGGCAAAGAAATATTAAATTTAGGCCTACACTGGTTCAGACCGTGTGAGATACACCCTATACATACAGGGGTTTGTTTCAGGCATTTGAAATACAGCTATTTTATGCAAAGAAATATTTCATTCAGGCCTACACTGGTTCAGACTGTGTGAGATACACTCTCTACATACAGGGGTTTGATTCAGGCATTTGAAATACAGCCATTTTGGGCAAAGAAATATTGAATTTAGGCCTACACTGGTTCAGACTGTTTGAGATACACCCTCTACATACAGGGGTTTGATTCAGGCATTTGAAATACAGCCATTTTAAATACAGCCATTTTGGAGAAAGAAATATTTAATTTAGGTCTGCACTGGTTCTGGCCGTGTGAGATACCCCCTATACATACAGGGGTTTGATTCAGGCATTTGAAATACAGCCATTTTGGGCAAAGAAATATTTAATTTAGGCCTACACTGGGTCAGACCGTGTGAGATACACCCTCTACATACACGGGTTTGATTCAGGCATTTGAAATACAGCCATTTTGTGCAAGGAAATATTTCATTCAGGCCTACACTGGTTCAGACCGTGTGAGATACACCCTCTACATACAGGGTTTGATTCAGGCATTTGAAATACAGCCATTTTGGGAAAAGAAATATTTAATTCAGATCTACACTGGTTCAGACCGTGTGAGATACACCCTCTACATACAGGGGTTTGATTCAGGCATTTGAAATACAGCCATTTTGGGCAAATAAATATTTGATTTAGGCCTACACTGGTTCATGCCGTGTGAGATACACCCTCTACATACAGAGGTTTGATTCAGGCATTTGAAATACAGCCATTTTGGGCAAATAAAGATTTAATTTAGGCCTACACTGGTTCAGACTGTGTGAGATACACCCTCTACAAATAGGGGTTTGATTCAGGCATTTGAAATACAGCCATTTTGTGCAAAGAAATATTTCATTCAGGCCTACACTGGTTCAGACTGTGCGAGATACACCCTCTACATACAGGGGTTTGATTCAGGCATTTGAAATACCGCCATTTGGTGCACCAATATTGAATTCAGGCCTACACTGGCTCAGGCCGTGTGAGACACACCCTCTACATACAGGGGTTTGATTCAGGCATTTGAAATACCGCCATTTGGTGCACCAATATTGAATTCAGGCCTACACTGGCTCAGGCCGTGTGAGACACACCCTCTACATACAGGGGTTTGATTCAGGCATTTGAAATACAGCCATTTGAAATACAGCCATTTTGTGCAAAGAAATATTTAATTCAGGCCTACACTGGTTCATACCGTGTGAGATACACCCTCTACATACAGGGGTTTGATTTAGGCATCTGAAATACCGCCATTTGGTGCACCAATATTGAATTCAGGCGTACACTGGTTCAGGCCATGTGAGATACACCCTCTACATGCAGGGGTTTGATTCAGGCATTTGAAATACAGCCATTTTGGGCAAAAAAATATTTAATTCCGGCCTACACTGGTTCAGACCGTGTGAGATACACCCTCTACATACAGGGGTTTGATTCAGGCATTTGAAACACAGCCATTTTGGGCAAAGAAAAATTTAATTCAGGCCTACACTGGTTCAGACCGTGTGAGATACACCCTCTACATACAGGAGTTTGATTCAGGCATTTGAAATACAGCCATTTGAAATACAGCCATTTTGTGCAAAGAAATATTTAATTCAGGCCTACACTGGTTCAGACCGTGTGAGATACACCCTCTACATACAGGGGTTTGATTCAGGCATTTGAAATACCGCCATTTGGTGCACCAATATTGAATTCAGGCCTGCACTGGTTCAGGCCGTGTGAGATACACCCTCTACATACAGGGGTTTGATTCAGGCATTTGAAATACAGCCATTTCGTGCAAAAAAATATTTAATTCAGGCCTACACTGGTTCAGGCCGTGTGAGATACACCCTCTACATACAGGGGTTTGATTCAGGCATTTGAAATACAGCCATTTTGGGCAAAGAAATATTGAATTCAGGCCTACACTGGTTCAGACCGTGTGAGATACACCCTCTACATACAGGGGTTTGATTCAGCCATTTGAAATACAGCCATTTGAAATACAGCCATTTTGGAGAAAGAAATATTTAATTTAGGTCTACACTGGTTCTGGCCGTGTGAGATACACCCTCTACATACACGGGTTTGATTCAGTCATTTGAAATACAGCCATTTTGTGCAAAGAAATATTTCATTCAGGCCTACACTGGTTCAGACCGTGTGAGATACACCCTCTACACATAGGGTTTGATTCAGGCATTTGAAATACAGCCATTTTGGGCAAAGAAATATTTAATTCAGGTCTACACTGGTTCAGACTGTGTGAGATACACCCTCTACATACAGGGGTTTGATTCAGGCATTTGAAATACAGCCATTTTGGCCAAATAAATATTTGATTTAGGCCTACACTGGTTCATGCCGTGTGAGATACACCCTCTACATAAAAAGGTTTGATTCAGGCATTTGAAATACAGCCATTTTGGGCAAATAAAGATTTAATTTAGGCCTACACTGGTTCAGACCGTGTGAGATACACCCTCTACATATAGGGGTTTGATTCAGGCATTCGAAATACAGCCATTTTGTGCAAAAAAATATTTCATTCTGGCCTACACTGGTTCAGACTGTGCGAGATACACCCTCTACATACAGGGGTTTGATTCAGGCATTTGAAATACCGCCATTTGGTGCACCAATATTGAATTCAGGCCTACACTGGCTCAGGCCGTGTGAGATACACCCTCTACATGCAGGGGTTTGATTCAGGCATTTGAAATACAGCCATTTGAAATATAGCCATTTTGTGCAAAGAAATATTTAATTCAGGCCTACACTGGTTCAGACCGTGTGAGATACACCCTCTACATACAGGGGTTTGATTTAGGCATCTGAAATACCGCCATTTGGTGCACCAATATTGAATTCAGGCCTACACTGGTTCAGGCCATGTGAGATACACCCTCTACATGCAGGGGTTTGATTCAGGCATTTGAAATACAGCCATTTTGGGCAAAAAAAAATTAATTCAGGCCTACACTGGTTCAGACTGTGCGAGATACACCCTCTACATACAGGGGTTTGATTCAGGCATTTGAAATACCGCCATTTGGTGCACCAATATTGAATTCAGGCCTACACTGGCTCAGGCCGTGTGAGACACACCCTCTACATACAGGGGTTTGATTCAGGCATTTGAAATACAGCCATTTTAAAAACAGCCATTTTGGGGAAAGAAATATTTAATTCCGGCCTACACTGGTTCATACCATGTGAGATATACCCTCTACATACAGGGGTTTGATTCAGGCATTTGAAACACAGACATTTTGGGCAAAGAAATATTTAATTCAGGCCTACACTGGTTCAGACCGTGTGAGATACACCCTCTACATACAGGAGTTTGATTCAGGCATTTGAAATACAGCCATTTTGTGCAAAGAAATATTTAATTCAGGCCTACACTGGTTCAGACCGTGTGAGATACACCCTCTACATACAGGGGTTTGATTCAGGCATTTGAAATACCACCATTTGGTGCACCAATATTGAATTCAGGCCTGCACTGGTTCAGGCCGTGTGAGATACACCCTCTACATACAGGGGTTTGATTCAGGCATTTGAAACACAGCCATTTTGGGCAAAGAAAAATTTAATTCAGGCCTACACTGGTTCAGACCGTGTGAGATACACCCTCTACATACAGGAGTTTGATTCAGGCATTTGAAATACAGCCATTTGAAATACAGCCATTTTGTGCAAAGAAATATTTAATTCAGGCCTACACTGGTTCAGACCGTGTGAGATACACCCTCTACATACAGGGGTTTGATTCAGGCATTTGAAATACCGCCATTTGGTGCACCAATATTGAATTCAGGCCTGCACTGGTTCAGGCCATGTGAGATACACCCTCTACATACAGGGGTTTGATTCAGGCATTTGAAATACAGCCATTTCGTGCAAAAAAATATTTAATTCAGGCCTACACTGGTTCAGGCCGTGTGAGATACACCCTCTACATACAGGGGTTTGATTCAGGCATTTGAAATACAGCCATTTTGGGCAAAGAAATATTGAATTCAGGCCTACACTGGTTCAGACCGTGTGAGATACACCCTCTACATACAGGGGTTTGATTCAGCCATTTGAAATACAGCCATTTGAAATACAGCCATTTTGGAGAAAGAAATATTTAATTTAGGTCTACACTGGTTCTGGCCGTGTGAGATACACCCTCTACATACAGGGGTTTGATTCAGGCATTTGAAATACAGCCATTTTGGGCAAAGAAATATTTAATTTAGGCCTACACTGGGTCAGACCGTGTGAGATACACCCTCTACATACACGGGTTTGATTCAGTCATTTGAAATACAGCCATTTTGTGCAAAGAAATATTTCATTCAGGCCTACACTGGTTCAGACCGTGTGAGATACACCCTCTACACACAGGGTTTGATTCAGGCATTTGAAATACAGCCATTTTGGGCAAAGAAATATTTAATTCAGGTCTACACTGGTTCAGACTGTGTGAGATACACCCTCTACATACAGGGATTTGATTCAGGCATTTGAAATACAGCCATTTTGGCCAAATAAATATTTGATTTAGGCCTACACTGGTTCATGCCGTGTGAGATACACCCTCTACATAAAGAGGTTTGATTCAGGCATTTGAAATACAGCCATTTTGGGCAAATAAAGATTTAATTTAGGCCTACACTCGTTCAGACCGTGTGAGATACACCCTCTACATATAGGGGTTTGATTCAGGCATTCGAAATACAGCCATTTTGTGCAAAAAAATATTTCATTCTGGCCGACACTAGTTCAGACTGTGCGAGATACACCCTCTACATACAGGGGTTTGATTCAGGCATTTGAAATACCGCCATTTGGTGCACCAATATTGAATTCAGGCCTACACTGGCTCAGGCCGTGTGAGACACACCCTCTACATGCAGGGGTTTGATTCAGGCATTTGAAATACAGCCATTTGAAATATAGCCATTTTGTGCAAAGAAATATTTAATTCAGGCCTACACTGGTTCAGACCGTGTGAGATACACCCTCTACATACAGGGGTTTGATTTAGGCATCTGAAATACCGCCATTTGGTGCACCAATATTGAATTCAGGCCTACACTGGTTCAGGCCATGTGAGATACACCCTCTACATGCAGGGGTTTGATTCAGGCATTTGAAATACAGCCATTTTGGGCAAAAAAAAAATTAATTCAGGCCTACACTGGTTCAGACTGTGCGAGATACACCCTCTACATACAGGGGTTTGATTCAGGCATTTGAAATACCGCCATTTGGTGCACCAATATTGAATTCAGGCCTACACTGGCTCAGGCCGTGTGAGACACACCCTCTACATACAGGGGTTTGATTCAGGCATTTGAAATACAGCCATTTTAAAAACAGCCATTTTGGGGAAAGAAATATTTAATTCCGGCCTACACTGGTTCATACCATGTGAAATATACCCTCTACATACAGGGGTTTGATTCAGGCATTTGAAACACAGACATTTTGGGCAAAGAAATATTTAATTCAGGCCTACACTGGTTCAGACCGTGTGAGATACACCCTCTACATACAGGAGTTTGATTCAGGCATTTGAAATACAGCCATTTTGTGCAAAGAAATATTTAATTCAGGCCTACACTGGTTCAGACCGTGTGAGATACACCCTCTACATACAGGGGTTTGATTCAGGCATTTGAAATACCACCATTTGGTGCACCAATATTGAATTCAGGCCTGCACTGGTTCAGGCCGTGTGAGATACACCCTCTACATACAGGGGTTTGATTCAGGCATTTGAAATACAGCCATTTCGTGCAAAAAAATATTTAATTCTGGCCTACACTGGTTCAGGCCGTGTGAGATACACCCTCTACATACAGGGGTTTGATTCAGGCATTTGAAATACAGCCATTTGGTGCACCAATATTGAATTCAGCCCTACACTGGTTCAGGTCCTGTGAGATTCACCCTCTACATACAGGGGTTTGATTCAGGCATTTGAAATACAGCCATTTTAAATACAGCCATTTTGGGGAAAGAAATATTTAATTTAGGTCTACACTGGTTCTGGCCGTGTGAAATACACCCTCTACATGCAGGGGTTTGATTCAGGCATTTGAAATACAGCCATTTTGTGCAAAGAAATATTTCATTCAGGCCTACACTGGTTCAGACTGTGTGAGATACACCCTCTACATACAGAGGTTTGATTCAGGCATTTGAAATACAGCCATTTGAAATACAGCCATTTTGTGCAAATAAATATTTAATTCAGGCCTACAGTGGTTCAGATCGTTTGAGATGCACCCTCTACATAGAGTGGTTTGATTCAGGAATTTGAAATACAGCCATTTAAAATACAGCCATTTTTGGCAAAGAAATAATAAATTTAGGCCTACACTGGTTCAGACCGTGTGAGATACACCCTCTACATACAGGGGTTTAATTCAGGCATTTGAAATACAGCTATTTTATGCAAAGAAATATTTCATTCAGGCCTACACTGGTTCAGACTGTGTGAGATACACTCTCTACATACAGGGGTTTGATTCAGGCATTTGAAATACAGCCATTTTGGGCAAAGAAATATTGAATTCAGGCCTACACTGGTTCAGACCGTGTGAGATACACCCTCTACATACAGGGGTTTGATTCAGCCATTTGAAATACAGCCATTTTAAATACAGCCATTTTGGAGAAAGAAATATTTAATTTAGGTCTACACTGGTTCTGGCCGTGTGAGATACACCCTCTACATACAGGGGTTTGATTCAGGCATTTGAAATACAGCCATTTTGGGCAAAGAAATATTTAATTTAGGCCTACACTGGGTCAGACCGTGTGAGATACACCCTCTACATACACAGGTTTGATTCAGTCATTTGAAATACAGCCATTTTGTGCAAATAAATATTTCATTCAGGCCTACACTGGTTCAGACCGTGTGAGATACACCCTCTACACACAGGGTTTGATTCAGGCATTTGAAATACAGCCATTTTGGGCAAAGAAATATTTAATTCAGGTCTACACTGGTTCAGACTGTGCGAGATAGACCCTCTACATACAGGGGTTTGATTCAGGCATTTGAAATACAGCCATTTTGGCCAAATAAATATTTGATTTAGGCCTACACTGGTTCATGCCGTGTGAGATACACCCTCTACATAAAGAGGTTTGATTCAGGCATTTGAAATACAGCCATTTTAGGCAAATAAAGATTAAATTTAGGCCTACACTGGTTCAGACCATGTGAGATACACCCTCTACATATAGGGGTTTGATTCAGGCATTCGACATACAGCCATTTTGTGCAAAGAAATATTTCAATCAGGCCTACACTGGTTCAGACTGTGCGAGATACACCCTCTACATACAGGGGTTTGATTCAGGCTTTTGAAATACCGCCATTTGGTGGTCCAATATTGAATTCAGGCCTACACTGGCTCAGGCCGTGTGAGACACACCCTCTACATGCAAGGGTTTGATTCAGGCATTTGAAATACAGCCATTTGAAATATAGCCATTTTGTGCAAAGAAATATTTAATTCAGGCCTACACTGGTTCAGACCGTGTGAGATACACCCGCTACATGCAGGGGTTTGATTTAGGCATCTGAAATACCGCCATTTGGTGCACCAATATTGAATTCAGGCCTACACTGGTTCAGGCCATGTGAGATACACCCTCTACATGCAGGGGTTTGATTCAGGCATTTGAAATACAGCCATTTTGGGCAAAAAAATATTTAATTCAGGCCTACACTGGTTCAGACTGTGCGAGATACACCCTCTACATACAGGGGTTTGATTCAGGCATTTGAAATACCGCCATTTGGTGCACCAATATTGAATTCAGGCCTACACTGGCTCAGGCCGTGTGAGACACACCCTCTACATACAGGGGTTTGATTCAGGCATTTGAAATACAGCCATTTTGGGCAAAGAAATATTTAATTTAGGCCTACACTGGGTCAGACCGTGTGAGATACACCCTCTACATACACGGGTTTGATTCAGGCATTTGAAATACAGCCATTTTGTGCAAGGAAATATTTCATTCAGGCCTACACTGGTTCAGACCGTGTGAGATACACCCTCTACATACAGGGTTTGATTCAGGCATTTGAAATACAGCCATTTTGGGCAAAGAAATATTTAATTCAGGTCTACACTGGTTCAGACCTTGTGAGATACACCCTCTACATACAGGGGTTTGATTCAGGCATTTGAAATACAGCCATTTTGGGCAAATAAATATTTGATTTAGGCCTACACTGGTTCATACCGTGTGAGATACACCCTCTACATACAGAGGTTTGATTCAGGTATTTGAAATACAGCCATTTTGGGCAAATAAAGATTTAATTTAGGCATACACTGGTTCAGACCGTGTGAGATACACCCTCTACAAATGGGGGTTTGATTCAGGCATTTGAAATACAGCCATTTTGGGCAAAGAAATATTTCATTCAGGCCTACACTGGTTCAGACTGTGCGAGATACACCCTCTACATACAGGGGTTTGATTCAGGCATTTGAAATACCGCCATTTGGTGCACCAATATTGAATTCAGGCCTACACTGGCTCAGGCCGTGTGAGACACACCCTCTACATACAGGGGTTTGATTCAGGCATTTGAAATACAGCCATTTGAAATACAGCCATTTTGTGCAAAGAAATATTGAATTCAGGCCTACACTGGTTCATACCGTGTGAGATACACCCTCTACATACAGGGGTTTGATTTAGGCATCTGAAATACCGCCATTTGGTGCACCAATATTGAATTCAGGCCTACACTGGTTCAGGCCATGTGAGATACACCCTCTACATGCAGGGGTTTGATTCAGGCATTTGAAATACAGCCATTTTGGGCAAAAAAATATTTAATTCCGGCCTACACTGGTTCAGACCATGTGAGATACACCCTCTACATACAGGGGTTTGATTCAGGCATTTGAAACACAGCCATTTTGGGCAAAGAAATATTTAATTCAGGCCTACACTGGTTCAGACCGTGTGAGATACACCCTCTACATACAGGAGTATGATTCAGGCATTTGAAATACAGCCATTTTAAATACAGCCATTTTGTGCAAAGAAATATTTAATTCAGGCCTACACTGGTTCAGACCGTGTGAGATACACCCTCTACATACAGGGGTTTGATTCAGGCATTTGAAATACCGCCATTTGGTGCACCAATATTTAATTCAGGGCTGCACTGGTTCAGGCCGTGTGAGATACACCCTCTACATACAGGGGTTTGATTCAGGCATTTGAAATACAGCCATTTCGTGCAAAAAAATATTTAATTCAGGCCTACACTGGTTCAGGCCGTGTGAGATACACCCTCTACATTCAGGGGTTTGATTCAGGCATTTGAAATACAGCCATTTGGTGCAAAGAAATATTTCAATCAGGCCTACACTGGTTCAGACTGTGCGAGATACACCCTCTACATACAGGGGTTTGATTCAGGCTTTTGAAATACCGCCATTTGGTGGTCCAATATTGAATTCAGGCCTACACTGGCTCAGGCCGTGTGAGACACACCCTCTACATGCAAGGGTTTGATTCAGGCATTTGAAATACAGCCATTTGAAATATAGCCATTTTGTGCAAAGAAATATTTAATTCAGGCCTACACTGGTTCAGACCGTGTGAGATACACCCGCTACATACAGGGGTTTGATTTAGGCATCTGAAATACCGCCATTTGGTGCACCAATATTGAATTCAGGCCTACACTGGTTCAGGCCATGTGAGATACACCCTCTACATGCAGGGGTTTGATTCAGGCATTTGAAATACAGCCATTTTGGGCAAAAAAATATTTAATTCAGGCCTACACTGGTTCAGACTGTGCGAGATACACCCTCTACATACAGGGGTTTGATTCAGGCATTTGAAATACCGCCATTTGGTGCACCAATATTGAATTCAGGCCTACACTGGCTCAGGCCGTGTGAGACACACCCTCTACATACAGGGGTTTGATTCAGGCATTTGAAATACAGCCATTTTGGGCAAAGAAATATTTAATTTAGGCCTACACTGGGTCAGACCGTGTGAGATACACCCTCTACATACACGGGTTTGATTCAGGCATTTGAAATACAGCCATTTTGTGCAAGGAAATATTTCATTCAGGCCTACACTGGTTCAGACCGTGTGAGATACACCCTCTACATACAGGGTTTGATTCAGGCATTTGAAATACAGCCATTTTGGGCAAAGAAATATTTAATTCAGGTCTACACTGGTTCAGACCTTGTGAGATACACCCTCTACATACAGGGGTTTGATTCAGGCATTTGAAATACAGCCATTTTGGGCAAATAAATATTTGATTTAGGCCTACACTGGTTCATACCGTGTGAGATACACCCTCTACATACAGAGGTTTGATTCAGGCATTTGAAATACAGCCATTTTGGGCAAATAAAGATTTAATTTAGGCATACACTGGTTCAGACCGTGTGAGATACACCCTCTACAAATGGGGGTTTGATTCAGGCATTTGAAATACAGCCATTTTGGGCAAAGAAATATTTCATTCAGGCCTACACTGGTTCAGACTGTGCGAGATACACCCTCTACATACAGGGGTTTGATTCAGGCATTTGAAATACCGCCATTTGGTGCACCAATATTGAATTCAGGCCTACACTGGCTCAGGCCGTGTGAGACACACCCTCTACATACAGGGGTTTGATTCAGGCATTTGAAATACAGCCATTTGAAATACAGCCATTTTGTGCAAAGAAATATTGAATTCAGGCCTACACTGGTTCATACCGTGTGAGATACACCCTCTACATACAGGGGTTTGATTTAGGCATCTGAAATACCGCCATTTGGTGCACCAATATTGAATTCAGGCCTACACTGGTTCAGGCCATGTGAGATACACCCTCTACATGCAGGGGTTTGATTCAGGCATTTGAAATACAGCCATTTTGGGCAAAAAAATATTTAATTCCGGCCTACACTGGTTCAGACCATGTGAGATACACCCTCTACATACAGGGGTTTGATTCAGGCATTTGAAACACAGCCATTTTGGGCAAAGAAATATTTAATTCAGGCCTACACTGGTTCAGACCGTGTGAGATACACCCTCTACATACAGGAGTATGATTCAGGCATTTGAAATACAGCCATTTTAAATACAGCCATTTTGTGCAAAGAAATATTTAATTCAGGCCTACACTGGTTCAGACCGTGTGAGATACACCCTCTACATACAGGGGTTTGATTCAGGCATTTGAAATACCGCCATTTGGTGCACCAATATTTAATTCAGGGCTGCACTGGTTCAGGCCGTGTGAGATACACCCTCTACATACAGGGGTTTGATTCAGGCATTTGAAATACAGCCATTTCGTGCAAAAAAATATTTAATTCAGGCCTACACTGGTTCAGGCCGTGTGAGATACACCCTCTACATTCAGGGGTTTGATTCAGGCATTTGAAATACAGCCATTTGGTGCACCAATATTGAATTCAGCCCTACACTGGTTCAGGTCCTGTGAGATTCACCCTCTACATACAGGGGTTTGATTCAGGCATTTGAAATACAGCCATTTTAAATACAGCCATTTTGGGATAAGAAATATTTAATTTAGGTCTACACTGGTTCTGGCCGTGTGAAATACACCCTCTACATGCCGGGGTTTGATTCAGGCATTTGAAATACAGCCATTTTGTGCAAAGAAATATTTCATTCAGGCCTACACTGGTTCAGACTGTGTGAGATACACCCTCTACATGCAGAGGTTTGATTCAGGCATTTGAAATACAGCCATTTAAAATACAGACATTTTGTGCAAATAAATATTTAATTCAGGCCTACAGTGGTTCAGATCTTTTGAGATGCACCCTCTACATAGAGTGGTTTGATTCAGGCATTTGAAATACAGCCATTTAAAATACAGCCATTTTTGGCAAAGAAATAATAAATTTAGGCCTACACTGGTTCAGACCGTGTGAGATACACCCTCTACATACAGGGGTTTGATTCAGGCATTTGAAATACAGCTATTTTATGCAAAGAAATATTTCATTCAGGCCTACACTGGTTCAGACTGTGTGAGATACACTCTCTACATACGGGGGTTTGAATCAGGCATTTGAAATACAGCCATTTTGGGCAAAGAAATATTGAATTCAGGCCTACACTGGTTCAGACCGTGTGAGATACACCCTCTACATACAGGGGTTTGATTCAGCCATTTGAAATACAGCCATTTTAAATACAGCCATTTTGGAGAAAGAAATATTTAATTTAGGTCTACACTGGTTCTGGCCGTGTGAGATACACCCTCTACATATAGGGGTTTGATTCAGGCATTTGAAATACAGCCATTTTGTGCAAAGAAATATTTCATTCAGGCCTACACTGGTTCAGACTGTGCGAGATACACCCTCTACATACAGGGGTTTGATTCAGGCATTTGAAATACCGCCATTTGGTGCACCAATATTGAATTCAGGCCTACACTGGCTCAGGCCGTGTGAGACACACCCTCTACATGCAGGGGTTGATTCAGGCATTTGAAATACAGCCATTTTGGGCAAAGAAATATTTAATTTAGGCCTACACTGGGTCAGACCGTGTGAGATACACCCTCTACATACACGGGTTTGATTCAGTCATTTGAAATACAGCCATTTTGTGCAAAGAAATATTTCATTCAGGCCTACACTGGTTCAGACCGTGTGAGATACACCCTCTACACACAGGGTTTGATTCAGGCATTTGAAATACAGCCATTTTGGACAAAGAAATATTTAATTCAGGTCTACACTGGTTCAGACTGTGTGAGATACACCCTCTACATACAGGGGTTTGATTCAGGCATTTGAAATACAGCCATATTGGCCAAATAAATATTTGATTTAGGCCTACACTGGTTCATGCCGTGTGAGATACACCCTCTACATACAGAGGTTTGATTCAGGCATTTGAAATACAGCCATTTTGGGCAAATAAAGATTTAATTTAGGCCTACACTGGTTCAGACCGTGTGAGATACACCCTCTACATATAGGGGTTTGATTCAGGCATTTGAAATACAGCCATTTTGTGCAAAGAAATATTTCATTCAGGCCTACACTGGTTCAGACTGTGCGAGATACACCCTCTACATACAGGGGTTTGATTCAGGCATTTGAAATACCGCCATTTGGTGCACCAATATTATATTCAGGCCTACACTGGCTCAGGCCGTGTGAGACACACCCTCTACATGCAGGGGTTTGATTCAGGCATTTGAAATACAGCCATTTGAAATACAGCCATTTTGAGCAAAGAAATATTTAATTCAGGCCTACACTGGTTCAGACGTGTGAGATACACCCTCTACATACAGTAGTTTGATTTAGGCATCTGAAATACCGCCATTTGGTGCACCAATATTGAATTCAGGCCTACACTGGTTCAGGCCATGTGAGATACACCCTCTACATGCAGGGGTTTGATTCAGGCATTTGAAATACAGCCATTTTGGGCAAAAAAATATTTAATTCAGGCCTACACTGGTTCAGACTGTGCGAGATACACCCTCTACATACAGGGGTTTGATTCAGGCATTTGAAATACCGCCATTTGGTGCACCAATATTGAATTCAGGCCTACACTGGCTAGGCCGTGTGAGACACACCCTCTACATACAGGGGTTTGATTCAGGCATTTGAAATACAGCCATTTGAAATACAGCCATTTTGTGCAAAGAAATATTTAATTCAGGCCTACACTGGTTCAGACCGTGTGAGATACACCCTCTACATACAGGGGTTTGATTTAGGCATCTGAAATACCGCCATTTGGTGCACCAATATTGAATTCAGGCCTACACTGGTTCAGACCATGTGAGATACACCCTCTACATGCAGGGGTTTGATTCAGGCATTTGAAATACAGCCATTTTGGGCAAAAAAATATTTAATTCCGGCCTACACTGGTTCAAACCGTGTGAGATACACCCTCTACATACAGGGGTTTGATTCAGGCATTTGAAATACAGCCATTTTGGGCAAAGAAATAATTAATTCAGGCCTACACTGGTTCAGACCGTGTGAGATACACCCTCTACATACAGGAGTTTGATTCAGGCATTTGAAATACAGCCATTTGAAATACAGCCATTTTGTGCAAAGAAATATTTAATTCAGGCCTACACTGGTTCAGACCGTGTGAGATACACCCTCTACATACAGGGGTTTGATTCAGGCATTTGAAATACCGCCATTTGGTGCACCAATATTGAATTCAGGCCTACACTGGCTCAGGCCGTGTGAGACACACCTTCTACATACAGGGGTTTGATTCAGGCATTTGAAATACAGCCATTTTGGGCAAAGAAATATTTCATTCAGGCCTACACTGATTCAGACCGTGTGAGATACACCACCCTCTACATACAGGGGTTTGATTCAGTCATTTGAAATACCGCCATTTGGTGCACCAATATTTCATTCAGGCCTACACTGGTTCAGACCGTGTTAGATACACCCTCTACATGCAGGGGTTTGATTTAGGCATTTGAAATACAGCCATTTGAAATACTGCCATTTTGGGCAAAGAAATATTTAATTTAGGCCTACACTGGTTCAGACTGTCCGAGATACACCCTCTACATACAGGGGTTTGATTCAGGCATTTGAAATACCGCCATTTGGTGCACCAATATTGAATTCAGGCCTACACTGGTTCACACCGTGTTAGATACACCCTCTACATGCAGGGGTTTGATTTAGGCATTTGAAATACAGCTATTTGAAATACTGCCATTTTGGGCAAAGAAATATTTAATTTAGGCCTACACTGGTTCAGGCCATGTGAGATACACCCTCTATATACAGGGGTTTGATTCAGGCATTTGAAATACAGCCATTTTGGGCAAAGAAATATTTAATTCAGGCCTACACTGATTCAGACCGTGTGAAATACACCCTCTACATACAGGGGTTTGATTCAGGCATTTGAAATACTGCCATTTGGTGCACCAATATTGAATTCAGGCCTACAGTGGTTCAGGCCGTGTGAGATACGCCCTCTACATACAGGGGTTTGATTCAGGCATTTGAAATACAGCCATTTTGGGCAAAGAAATATTTAATTCAGGCCTACACTGGTTCAGACTGTGTGAGATACACCCTCTACATACAGGGGTTTGATTCAGGTATTTGAAATACAGCCATTTTGTGCAAAGAAATATTTCATTCAGGCCTACACTGGTTCAGACCGTGTGAGATACACCCTCTACATACAGGGGTTTGTTTCAGGCATTTGAAATACAGCCATTTGAAATACAGCCATTTTGGGCAAAGAAATATTTAATTTAGGCCTACATTGTTTCAGACCGTGTGAGATACATCCTCTACAGACAGGGGTTTAATTCAGGCATTTGAAATACAGCCATTTGAAATACAGCCATTTTGTCCAAAGAAATATTTCATTCAGGCCTACACTGGTTCAGACCGTGTTAGATACACCCTCTACATGCAGGGGTTTGATTTAGGCATTTGAAATACAGCCATTTGAAATACTGCCATTTTGGGCAAAGAAATATTTAATTTAGGCCTACACTGGTTCAGGCCATGTGAGATACACCCTCTACATACAGGGGTTTGATTCAGGCATTTGAAATACAGCCATTTGAAATACAGCCATTTTGGGCAAAGAAATATTTAATTCAGGCCTACACTGATTCAGACCGTGTGAAATACACCCTCTACATACAGGGGTTTGATTCAGGCATTTGAAATACCGCCATTTGGTGCACCAATATTGAATTCAGGCCTACAGTGGTTCATTCCGTTTGAGATACGCCCTCTACATACAGGGGTTTGATTCAGGCATTTGAAATACAGCCATTTTGGGCAAAGAAATATTTATTTCAGGCCTACACTGGTTCAGACCGTGTGAGATACACCCTCTACATACAGTGGTTTGATTCAGGCATTTGAAATACATCCATTTGAAATACAGCCATTTTGGGCAAAGAAATATTTAATTTAGGCCTACACTGGTTCAGGCCATGTGAGATAAACCCTCTACATACAGGGGTTTTATTCAGGCATTTGAAATATAGCCATTTTGAGCAAAGAAATATTGAATTCAGGCCTACACTGGTTCAGGCCGTGTGAGATACACCCTCTACATGCAGGGGTTTGATTCAGGCATTTGAAATACAGCCATTTGAAATACAGCCATTTTGTGCAAAGAAATATTTAATTCAGGCCTACACTGGTTCAGACCGTGTGAAATACACCCTCTACATACAGGGGTTTGATTCAGGCATTTGAAATACCGCCATTTGGTGCGCCAATATTGAGTTCAGGCCTACACTGGTTCAGGCTGTGTGACATACACCCTCTACATACAGGGGTTTGATTCAGGCATTTGAAATACAACCATTTTGTGCAAAGAAATATTTCATTCAGGCCTACACTGGTTCAGACCGTGTTAGATACACCCTCTACATACAGGGGTTTGATTTAGGCATTTGAAATACAGCCATTTGAAATACTGCCATTTTGGGCAAAGAAATATTTAATTCAGGCCTACACTGATTCAGACCGTGTGAGATACACCCTCTACATACAAGGCTTTGATTCAGGCATTTGAAATACAGCCATTTTGGGGAAATAAATCTTTAATTCAGGCCTACACTGGTTCAGGCCGTGTGAGATACACCCTTTACATACAGGGGTTTATTCAGGCATTTGAAATACAGCAATTTTGGGCAAAAAAAATCTTTAATTGAGGCCTAGTCTGGTTCAGGCCGTGTGAAATACACCCTTTACATACTGTCTTTCTATTCTACTATTATTTAAACATTCATTTAGGGCAAGATCCTAATTTCGAAAAATATGAGGAACGTCAAATAAGGAACGTGGCGCAGGTCGTGGTGCTGCTGGTGGAGCTCCTGTTGCAAGGAGAGGACGTGGTCAATCGGTGCCAGCTACACGCACAAGTGAAACCCCTTCCTCAGGTGCGAGTTGGCGACAAAACCTGCAGCGGTATTTGGTCGGGCCTAATGCTGCTCTACGAATGGTGAGGCCTGAACAAGTACAGGCGATGGTTGATTGGGTTGCTGACAGTGGATCCAGTTCCTTCACATTGTCTCCCACCCAGTCTTCTGCTGAAAGACCACAGTTGGCACCTGCAGCCGATGTCCATCAGTCTTTCACCTCACCCCCTTGCAAATCAGCTTAGCAGTCTGAGCCCCAAGTCATGCAGCAGTCTCTTTTGCTTTTTGATGACTCTGTTAGCAGGGTTTCCCAGGGCCATCCACCTAGCCCTGCCCCAGAAGTGGAAGAGATTGAGTGCACCGATGCCCAACAACTTATCTTTCAAGATGAGTACATGGGAGGACCATCGCAGCACGTCTCGGATAATGACGAAACACAGGTGCCAACTGCTGGGGCTTTCGAAAGTGTGCATACGGACAAGGAAGGCAGGGGTGAAGACTGGGTGAAAGATGATGTGGAGGACGATGAGGTCCTCGACCCCACATGGAATCAAGGTCATGCGAGTGACCTATGTAGTTCGGAGGAAGAGGCGGTGGTCGCACAGAGCCACCAGCACAGCAGAAGAGGGAGCAGGGTGCAAAAGTGGAGCGGCCGTCCTCTAGACAGTACGCCTCCTACTGCCCACCACAGCAAGAGACCGAGCACACCAAAGCCAGCTCCAAGGAGTTCCCTGGTGTGGCAGTTCTTCAGACAATGTGCTGACGACAAGACACGAGTGGTTTGCACGCTGTGCAATTAGAGCCTGAAGCGAGGCATAAACGTTCTCAACCTGAGCACAACCTGCATGACCAGGCATTTAAGTGGAAAGCACGAGCTGCAGTGGAGTAGACACCTCAAAAACCAAGAAAGGTCTCTGGCTCCTCCTGCTTCCTCTTCTGCTGCAGTCTCGGCCTCTTCATCCACCTCTGGAGTGACAGTGCCACCTGCCACCCCGCAAACAGAGGATCTGCCAGCAACACCAACACCTGGGTCACCAAGCATCTTCACAATGTCCCACGGAAGCGTTCAGCTCTCCATCTCCCAAATGCTGGAGAGGAAGAGGAAGTACCCCCCTACCCACCTGCGATCCCTAGCCCTGAATGCCAACATTTCTAAATTACTGGCCCTCGAAATGCTGTCATTCCGTCTGGTGGAGACGGATAGTTTTAAAGGCCTTATGGCGGTGGCTGTCCCACAGTACGTCGTGCCCAGCCGCCACTACTTTTCAAGGCGAGCCATCCCTTCCCTGCACAACCAAGTAGGGGACAAAATTAGGTGGGCACTGCGCAACATGATCTGTGGCGAGGTGCACCTGACTACAGATACGTGGACCAGTAAGCACGGTCAGGGCCGTTATATCTCCATAAGAGCACACTGGGTAAATGCAGTGGCGGCTGGGCCTGAGGCCGATATCAGTTTGGCGCATGTCCTTCCACCACCGAGGATTGCAGGGCGCTTCAGTTTGCCTCCTGTTGCTTCCTCCTCCTACTCTGCTTCCTCATCATCTACCAGCTCCTCATCCGGTCAGCGTAACACCTTCACCACCAACTTCAGCACAGCCAGGGGTAAACGACAGCAGGCAGTTTTAAAACTTATCTGTTTGGGGGACAAACCCCACACCGTGCAGGAGCTGTGGACGGGCCTTGAACAACAGACCAATGAATGGTTTGTTCCAGTCAGCCTCAAGCCCGGCCTGGTGGTGTGCGATAATGGGCAAAATCTCGTAGCAGCTCTGGGACTAGCCGGTTTGACGCACATCCGTTGCCTGCTGCATGTGCTGAATTGGGTGGTGCAGAGATTCCTTAAAAATTACCCCGATATGTCAGAGCTGCTGCATAAAGTGTAGGCTGTCTGTGCGTGCTTTCGGCATTCTCACCCTGCTGCTGCTGCTCGCCTGTCAGCGCTGCAACGTAACTTCGGCCTTCCCGCTCACCACCTCATATGCGACGTGCCCACAAGGTGGAACTCCACCTTGCACATGCTGGCCAGACTGTGCGAGCAGCAGCAGGCGATAGTGGAGTTTCAGCTGCAGCATGCACGGGTGAGTCGCTCGGCGGAACAGCACCACTTCACCACCAATGACTGGGCCTCCATGCGATACCTGTGTTCCTTGTTGCACTGTTTCGAGTACTCCACCAACATGGCCAGTGCCGATAACGCTGTTCTTAGCGTTACTATCCCACTTCTATGCCTCCTTGAAAAAATGCTCCTGGCGATGATGGAAGAGGATGTGGCACAAGAGGAGGAGGAGGAAGAGGGATCATTTCGTAGGGTTTCCGGACAGTCATTCCCAAGTGGCTCCGAGGGTGGGTTCCTGCACCCACAAACCCAAGGTACACAATTGTCTTGCCAGGGCACAGTTCTGGAGGAGGTGGAGGATGAGGAGGAGGAGATGGAGGAGGAGGAACCATGTTAACAGCAGGATGGCACCCAGACCAGCTCATGGCCATCACTGGTGCGTGGATGGGGGATACAGAGGACACAGACGATACACCTCCCACAGAGGACAGCTTTTCATTGCCTCTGGGCAGCCTGGCACACATGAGCGATTACATGCTGCAGTGTCTCCGCAACGACCGCCGAGTTGCCCACATTCTAACTTGTGGCAATTACTGGGTGGCCACGCTGCTGGATCCCCGTTACAAGGACAGCGTACCGTCTTTAATTCCGTCACTGGAGCGTGATCGTAAGATGCGCGAGTACAAGCGTACGCTGGTAGACGCGCTGCTGGTGGCATTCCCACCTGACAGCGGGGGCACAGTGGAAGCACAAGGCGAAGGCAGAGGACGAGGAAGTGGTCGCCAACGCAGCTGGGGCACCACCAGCACCTCAGAAGGCAGGGTTAGCATGGCCGATATGTGGAAAAGCTTTGTCAGCACGCCACAACAACCAGCACCACCAGCTGATATGGAACGTATTAGCAGGAGGCAGCATTTCACCAACATGGTGGAGCAGTATGTGTGCACATGCCTACACGTACTGAATGACGGGTCTTCCCCCTTCATCTTCTGGGTCTCCAAGTTGGGTACATGGCCTGAGCTTGCCCTTTACGCCTTGGAGGTGCTGGACTGCCCTGCAGCCAGTGTATTATCTGAACGTGTGTTTAGCACGGCAGGCGGCGTCATCACAGACAAGCGCAGCCGCCTGTCCACAGCCAATGTGGACAAGCTCATGTTCATTAACCCCTTAGGGACTTAGGACGTACCGGTACGCCATGTTTGCCGAGTCCTTAAGGACTCAGGACGTACCGGTACGTCCTAAGTTTAAAAGTAGATTGCGGTGCGGCGGGGGTTAATAGGAACAGGATGCCCGCTGAAATATCTTGGCAAAAGACAACTTTTCCAAAGTTGGCATTTGACCAAGATATTTATCTCACCCAGCATGGGTATATGTAAAATGACACCCCAAAACACATTCCCCAACTTCTCCTGAGTACGGAGATACCACATGTGTGACACTTTTTTGCAGCCTAGGTGGGCAAAGGGGCCCACATTCCAAAGAGCACCTTTCGGATTTCACCGGCCATTTTTTACAGAATTTGATTTCAAACTCCTTACCACACATTTGGGCCCCTAGAATGCCAGGGCAGTATAACTACCCCACAAGTGACCCCATTTTGGAAAAAAGACACCACAAGGTATTCGCTGATGGGCATAGTGAGTTCATAGAAGTTTTTTTTTTTTGTCACAAGTTAGTGGAATATGAGACTTTGTAAGAAAAAAAAAATAAAAAAAAAATCATCATTTTCCGCTAACTTGTGACAAAAAATAAAAAGTTCTATGAACTCACTATGCCCATCAGCGAATACCTTAGGGTGTCTACTTTCCGAAATGGGGTCATTTGTGGGGTGTTTGTACTGTCTGGCCATTGTAGAACCTCAGGAAACCTGACAGGTGCTCAGAAAGTCAGAGCTGCTTCAAAAAGCGGAAATTCACATTTTTGTACCATAGTTTGTAAACGCTATAACTTTTACCCAAACCATTTTTTTTTTTTACCCAAACATTTTTTTTTTATCAAAGACATGTAGAACAATAAATTTAGAGCAAAATTTATATATGGATGTCGTTTTTTTTGCAAAATTTTACAACTGAAAGTGAAAAATGTCATTTTTTTGCAAAAAAATCGTTAAATTTCGATTAATAACAAAAAAAGTAAAAATGTCAGCAGCAATGAAATACCACCAAATGAAAGCTCTATTAGTGAGAAGAAAAGGAGGTAAAATTCATTTGGGTGGTAAGTTGCATGACCGAGCAATAAACGGTGAAAGTAGTGTAGGTCAGAAGTGTAAAAAGTGGCCTGGTCTTTCAGGGTGTTTAAGCTATAGGGGCTGAGGTGGTTAATTGATGCGCACCACCTTCTTTGATTCAATGCTTAAACTTAAACAAGTTGTACCACATTTAAGCTTCAATACTTTGTCCCACATTTCCGCTATACTCTTTTGGCCAACATTTGCGCCTCAATAGCTTCTGGGTCTCCAAATTGGGCACATGGCCTGAGCTTGCCCTTTACGCCTTGGAGGTGCTGGCCTGCCCTGCAGCCGGTGTATTGTCTGAACGTGTGTTTAGCACAACTGGAGGGTTATATTTCCCAATGTTTTGGGGTGTACCCTAATTTAAAAAAATAAAAATAAATTTTAAACCAAAAAGCAGTGTAGGCTACCTCCTCCACTGACACTGCCACATCCACCGCCTCCTTAACCTCCTACTCCATATGGACCTGGTCCTCATAGATCAATATTATTATTTTTTATTTTTATGTATTTTATGTTATTTTAAGTCATTTCCCTATCCACATTTGTTTGCAGAGCACTTGGTGCACTTGCCATGCTCTTAACCACATTTTGATGACATTTGCAGCCCTCTAGCCCTTTCCATGACATTTTTACAACCATTTTAGTGCTCAAAAGTTTGGGTCCCCATTGACTTCAATGGGGTTCGGGTTCGGGGTCAAGTTCGGGTCCCGAACTCAAACTTTCTTCTGAAGTTCAGCCGAACCCGTCGAACCCGAACATCCAGGTGTCCGTTCAACTCTACTCACCAACATAGTGAATGGGCATGGCAGAATGCTATATCTGACAGACACACTTTACATCATGCCTCAATAGCTTCTGGGTCTCCAAATTGGGCACATGGCCTGAGCTTTTTTTCCACTGCCAAGGCCCTCTTTGAATGCCTGTCCTGAGCCAATCATTTTATTTCCATGTATTTAATGATCATCCATCGCATTCTATGGTCTCATTATCGTTACATCTATGGTGTCCTTTTTCAACATTCAGAGATCAACTCACAAAATGGTTTTGATCTGTTTATTTGGTTTAAATAGGCATTTTATATAGTAACAGATCAGTATATGAAAATTCTTCTGTATATGTAAAATTTTCCCTCTTTAATACATTTTACCAAAAAACACAATTACAACATGTTCTTTTAATCCTTTTATTTTTCTCATGTTTATAAATATTTTAACAAAGCAGACAAAAAATACACAAGGTAGATAATACTGAAATACAAAAGTCTGTAGGATGCAGTAGACATATACCTGCAGCCTTCACATTGTAGCAAAACATTAGTATCAAACATTTAACAAGTCATTGCATAACAACAACACTCTGCATGCACTGTTATGTACATGTAAGTTAAAAAAGGCTCCAGTAGAAAGTGAAGTACACCCTAAAGCAGAAATCCCCTCTCCTAAAAATATGTATTGTTTCCTGTTCATCTGAAGAGACGCAACAACTAACCTTCAATAATCAATCACTGGCCAAAAATCCAACAAGGCAGCTGGATTACCATAACTGAATGGACTTATATTGTAGGTTGGTTGTTTCTAAACTTGCAACAGGTGAAGCTTATATCCCTTATAGGTTCCCATAGATAAAAAAAATAGAAACTACAAATCATTTAAAGTAAAAGGGGGTGCTGCTTTAGTTTTTTCTGATTTTCACAAGGGCTGTCAAGATTTACAAATGGCAACCCAATGACCTGTGAGAATCCTGCACGCAATCTCGTGCAGCAAGTATTTTTTGTCTGGGAAGAGGGTTTTGCGTAGAGCATAATTCATTACTTTTACAAAAGCATTTGTATGGAGGTAATCCTAAATGTCCAGAATCAATGTAAATCACAAGAGATCCATTATAGTAGACAAATAGGCAACATTAAGATAAGATTTAGTATTTTAATTTATTGAGAACACTAGGTTTGCATTCAAATAGGAATCATGCAAATTCTCTGTACGCACCACAATTTTTACAAATTATTTAGGACGTGACAAAAGTTTTTTTTTTTTATGCACGCTATATATGTCTTTTTACTATTACTAAAAATAAATGAAAATTCAGACTGTATGGCCAAAAATAAAGACATCTTTTTACTCTGCTGCTTTAAACATCATTGCACCAAAATAAATTTGACACAGAAGTACTACATTTATGCTTAGGCAGTGCGTTGTCAGAAATATATATACTTCAGACAGGATGTGGAATTTGTACTAGAGATTAAAGGCTTCTGGAATGTGACACCACCGTGCCATAATCCAGAAAACATGCAGCATATTCCAGTCATTTTACATCTAATTCCTAGGCTGAATATTTGTGTTACAACTTTAAAATGTGTTGTTTGAATGTATACATTAATGTATATTAAAAAAAAATCACTAAATAAATAATTGCTTTTATGTATCATAGAAACATGAGGCTTAATATATATATATATATATATATATATATATATATATACATATATATATATATATATAGAAAAAACTTTTTTTTAAGTATTAAATTATAATGGACATAATACAAAAAAACTTGGTTACTTTGTGAATTTTCTTGCACTCTTCTATAAATTAAAATCTTAATGAAAGTACATAATGTCTAGTTTTGTAGCCATTGTACAATATTAAATGTATATTTGCCTGCCCTTAATATGATGCTATCAGAACTCAATTTTTTATTATCTAGAAAACCATCAGAACTTGGCTGTAGGGATTTATTAACGTAAATGATTTTGAAGCCATGATTCCCACAAAGGTTAATTTGGTGGCCCTGAATTCTTGTAAATTTAGCCCTTAGACTTTAAAAAATAAAATAAAATACAACAAAAAATCTTTGGGAATTTTTTTTTAGACAACTATTTTACAAAGGAGAGGGAGATGGAGACTCAAGGCCTATCTAGTTGTATCTAATGTATGTTTTAAACAGAAGGTGATTTGCTATTACCATGTCCCTCCTATGCTAGATCAATGTGACAGTAGCCTTTCTTAATTTCTGTGTAGGATAGTCTCTCTTTTTAGTTCTATTTCAAGACCATTAACAAATAGAGTAGGTGTTCAAACCCTGTCAATATCTGAAGCACAATTATTCAACTTGTTTGCTTAAAGGAACCTCCTATAAACACGTATTACCGTACTTGAAAGTGTTTTTATACTTTACTTCTTAAATAAGGTTGTTTTGGATAATCTCCCCTTTCTGATTTCTGTGTATGGATTAAAATCACCATCCACCTCATTGTCCACATATATAATATATTTGTCTGATGGCAGAAAAATCCATTATTCGTATTACAAATGTAAAAAAAATTATAAATATACTTCATAAGACTTACTTCAATATACTGTACTTTAAAAATACATCATGAATATTTATCAAAACTGCATGGATTGTTCTACTTCCGACCTTCTCCTGGCCCTTGTAGCTCAACTTCCACATCCCTTTGGACGCAGCAAAGACCTTTCTCTCCTGCTCTACAAGCCCTCTCCTCTGTCTCTGAATCAGCAGTGATCATCAGGGCACAGACACAATGAGGGGAAGGAGGCTTTTTGCTGTGTCGGGACAAACATGAATGTGGAGCTCCTAGGACACAGTGAGAGAGTATGAAATAGGACAATACACAGTTTTGATTAGTTAAATATAGTAGTAAGTTAATTTTTTACATTAAATGAAAAACTATGAAATTACATTAAATGAAATACAATAACTATAGTCAAGTCAGTTGGGGTGTGAACATTGCTATTCGTGGTTATTTTGATTCAAACAAGTCCTTCATGATGTCAAAATCAATAAAAAGTAGAACAAATTGCATATCCTACTTTGAGCGCTGCAGGTTTCTTGTGAAATGGGACCTATTCACACCAAAGCTCATATATTAAACCGCGCTGCTCCCAATCAGCCTGAGCAAGCTATCCTCGGATGGAAATTAAGTACAGCTCCAGGTCTTAATAACAGTGTGGTCAATAAATGATGAAGCAGACGGTGCAACCTGGGTTTGGCGCATTACGGGAGACCGGCGTTTTAACTTTTGATATGCTTGTCTTTTTATCCACGTTGTAAGTATAATAAATATGCAGGACATTGAATGGTGTTTGTGGTGCTTCACTATCCTCTGCCCCTCATCTCTGTTTAAAAACAGGGTAAGTAGGAGAAGAGTCTTGGGTGAAGGCTTTTTTGTGTGGAGCACTGATTGACTACACGGTGATTAAGACCTGGAGCTGTACTTAATTTCCATCCGGGGATAGCTTGCTCAGGCTGATTGGGAGCAGCACTGTTTAATCTCTGAACGTTCTTCAAGGCAATAGCTGACAGAAATCAGAACAGTAACCACTGTCACTGTAAATTATATGCCACCTTTACAGCTATATATCATCAGCTATGAGATAATTATCCCTACCCCAATAAAGACATGCAGATAATATTGAATTGTCAATTATAGAAGCTGCAATGAAATGTATCCAATAATTCCATTGTTACCTCCTAATGTTTAAAGGCTATGAACACCTTTGGGGACATTTTTAGTATTGCATTCTGCTTACTTATTTTTAAAAACTATGTTTTCCAATTGGTCTTTTAAACATGATGGACCCCCCTGCAGTATACTGTAGCCCACTGTAATGCCCTCATTGAGCCCATGCAGTCCAAATGTGCTTTGATCGGGGCCCCTGCAGCCCCAATGTTATCCTGCAGCGGCCATTATACCATTCAGGATGGCCGCGCGTCCTGAGCAGTAAGTGTCAGCTCTAAATACAGCAGCGATGGCAGCTCCTCGATGGTTACCATGGGACCAGAAGCCTTACAAAAGGCTTGCCATGTACCCTGAACCTGACAGCCCCTACCAGAGGCAGGACTCTCATAAATCTTAGTTTCAGTGACAGACTTACTGACAATACACTGCAATAGACTATTGCAGTGTATCGTAGAGCCATCAGACCCACTGGATCTTCAAGAACGAAGTGAGTCTGGGTACAAAAAGTGTTTAAAATATAAAATAAAAAATGAAGAAAAGTAAAAAAATTAAGTTTCAATTAAAAAATATATTCTTTATCGTTTTTCCTATATCAGCACATTTATTATTGGTTAAAAATAATTAAAAAAAACTAAAATAAAATACACTACACATGATTGGTATTGCCACGTCCGTAACAACATGATCTACCGTATAAAAGGATCACATTACTTACCCCACCCGGTGAACGCCATTAAAAATAAATAAAAACAATGACGGAATTGCAATTTTTTGCCAACCTCACCTCCCAAAAAATTATACCGACTCACAGCTAAAGTTATGATATAATATTTACCGCATGGAGAACCCCATATATATAAAAAAAAAAAAAAAACACTGACAGAATTAAAATTTTTGCCCCTCTCCTCCCAAAAAGTGATAAGAAAGTCATATGTACTCCCAAATGGTACCAATAAAAACTGCAACCCAGCCTGCCAAAAACAAGCCCTCAGAAGAGCTATGTTGGCGGAAAAATAAAAATGTTGTTGATGTTAGTATGTGGCAATGTAAAATATAACCTATTTTTAATAAAAAAAAATGATTTTGCCCTGAAAAATAATTAAAACATGAAAAGCTATATAAATGTGATATCACCATAACCCGTATTGACCCACAGCATAAAGTTATCATATAATATATACCACATGGAGAAAAACTGATCAAAAAAGAGATATGAACCCTAAAATGGTACAAAAAGAATACAGTTATCCCTCAAAAAAACAAGCCCTTAATTAGCTGAGTCTACAAAAAAATTAAGTTATGGCTCCTAAAAACACTTTAGGAAAATGCTATGTAAAAAAATCCAGATGTTGCTCCTTCCCTTCTGAATGCTGCCATGTCCCCAAACAACATTTTACGAATGGGGTGTTTATTCAGAAAAAAATTCATTTAATACATTTAATACATTCATCACACCCCTCAAATAATGCCTTGGGGTGTAGTTTCCAAAATGGTGTCACTTTTTGTTGGTGTCCTTTCTAGGGGTACCTTAGTGTCTCTTCAAATGTGACATAACATTGAAAAAACCAGCCCAGCATAATCTGCCCTCCAAAAGCCATATGGCACTCCTTCCCTTCTGAGCCCTGCAATGTGCCCATACGGCAGTTTATCACCACATATGAGGTGTTGCCGAATTCAGGAGAAAGTGGATAACAAATAGTGGGGTGAATTTTCTCCTGTTACCCCTTGTTAAAATGAAAAATTTGGGCCTAAAGTGACATTTTATTGTAAAATATGTAATTTTTCATTTTCATGGCCAAATGTTTCCTTTTTCTATGAAACAAGGTGCTTACTACCCCCCTTAAAATATTCCTTGGGGAGTTTAGTTTCCAACATGGGGTCACTTTTTGGGGGTTTACACTGTAGGGGTGCATCAAGAGGTCTTCAAATTTAACATGGGCCCAGAAAATTATTCCAGCAAAATCTACCCTTCAAAGGCCATATGGCACTCCTTCCCTTCTGAGCCCTGCGGTGTGACCATGCAGGAGTTTACAACCCCATACGGGGAGGGGGGTCTGTATACTGCAGAATCAGAGTAATAGATATTGAGGTTTGTTTCATTGAAAAACCTTGTTTTACAGGAAAATTGGTTTGAAGTGGAAAATTTGCAAACAAAAGTGACATTTTGAAATGTCTCCTCTAATTTCCTTAAATTCGTGTGGGACACCTAAAGGGTGGTCTTTATTATGTAATCCCCACTATGTGACTTCAAAACTGAATAGGTCCTTCAAAAAATGGGTTTTGGAAATTTTCTTAAATTCTTTTTAATTTGCTTCTAAACTTCTAAGCTTTCTCACATCCTAAAACCATAAAATGACATTTACGAAATGATAGCAACATAAAGTAGACATATGAGGAATGTTAAGTAATAACTATTTTATAAGATATCACTATCCATCTTAAAAGCAGAGACTTTCAAATTTACAAGATTGCAAATTTTTCAAAATTTTTGGTAAATTGTGCATTTTTTAAATAAATTTAAAACTTATTGATTCAAATTTACCATTAACATGAAGTATGATGTGTCACAAGAAAAACAGAATTGGTTGGATAAGTAAAAGCGTTCCAAAGTTATTACCACATAAAGTGACATATGTCAGATTTCCAAAATTTGCCCTGGTCCTTAAAGAAGAACTCCCGCGAAAAATGGATTTTCTGACCTTCTAGAAAGGTACTTTACATGATGTAATCTGTGGTGAATGTCATTTTCTTACCAGTTACTGTATTTATGAGTTATACCTCCCTTATGCTTCTCACCTGTGTCATGTGACCAGCAATCAGACTATCCAAATCACACCGCATCTTATGTGTGGACAGGAAGTCAGTTTCTCTCTGCTTTCCTATGGGAGCCTCAATGTCAGTCTCATAGGAATGAATAGAGAAGTAACTGACTTCTTGTCCTGTGTCAGTTGGAGATCAGAGAATTAGTCACATGACACAGCAAAAAATTCGAAGAGAGGGGATAGCTCACAAATACAGTCACTGATTACATGCACTACAGATTACATGATGCACCTTTCTAGCAGGTCAGAGAATAATTTTTTTTGCGGGGGTTCTAGTTTAAGGTGAAAAATGGCTCGGTCTTGATGGGGTTAAAGCTAAATTCTTATCAAATTGAGAACTAGAGATGAAGTTATAGATCGAGAACAGCTCTAAAGGAATGCAATTGGTAGGAAAGGCAACAATCTGCAGATGCCGTGGCACTGAAGTCTGTAGAAGACAAACTGTTGAAATTTTTTAATAAAGACCAATTGGAAATATGATTTTTAGCCCAAGATAAGTAGAATGCAATAATAATAATAATAAAAAATGCTCAATAGGGTCCATAGCCTTTAGGGTCCATTCAGACGTTCATAGTGTTTTGCGGCCGCAGCTGTGGACAAGATTTGGACATGCTCTATTTTTTTCCGGAGTCGCGGAGCGGAAGTTCAGGGCCACGGACCGTAAATGCGCATGTGGACAGCACACTGTGTGCTGTCCGCATCTTTTCCGGCCCCATTGAAAATTAATGGGTCCGCACCCGTTCCGCATAATTGCGGATCTGGACCCATTCTACGGACGTCTGAAAGGACTCTTAAGCTAATAATTTTTGTTTCATGTGATTTACTTCTGTAATTTGGGTTCCAAAATCTTGCCAGTAGTTCAACAAATGTTTATTTGCTATTTCGTGTGAAGGTACCAGAATATCATCTTTTATATACACAAAACTAGTCAGAATTTTTTTGGGCTGGCCACTAGACATATACCACCCTTATTAAAGAAATATTCCCATGATGACCATGGCCACCTTTCTATAGGATATGTAATAAATATTTTTGGTGTATATACCCCTTTAATTAAATTAGTATCTTTGGGAGTTACAATCTAACACCCTATAAAATGAAACAGGTAACACATAATGAGTAGCCAAATAAATGTTTGGTACATGATTTTCCTGCAAAACAAAGTTAATACACATGAGTGCATGTTTTTTTTTTTTTTTTTTAAATAACTGTTTTTATATAATGAAGTTTTAAAGACTGAAGATAGACATATCTAAAAGATGTTATCAAACTAATACCAAAGACCATCTCTTTGAGAAGACCACCCTTGATCAAGACCAGGGCAGATATGTATACTAGGCAACGTCATCTCTAGAGACCATACCTCTAGGAGCCCATTTTTCAGTACAGTTTTAGGTGGTTGTCTCAAAGAGATTTCACTGTATTTTCACTTTTTTCATGCCTTTGCATCAAACTGCATACAATCTATGTACTGTTTCCTGGTGAAGTGGCAGAGCCAAGTGGGTCTCTTTCTGTTGTGTATAGTGGTGCTGTTTAAATAAATTTCACAAGTGATTAGAATCTGGAGACTTAAAGGCTATGTATACTTTTGGGGGAAATGTTTTATGATTGCATTTTACTCATTTTGGGCGAAAAATCATTTTTTTCTATTGGTCTTTATTAAAAATATTGAGCCATTCTGTCACAAAGGGTTAACTGTTTGTCTAGCTATGTGAATCATACTTTCATTGTGTGCTAGTCATTTAATAAAGCTTATCTCTAAATTACTAAAAGGTCATCAGTAAGGTAAGAATTGAGCTATAATAAGTGTTTAGAAGGTCAGAGATAAGGAGCCATCAGCTGGGAAAAAGTAAAAATATACAGCATGCTACTAGAGAATCTCGAAGCTGTAGAGAGAAAGAGGATACATTTTTTTTTTATAAAGACCAATTGAAAAAAAGATTTTTAGCTCAAAATTAGTACAATGCAATAATAAAAATAATTGCCCCCCAAAGGTGTACATAGCCTTTAATATAAATATAAAAAATCTACACTCTAGGAAAGTTAGGGTACAGCCACACGGTCAGGTTTCTACATGCAGTTTTGTAAGCCAAAATCAGAAGAAGATTATAAAAAGAGAAAGTATAAAGGACAGATAGGACTTCTCCTCTTTTTTGAATTCACTTCATGTTTTGTCTTCCAAAACTGAATGCAGAAACATTACCATGTGGCCGCACCCTTACAGGGCTAGTTTTATGATATGTGAGTGCACAAAAGCAGGGAGCACTCCAAAAGCAGAACAACTATGACAAAGTCTGCAAGGCACTGGAGAAGTTAATTTATTGGAATATGCATTTTTCTAATGTGGATATGTCCTTCTTAGTAATACATGCTTAATCCATGTGCCCAGCATGCTGTCGTCTGTCCCATACAAACTGCCTTATATGTGATTTCTTCCCTATCTACAGCCTGTGTGAGCTGCCCTCCAGAATTGGATCCTCTCTTACTCTCCACACAAACTTATGCTGTGCACAACCACAGGCAGGGAGGAGGAGAGCAGAGAAAGTCATCAGAAACTGGAGCAGAGCTCTGAAGGATTTATGTCCTATTCTGCATCACTACCAGCTAGGTGAAGGGCTTACCTACACTCTGCAGAAACAAAATGGTAGAATTTTTTAAATAAAGACTCTTTAAAAAGTTGCTTAATTATGGCTATAGAAAATATTAATACAGGCCGTGCTATTAATGGTGGGTTTTACCATCCAAGGCTCAAGTGTGTGGTGTCTCCAGAAGATGTCTAAAGCCACCAATGTTTAGAGCCTATTTGTTGTCATATTAGTGCTGGAATAATAGTCATGACTTGTTAACTTGGCCAGTCCAAGCATGCTAGTAGGTACATATTTGTTAATGTATGTATAAATCATCATCAGTTCATTTGCAGAGGTCGCCGTCTGGCAAACTATGTGACAAAGTGTGTGGTCCTCGCATGAAATGCATTGCACCAACATAACATTTTGTGACATTATATTTGATAGTAATCAACTGTTCATCCACACAGAGAAGCAATGACTATGGCTTGCTTGAGAACGCTGCATGACCTGGATTATAGAGTGTTAGTCTTTCACAAGATAATTTGTCTAAGAAAACCCATGGTTTCCCCCATCTCTGCTGGGCATAATAAAAGCATGGAAATAATTCATGGTGGAGCTATTGCTGCTGCTACCACCACTACTCAAAATTAATGTTAAAGACATCAAAACTGATAGTGGCTGGCTGGATTGTGTATATAGACTGTATGCATGATTTACTTATATTGGTAAAGTGGTTGGTTAATTGTCAATGGTCGCTTGGTCAATTTAGTTAATTTTCAGATTTGCAGAAAGCATAACATACCCTATATTTTATCTACACCTAACATAAACTCATAATGGCTATGTAACAGGACAACAGCATGCTATACAAAATAGTAAAGCTGTTATTTTCATCTAAAAAACAAAACTTTGCTTCTAGTCCCATTTCTAGTGTAAATTTGTATTTTTTCACTCTCAAAGTTTGCAAATTAGTCCACATTAAACATGTTCGTAATAATATATATTGCTCTGTTTGTTACTTAACGTGGTTGTCCCATCACAGACAACCCCTTTAATATATATGAACTGCTGGGTTTAGCTCCATAGCCTGTGAATAATAGTTCCAGAGGCGTGCCATGGTTAACAGCAGCAACTTTGGAGTTTTTTCCTGTAAGTATAATCTTTTTTTGTCCTACCTTCCCCTGTCATCTATACCTGTTTTTATGGGAACATGCACAGGCATAAGGTAGAATGAAAGAAACATTTATTAGTATACCATTAGCTATAAAGACGTACAAAATGCACATAATAAAATACAAATTTTTTATTTAATTTTGCTTAGTCCATAATGTCTTTTATACTACGTAAAAAATAAAAACATAAAAAACCCTGTGCATGCATAAAGGGTGAAATTCTTCCGGGTACCCTGACTCTTTCTAGGAAAATGGAGAGCCTTGCTAAGAGGTTTATAGTGCTCCTACACACACTTAGTGGACAACTTATTTTTGATATATATATATATATATATATATATATATATATCTGTGCCAAGGTTTACAATCCCGCTTAGAGTACAGATAGAAATAGTAATTCTCCACTGCATTTGTAAATTAGCTAGTGTGAATCAGTGGGTTATGGTAGCAAATGCCACATCCCTGAGATTTCGCTGGTGTTCTGCATAGATCACAATGTAGCAGGGGAAAGATTTAAGGAGCCAATAAGGAGAAAATGTACAGTGCTATGCCCTGACTTACAAAAGAAGCACTGCCTCCTTAGCGTCATACAAGGGGAGTTGCCTTTGTGAAGCATACATCATGTACAGTATGGGGACATTTAGCTGGTAGTTCCGACCTACAGTTTATTCATAGTCAATAACACATAAATCCTCCATTAAAACATTTAGTTCACTTATTTCAAGATGACACGGAACTTGCAGAAAACATATATAGAGATGACTAAGGTAAAACAATATATATATCCACATATAAATTTACATATAATATCTATCTTCTGGATTATCATGCTACATATTATACTATCAGTAAACATAGGGGTATAGCTTTTATGATTAAATGGTAAATCTTCAAAATTATTTAAGAGCAATTGGAAAGGGATTGATCATGTGTGCATCTAGAGCAGTGATGGTGAACCTTTTACAAACCAAGTGTACAAACTGCAACCCAAAACCCACTTATCTATCGCAAAGTGCCAACACAGCAATTTACACTGAATACTACAGTCCAATATAGTATATCTTCCATGTACTTTATCATGTAGCTATAATAGCCTGCCTACATCCAATGCGCTGCTTATGCTGTTCATATTGCACCCTGCGCTGATGAATGGCAGGAAAAGTCTGAGGCATATTGATAGACCATAGACTTTTTCCAGGGTGCGGGTGCCCACAGAGAGGGCTCTGAGTGCTGCCTCTGGCATCCGTGCCATAGGTTCGCCACCACTGATCTAGAGTATCTTCTCCAGCATCATCTCTCCATATTTGTATTAGAAAACATTATGATTTGCCATAGTTGCCTTACTTTCGATGATATGATAGCCTTGCAAACACTTGATTTATATTTCTGCAGATTTTAGTAAATGCCTGACATAAATTTAGCATATAGGGTATATGTATATATATCAACAGTTAATTAAACATTTGATTTTGCATTCTGTTGACTGAAAAAGTCTGTGGAGCATTACATTGATACTAGTCTGCTAATTATAATAATATAATTAATATAATAATAAATCTCTGCTTCAAAGTAGGAAAAATAAAAGGGGGATTACAGTGATATGCCTTCTATCAAGTGTGGAGCTGATGAGCCTTATTCATTGGGTCTAGAGGTGTTGTCACCTATTGATCCCACATATTGGTGCGCTCTGCGCTAATTACTGTTTCTTTAATAAGTATCTCTTCGAAGAAACTAGAAATTTGCGGCCCTATTGGTCAGGGTATCCTTTGGCCTTCGTCAGACTGGTATTAACTAGTTACCACAGGTGAAAAAGACATCTGCAAGGGATGGGAATAAATATGGACAAAGGAAGGATGTATGGGAAAAACCTTGAAAAACTGTTTCCCCCTATTGATTGAGAGAGGGGTAGGAAACCTTCAATTTATGAACCAATCTGCCCTCAAAAGCAAAAAGATTCCTTCCTGGCCCCAAGTGGCCACCAGACTGGATCAACATTTAAAACAACTATTCTCTAAATAAGCATTAATAATATTCTGTTCTAAGCCTTTTTTAAGTCATCAACTCTTACTGCTGTGACCGAGTCATGAGGTAGGCTATTTTTGATGCATATAGCAGAAAAAAGGTATGACATAGCATAGTAGACTATGCTATTCCATACAGTGGTATCCAGTAAAAAACATTTACTGTATGGTATGTGTCATAGGCCTCAGAAAGATGTATACTTCATGAGTTCCTGGCATATAAATCAAATAAAATCCATTAACATGGTAGGAACAGAGCCAAATAATACATACTCTACATGTTGTTCTAATTTTACATTCCGCAGAAGGAAGAAAATATACCCAATGATAAACTAAGGAAAATCAATTACATTATTAGGCATATTAGTACTAAGATGTCCTTGATCCAGGGGCAGAATGCGTCCTTAATACAGAGGTGCCTACAGCTCCATGGAGACATACAGTCTCCGTGCACATTACTGTGGATTGTGCCGTGCGCATTAGACTTAAATAGTCAACTTGGCCATTGGCAGGCTTTACCAATTTGTACATAGCTGCTGTCACCTTGACTCGATTTCAAATTATTTTAGTTTTTGTGCCTATTGTAATTATATTCACAGTGAAATATTAGCATAAATTGCTGAAGCTCTAAGGCAAAAGGTTTGAGAATCTTAAGTTGCTGAACCCATTGTATTAAATAGATTGTCCTACGAAAAATATGCTACTTTAAAACCAGCACATGGATCTAAATACCTTTGTAATTGGGTGTAATTAAAGGGCTTCTGTCACCCCCCAACCCCCAATTTTCAGTTTTTGACTTATTATATTTGTTAATGTAAGCAGATTCCATATATGCCCCTCTTACCTCGGGCATTGCAGTAATTACAGTAAAAAACATACTTTTATTATATGTAAATTTCTTCACTACCAGCAAGTTGGGCGGACTTGCTGGTAGCCGCCGCATCCTCTGTTTGAAAAAACGCCCCCTTCTCCACTTGATTGACAGGGCCAGCGAGCGCTCTCCTCCTCTCGCTGGCCCTGCCTGCAGCCTCAAATCCCGCGCCTGCGCCGTACCGGTCGTCATTCGGCGCTGGCGCTCTGAGAGAAGGACTGCCGCTCCTTCCTCAGTGCGCCTGCACCGATGACGTCAGCCCTACACCCGGAAGAGAGGTCTTCTCTTCCGGGGTAGGGCTGACGTCATTGGCACAGGCGCACTGAGGAAGGGGCGGCCGTCCTTCTCTCAGAGCGCCTAATGACGACCGATACGGCGCAGGCGCGGGATTATCTGTGCAGAACATTATCTGTGAGTGTTAACAAATTTAGGCCTAAATCCATTTCCGTTTATTTCTATCTCTGCACGCTTCCAATCTAATTAATTATTTTCTTGGGGGGGGGGGGGGGAGTGAATGTTAAATTTATTCAAACCACCATATACAGTATCTCACAAAAGTGAGTACACCCCTCACATTTTTGTAAATATTTTATTATATCTTCTCATGGGACAACACTGAAGATATGACACTTTGATACAATGTAAAGAAGTCTGTGTACAGTGTAAATTTGGTGTGTCCTCAAAATAATTCAACACACAGCCATTAATGTCTAAACCGCTGGCAACAAAAGTGAGTACACCCCTAAGTGAAAATGGCCAAATTGTGGTGACTAATTAGCCATTTTGCCTCCCCAATGCAATGTGACTCAGTGTTACAAGGTCTCAGGTGTGAATGGGGAGCAGGTGTATTAAATTGTATTATTGCTCTCATACTGGTAACTGGTAGTTCAACATGGCACCTCATGGCAAAGAACTCGCTGAGGATCTGAAAAAAAGAATTGTTGCTCTACATAAAGAAGGCCTAGGCTTTAAAAAGATTTCCAACACCCTGAAAGTGAGCTGCAGCACAGTGGCCAAGACCATCCAGCAGTTTAACAAGACATGTTCCATTCAGAAAAGGCCTTGCCATGGTCGACCAAAGAAGTTAAGTGCACATGCTCAGCGTCATATCCAGAGGTTGTCTTCTCAAAATAGACGTATGAGTGCATAGCTGCAGAGGTTAAAGGGGTGGGGGGGTCAGTCTGTCAGTGCTCAGACCATATGCCGCACACTGCATCAAATTGGTCTGCAATTGGTCCCAGAAGGAAGGCTCTTCTAAAAATGATGTACAAGAAAGCCCGCAAACAGTTTGCTGAAGACAAGCAGACTAAGGTCATGGATTACTGGAACCATGTCCTGTGGTCTCATAAGACCAAGATAAATGTATTTGGTTCAGATGGTGTCAAGCGTGTGTGGCGGCAACCAGGTGAAAAGTACAAAGACAAGTGTGTTTTGTCTACAGTCAAGCATGGTAGTGGGAGTGTCATGGTTTGGGACTACATGAGTGCTGCCCGCTGTGGGGAGTTACGGTTCATTGAGGGAACCATGAAAGCCAAAATGTACTGTGACATACTGAAGCAGAGCATGGTCCCCTCCCTCCGGAAACTGGGCCACAGCGCAGTATTCCAACATGATAATGACCCCAAACACACCTCCAAGACGATCTCTGCCTTGTTATAGAAAGGTGCCGGACTGGCCAAGCATGTCTCCAGACATAAACCCTATTGAGCATCTGTGGGGCATCCTTAAACGGCAGGTGGAGGAGCACAAGGTGTCTAACATCCACCAGCTCAGTGATGTCGTCATGGAGGAGTGGAAGAGGATTGCAGTGGCAACCTGTGAAGATCTAGTAAACTTCATGCCCAAAAGAGTTAAGGCAGTGCTGTAAAATAATGGTGGCCACACAAAATATTGACATTTTGGGCAAAATTTCGCCATTTTCACTTAGGGGTGTACTCACTTTTGTTGCCTGCGGTTTAGACATTAGTGGCTGTGTGTTGAGTTATTTTGAGGGCACACCAAATTTACACTGTTATACAAGCTGTATACTGACTACTTTACATTGTACCAAAGTGTCATATCTTCAGTGTTGTCTCATGAAAATGTATAATAAAATATTAACAAAAATGTGAGGGGTGTACTCACTTTTGTGAGAAACTGTAAGTGATTTTTACACCAATACACAAGGTAGTGCACAGCATTATCTGTGAGTGATAACACGACATTAGGCCTGAATCCATTTCCTTTTATCTCTGCCTCAACAGGGATGAAAATAGTTAACAAATCCTTGGAGACTAGAGGGTGTTATATACCAATTCTCTGAGTAATTTGAGCCACTGCGAGTAAAGATATGTTGAAGAAATGTGTACTCTGCATACCTTGAATCCAATGTGGGTGCCCGTGAGAGTTGTAGAACAAGTATAAGGTTAATCCATGGCACTCCAATTCTTGTGCAAATTTTTTTTACATTTTATTTTGTTTGCAGATTATCATTATATACATCCAGAGTGAATAATTAGTATGTAGCCACATAAATCATAATTCCCGGACGTTTCGGTCTGGTGTGACCTTCCTCAGTGTGGTCTTAGTGGCAGGGCAGTAGGTGTGACGCTGGATGTCATCATCCAGCGTCACACCTACTGCCCTGCCACTAAGACCCCGCTGAGGAAGGTCACACCAGAGCGAAACTTCCGGGAATTATGATTTAAGTGGCTACATACTAATTATTCACTCTGGATGTATATAATGATAATCTGCAAACAAAATAAAATGTAAACTTTTTTTGCACAAGAATTGGAGTGCAGTGGATTAACCTTATGCGAGTAAAGATATGTCAGGGTCTTTCAGTGAGAGAATAAAATGATCCATATAAAGGCCTATGCTGTAGGACTGTGCCCCCATCGTCACTCCCCTGATTTCTGGATTAGTGTGAATATTTTTCGGCTCCATCACAAGGGCGAAAATAAGAGGTGATAGCGGGCACTCTGTCAAGTACTAGTAGTGTTTACAGGAAAAACTAGAAGCAAGGACCCTAGCCGAGGGTCGCAAATAGAAATTCATAATAGCTGTCAAAATAAGACCCCTGATTTTCAGTTTTACCATTGAAGTCAATGGTGCCGTGAATGCCATGAAAGGAATCTGTTGTCTTACATTAGAATCCCTAATGTTTTCAGTTTTGATCAGTTAAAAACAGAACTGATCACACTAGAGAAGAAATAGCCTTAAAGTGACAATGTACCTTCAGTAAACTTTTGATATGTCATATGGACATATCAAAAGTTAAAATTGGTGGTGGTCTGAGGGCTTTTTTAGCATTCTCTCTCTCCTCGATGCAGGAGACAGGAGCGAGACAGGCCTATAGACTTTCTATTGAGTTCTTCTCGCTTCCTATCCTGCAGCGAGGAGAGAGAACTCGCTAAGCAGGTGCTTTTCTCACCTCATTCTAGAGATCTATGGGGGTCTTAGCGCTCAGACCCCCACCAATCAAAACTTTTCATATGTCCCTATGACATATCAAATCTTTACTGAAAGTACAATGCCACTTTAAGTGTACTTATCTATCCATTTATGTCTGCATTAGAGTACTACTGTAAATAATTTACCGTAATATCAAATGCAACTTCTGTGACATCTTTGATACAATGCTAATTTGTTAAGGTTAATTCGCTATGCTGAAATATTATCAATAAAATGAGTGCAAAATGAGCAAAATATGGTTATATTTTTAACGTTGCCTGCCATTAATGTAGTGTCTAGTAATTGCATGACTAACACAAGAGTAGCAGGGAGCAAAATCTAAGGATATGTTCAAACGGCCAAACGATTCTTTGTATTTGGTTATGCTGCATAATACACTTCAAAATGCTATTGAACAGCTTCCCTTTGATTTAAATGGAAAATACGTGTCCTAGTGCACATGGGCGTGTAATTTGATCCAGCTGTTTTTAGGAGACATACCTGGACTCTGGAGTGTATTTGGTGGAAGTTATACCCTCAGAAATTACCAGTTTTTATCTGCTAATGAACGCTATTGCTCTGCCAAAGAATTTTCTGAAGTGTATTTTGTTTAAGAGTAAAGAATTAGTGTAATTAAAAATCAATACTAATATATAAGCCAGAATTATAACCTTTCTGCAATTGACCCTGTGCTGCCTGCCCTGATCTACTGCCTGTTTATTAGATGGAATAAACTCTACCTGATACCTCGGTGCCATGTAATCGTGTCTTTGGATCCCCGTGTGTCATCTGTCACTGAACAGAGAAAATTACAAGAGGTAGCGGCCTGGTGGTTCCCCTGTAGCGGAGTCCAAATCCATTTACAGGGGTTGTAGGATGAAAACCAGAGAGGACACTTGGACAACACCCTTAGAAATAGTCCTAAGTCACATCTGTTCAGTGGCCTCACACCCACTGTGTCACACTTTCATTGTAAGATCTGTTGCAGCAAGCAGTGTCTAATATATAGGGTTACAACTATAATCTTAAAGAGGACCTTTCACCGATCCTGACATTGTGAACTAAGTATCATGACATATACAGCGGCACCCAGGGATCTCACTGCACTTACTATTATCCCTGGGCGCCGCTCCGTTCTCCCGTTATGTCCTCCGGTATGTTCGGGGACTTGGTTATAGTAGGCGGAGACTTAGGGGACTTGATTATAGTAGGCGGAGTCTGCCCTTGTTCTGCTGGGCGTCTCCTTCTCCTGGGCTGTAGCGCTGGCCAATCGCAGCGCAGAGCTCACAGCCTGGGAGGTATTTTCTCCCAGGCTGTGAGCTCTGCGATGCGATTGGCCAGCGCTACAGCCTAGGAGAAGGAGACGCCCAGCAGAACAAGGGCAGACTCCGCCTACTATAACCAAGTCCCCGAACATACCGGAGGACATAACGGGAGAATGGAGCGGCGCCCAGGGATAATAGTAAGTGCAGTGAGATCCCTGGGCGCCGCTATATATGTCATGATACTTAGTTCACAATGTCAGGATCGGTGAAAGGTCCTCTTTAACTAGAAATATTTTATGGGTGTATTCATATGTCCATTTCTTTTTATCAGACCACCGACTATCAAAAAATAGGGCTTGTCCTATTTTTTCCTGTTTCATGGCTCGACAGCCCCCATACAATTAAAGGGGACATTTTGATAAATTTGGCACTAGTCTAGTTTTAAGCTGTCTTAACCTAATTGCCCATTTAAATAGGCTGATACACAAGGCAATGAATGAGAACGAACCTTTCTTCTGTATAGGGCAGAGCCATTACTACTGCAGTTGATTATCTCCATTCTGATTTATTGTTTGTCAGCAGCATATCCCTGCTTACACAGGATGATATGCTGGCGACAACCAATGGTTTTATGTGCCACATAAACGATTAATCAAGTGAAAAATAAGAGTTTTGCTTGTTTTTCAGTTCATCAGCTGCACATTTACAATGATCAGGAATCAGCATTACTATGAATGTTCATTCCTGATAATTGTGCCAATAATCTGCCCATGTAAACCGATCTTAAGAAAGTAATACTAACTCCCCCGTGTTTATCTAATGTGTATTATTTCTAATCTATGGCTGATATTGGTGGCATATAAGAGTAAGCAGTCTCATGAAAGACCTTACCATTTACAACTTGCTTGTCTTCACACTGAATCGGTGTATTTCATCAATAGCAGAGGCGTCCCTGTCTACAGTGGAGACTACAGAAGAGGTAATTTACGCAGGAGATACGTTATGTCTTTGTTTAGTGGTACTGGTCACTTATAGTGCATGTTTATTGTCCTCCATATGCAGATGCACATTATCTTTTTATACGTCCACAGTGTCAGGTAGAGGTGGCAAAGTGTTCTCCTTGTGTCTGTACAAATGTCTATATTGTCTCCTCCAATCTTTAGTGGACAAATAACTGGGATTATTTAGTCGAAAATAGCCCCAAACCAGTCCATAATCATCATCATCTAACCTATCTCTAATACAAGAATGGTTCTTCACTTAGAATAGTTTTGATTTCTCTTGTGCATCCCCCATACTCTGGAACTTGCCACCCCAGTACATGAAACACTCTCCCTCCAGAGATGCCACTACACAGCTATCTAGTATCTCCTTTCCCCTGTCTCTTGTAGGGTAGGGTACTCTCCCCTTCTGTACCAGTCTATCAAAACGTTTATTGTACTTGTTTTTGTTTTACTGTACATTATGTATGAATGCTCCTTTGTACAACAACCTGGAATTAATGGTGTTTTATAATAAATAATCATTGGAAAATTCTCCATAAATGATTTGTGCCTTGGACATACAATATCACAACTACGCTATCAGGTCATTGAGAGTGTTCCATTGCCTTGTCGCGGTGGTAATAGAAATAAACTGTTGAATCCATCGATTGCAAACGATGGAGCCAAAAGGCCTAAATCGAGAATACAATGTATGTGTTTTTTGTGACATGTTATCTAAAATCTTGTTCCCCTCCTTTTTTCACAGCGGAATTCGTTTTCCAGAATATATATATTGTATTTGGGACACTTTACTGGCTACCTTATACGCTGCATAACCTTAGCTATGGGAGGAGTTAATGATATGACGTCAGTTCCTTTGTATCCATTTGTTTCTATATAAGGTACATTGGTAGGACGTATGTATATAGTCTGATGAAATGTCATGGTCTTACCTGCTTGCTGCTCTCCTTCGTTTGACATGTGCTGGCGGCCATCTTGGGTCCTGGGTTTCTTGTGGCCTTCCACCCTGCGGCTCCTCCTTCCCCTGGGAGGAGCTGGATGCCTGGCTCATATATATAGGAGGTCTGTGGCTTCAGTTCCTTGCTTGGTCCTCTTGTGTTCACATGCTTCTAAGACTGCTGCTGCTTCTGGTTCCTGATCCTGGCTTCGTCTGACTACCCTGCTGGTTCCTGATCCTGGCTTCGTCTGACTACCCTGCTGGTTCCTGATCCTGGCTTCGTCTGACTACCCTGCTGGTTCCTGATCCTGGCTTCGTCTGACTACCCTTCTGGTTCCTGATCCTGGCTTCGTCTGACTACCCTTCTGGTTCCTGACCTCTGGCTTCGCAAAGACTCTGCTCGGTTTCACCATCCGTTTGGACTTTTGCTTTACTGCTTTATTTTCAATAAAGCCTTCTTATTTTCACTTATCTCTTGTTGTACGTCTGGTTCATGGTTCCGTGACATTAGGACCAAGCCATGAATTCTGACGGTACAGGGCCATCCTCGCTACCCACGCTGGTTGCCAGACTTGATCAGCAGGATCACCTGTTGGGTCGGTTCGCTGTGGCGTTGCAAACCCTGCTTGAACGCACGGCTCATTTCGCTCCCGTTGCCGATGGGTCGGTTGTCGCTCCTGGGCTCGCTCCTACTGCCGCTCCGGTTGTTGCGCCAGAGTCTACCCCGACACCTGTTGTTGCGCCTGCGGTGTTTCGGGGTATGACCGGTTCTGCCCCTCTTCCACAGCGCTTTGGGGGAGAGCCAACTCAGTGCCGAGGTTTCCTTAACCAGGTGGGCATTTATTTCGAGTTGCTGCCACATGCCTTTCCTACTGAGAGATCAAAGGTGGGCTTCTTGATCTCGCTGCTCTCGGACAAGGCCTTGGCCTGGGCCAGCCCTTTATGGGAGAACAACAATCCGTTGGTTGCCGAGTTTTCCGGTTTTGTTGCTTCTCTTCGGAAGGTATTCGATGTGCCGGCTCGTGCTGCCTCTGCTGCGAAGCTCCTTATGTCCATCAGACAGGGTTCACGATCCGTAGCTGAATACGCCATTGAGTTTCGTACCCTGGCAGCAGAGGTGGGCTGGAATAATGAGGCTCTGGTCGCTGCTTTCTCTCATGGTCTCTCGGATGCCTTGAAGGATGAGGTTGCAGCTAAGGACCTACCAGTTGAGCTCGAGTCTCTTATTTCTTTCCTGATTTTGATTGACACCAGACTCAGGGAGAGACCTTCCTTTAAGGAGAACCTGCGGAGGTCTTCTAACAGATTGGTGCCTACGTTTGCTGTCCCACCCGTGCCTCCCTCTCCTCCCACGCCTCCTGGGGATGACTTGTCTGGGGGTGAACCCATGCAGCTGGGGTTTGCTCGCCTGTCCGAGGGGGAGAGGGCACTCCGGAGACGCGAGGGCCGATGCATGTACTGTGGTCTCGGTGGGCATTTTCGGTTGGCATGTCCGAACCGTCCGGGAAACGCTCGTACCCTGAGATCCTGTCGGGGGCAGATCTTGGGTGGAGTCTCCTCGTCCCCGGTTTCCCGTGTTGACAAACCACTGATCACTGTTGTCCTCTCCTGGGTCGGGGGCTCGGTGACGACCCAGGCGTTGGTGGACTCTGGTGCTGGTGGTTTGTTCATTGATAGTGTGTTCGCTGCCGCCAATTCCATTCCTCTGCAGGCTCGAGGTTCCCCACTGGCTCTTGAGGCGATAGACGGCAGACCCCTTCTGCCGCCACACGTGACTCATGAGACCCTTCCAGTGGGGATAGCCATTGGTGCCGTTCACAGAGAGTCGGTCTGCCTCCAGGTTATTTCGTCTCCACACTACTCGGTGGTCTTGGGGTACCCCTGGCTCCAGAAGCATAATCCGACTTTCGATTGGAGATCGGTCGAGATCCTCTCGTGGTCACCGCAGTGTGGGGCTAGTTGCATCCATGGGTCTGTCAAGTTGCTGTGTACTTCCTCGGACTCTCTGTTGCCTCCTGAATACGAGGAGTACCGGGATGTATTCGATAAGGTGCGCGCGGTTGCCCTACCTCCGCACCGCCCATACGATTGTGCCATAGAGTTACAATCTGGTGCCGTTCCTCCTCGTGGCAAAGTCTATCCACTGTCGGTAGCGGAGAATGAGGCCATGGAGGAGTACGTGAGGGAGGCGCTTTCACGCGGACACATTCGCAAATCTTCGTCCCCGGCAGGGGCTGGATTTTTCTTTGTGAAAAAGAAGGGCGGTGAGTTGAGGCCTTGCATCGATTACAGGGGTCTCAATCGCATCACGATCAAGAACGCTTACCCGATACCCTTGATTTCCGAGCTGTTTGATCGCCTTAAAGGGGCCACGGTCTTTACCAAACTCGACCTGAGGGCGGCATATAACCTGGTAAGGATCAAGTCGGGCGATGAGTGGAAGACCGCGTTTAACACCAGGACCGGTCATTACGAATCCTTGGTTATGCCCTTTGGGTTGTGCAATGCGCCCGCATTCTTTCAGGAATTCATCAACGATGTTTTCCGTGACCTGTTGCAGCAGTGTGTGGTAGTCTATTTGGATGACATCTTGGTATATTCTGAATCCATGGAGGCCCACATTCTGGATGTCAGACGAGTGTTGCAACGGTTACGAGAGAACAAGCTGTTCGGTAAGCTTGAGAAATGCGAATTTCACCGATCCCAGGTAACCTTCTTAGGTTACATCATTTCCGCTGAGGGGTTCTCCATGGATCCTGAGAAGGTTTCGGCTGTCTTACAGTGGCCCCAGCCCAGTGGTCTTCGTTCCCTGCAGCGCTTTTTGGGCTTCGCCAATTATTATCGGAAGTTCATCAGGGACTTTTCCATGCTGGCCAAGCCTCTCACGGATCTGACCAGGAAGGGCAGTAATTCCCAGGTCTGGCCGCTCGAGGCCATCCGAGCTTTTGAGGCCCTAAAGTCCGCCTTTGTGTCGGCTCCGATTCTGTCGCATCCCAACCCTGGGTTGCCCTTTGTCCTCGAGGTGGACGCGTCTGAGACGGGAGTAGGCGCCCTTCTGTCTCAGCGTAGAACACCAGAGGGTCCTCTGCTTCCTTGTGGGTTTTACTCCCGGAAACTGTCTTCCGCGGAGTGCAACTATCAGATTGGTGACAGGGAGTTATTGGCCATCGTGCAGGCCCTTAAAGGATGGAGGCACTTGCTCGAGGGTTCGGTGGTTCCGGTTCTCATCCTGACGGACCACAAGAATCTGACCTACCTTTCTGAGGCCAAGAGATTGACACCACGTCAGGCCAGATGGGCTCTGTTCTTGTCACGTTTTAATTACGTGGTCTCCTACCTACCCGGTTCCAAGAACATCAGGGCGGATGCCTTATCACGGCAGTACTCCGAGCTGTCCAGGGAGGAGTCGATTCCGACTTCGGTCATACCTCCGAATCAGATCCTGGCCGCCATTCGCACCAGCCTGACCTCTCCCCTGGGTGAGCAGATTTTGGCGGCTCAATCTGGTGCTCCCTCTGGGAGACCCAACGGCAGATGTTTTGTGCCTGAGGAGTTGCGCACTCGGTTGTTGCGAACCTACCATAACTCCAAGACCGCGGGGCATCCTGGAAAGAATCAGCTGTCCTGGGCTGTTTCACGTCTGTTCTGGTGGCCTTCCCTACGTTCCGACATCGCCGCATATGTAGCGGCATGCTCCGTTTGTGCCCAGAGTAAGTCCCCTCGGCACCTTCCGTTGGGCCTTCTGCAACCCATAGCCACCGGGGAGCGCCCATGGTCACACCTGGGGATGGATTTCATTGTGGACCTCCCTGCATCCCGAGGCCATACGGTCATTCTCATGATTGTGGATCGGTTTTCCAAAATGTGCCACTGTGTTCCTCTCAAGAAGTTACCCTCTGCACAAGAGTTGGCCACGATTTTTGCCAGGGAGGTCTTCCGGTTGCACGGTTTGCCTAAGGAGATTGTGTCGGATCGGGGGAGTCAGTTTGTGTCCAGGTTCTGGCGCGCCTTTTGCTCCCAGTTGGGGATTCATCTCTCCTTCTCCTCGGCCTACCACCCTCAGTCCAATGGGGCCACAGAACGATCCAATCAGGCCTTGGAGCAATTCCTTCGTTGCTATGTCTCCGATCACCAAGACAATTGGGTTGACCTCCTGCCTTGGGCTGAGTTTGCCAGGAACACGGCGGTGAACTCTTCCTCTGGGACGTCTCCCTTCATGGCCAATTATGGGTTCCAACCTGCCGTGTTACCGGAGGTATTCTCTCCCCAGGATATTCCGGCTGTGGAGGATCACCTTTCCGTCCTACGTGCTTCTTGGGTACAGATCCAGAAGTCCCTTGAGGTCTCTGCGCAGCGCCAGAGATTCCAGGCTGATCGCAGACGAGCGCCTGCTCCTTCCTACCAGGTCGGAGACCGTGTATGGTTGTCCACCCGCAACCTCAACCTTCGAGTGCCCACTCCCAAGCTGGCGCCTCGCTTTGTTGGTCCCTTCCGAGTGCTTCGCAGGGTAAACCCGGTAGCCTATGCCCTTGCGCTTCCTCCTGGCATGCGGATCTCCAACGTGTTTCATGTCTCCCTGTTGAAGCCACTGGTGTGTAATCGTTTCACTTCCTCGGTTCCTCGGCCTCGTCCGGTCCAAGTGGGCAATCGTGAGGAATATGAGGTGAGCAATATCCTGGACTCACGCCTGGTCCGCGGTCGGTTGCAGTTTTTGGTCCATTGGCGTGGTTATGGTCCAGAGGAGCGTTCCTGGGTTCCCTCCGCAGATGTCCATGCTCCTGCCTTGCTCCGAGCCTTCCACGCACGCTTCCCTCAGAAACCGTTTTGTGCTCCGCGGAGGAGGGGCCCTTGAGGGGGAGGTACTGTCATGGTCTTACCTGCTTGCTGCTCTCCTTCGTTTGACATGTGCTGGCGGCCATCTTGGGTCCTGGGTTTCTTGTGGCCTTCCACCCTGCGGCTCCTCCTTCCCCTGGGAGGAGCTGGATGCCTGGCTCATATATATAGGAGGTCTGTGGCTTCAGTTCCTTGCTTGGTCCTCTTGTGTTCACATGCTTCTAAGACTGCTGCTGCTTCTGGTTCCTGATCCTGGCTTCGTCTGACTACCCTGCTGGTTCCTGATCCTGGCTTCGTCTGACTACCCTGCTGGTTCCTGATCCTGGCTTCGTCTGACTACCCTGCTGGTTCCTGATCCTGGCTTCGTCTGACTACCCTTCTGGTTCCTGATCCTGGCTTCGTCTGACTACCCTTCTGGTTCCTGACCTCTGGCTTCGCAAAGACTCTGCTCGGTTTCACCATCCGTTTGGACTTTTGCTTTACTGCTTTATTTTCAATAAAGCCTTCTTATTTTCACTTATCTCTTGTTGTACGTCTGGTTCATGGTTCCGTGACATGAAAGCACTTATGTGCTCAAACGCGTCACTATGCTGTAATATGTGACAGAATAAATTTGCATTCAATATATCTACAGTGCGAGTGTCGGACTTTCCTTCACATATTGTCTATTGGGATTCCTGCCCGCTGACACGTGCACCACCAAACCGCTTAGGAGCAGTGCCGACCCTTTGGATACACACTCCCCTTGACCTGTCGGCTTGATATAAATCTAGCAGAGCAATGAAGATCTCTGGATCCATGTGAGGTACAGGGCTGGTTCTAGCTTTGTTAGAAAGAGACTGTCATGTTCTATATAATGTCTGATTTTCATTTTTTACATTAGTCATGGGTTTACCGCTTTAAGTCAAGGATTCCTCCTTCCAAGTAACAATCTTGGTGCAACTACTGTATTTTAAAAATACATTTGTGCATTCATGCAGCTTTTATATTGTACTATTAACTGAACTATTTCACTTACTTCTCATTCACACGAGTACATTTCATATTTAAGTCCCTTTTTTGTATTTTTAACTCCAAGATGGGTTGGATTCCTGGATGATGAAGAGGAGAACAATTGACTGCCCATCAGTCTACTGCCATTTGATACCTTTTAAATTCAAATTATTGTTTTTTTTTCTACAAAACTATTACTTCATAGGTTTTGGGTTCACAGTGCTTGGCTGGACTATGCCATATGGTAGACTGGTTTCAGATACCTTAATGTGGGCAAATTGTAGCATCTGTATTATGACTGCACTATGGTGATCTAAATTTGGTCGGGAAATGGTTTTTTACAGTATAAATCAATTTCTAAAGTTATTATGCAAAGTTTCACGAGACTTTGCGAAGTAATAACTTCGGCTCATTGGAGCCAATACATTCTAATACTGTACGGAGAGCTCGCTCCGTAGAGTATTGAAACGAAGTTTTATGCGAATTGACTTCGGATGTTTCATCCGAAGTCGATTTGCTTATCCCTACTGGTAATCCTGTGCTTCACCATCTCCCTTTAGAGCAAACAAGCACAGAGGCACACATGAGCATGTTATATTACAGCAGAAGAAAATGTATCTGCCAAGCTCCCTGATGGTATGTGCTGTGGTTGTAAACAAGTGTCAGCATATATAATAGCTTTAAAATGATAAATGTCACATGAGGTCCTCAGTTACTGTGCAGAGAAGATAGAATTACTTTAAAGGGACACTTCCATCACTAAGAGGTAATTTTTAAAAACTGAGTATTTATAGAAAACTATTTATTTTTAGAATTTTGGGCTGTTCTTTTCATTTTGGCAGAATTATACTATTGAAAATTAAATACAAAATATTGTCCTTCTATAGCAGTCAGCACAGAGAGATAAAACTACCATATAGATAGGTAACCCATTATTTTGTTTACTACTGCTGAGAGGAAAAAAATATCTGTTAGTAAAATAGCATATTGTTAGAATTAAGACATGTCAGCTCTATTGTTCTCTGGAAAGTCCTAGATAAAGATGCCCACATAAAAGCATTGCACTTATCAATGTAATGTGTGATGCTCTTATGAAGTCACATTCCCTTTTTTCTCTGACCGCAGTGAATGGCCAGACTGAGAAAATCATGCAAGACCATGTCTGGTGTGCTAAAAGTTCAAACAAAGGAGGAGGTTAAGAGCCAGATTAGGAAGTAGAATACATGGAGTGACTTAAAAAGATATCCAGAAAAGCATCCACCTGTATTTTGTTAAAAAAGTACATTAAATATTCACACATAGGCTATTAATATGTGAGAAAAATGATGGTAGTGTCCCTTTAAATGTAATAGTGCAAACCAGGATATTTTTGTTGTTGTTGCTTTTTCTACAAATTAATCTTTGTTACTTTCCATCCCATTGCTATAGCAGAAAAATAGTTTCTGTCACAAGCTGCCAGTAACATTTGACTGCTCAGGCGATCAAACCCATAGAATAGAAAAATGGAAATTGTAAGAGAAATATGCAGCCTCCCAGTAGAAATAAATTGCCTAATCTCCAGGTTTGGAGTTCCTACACAGTATTTCCCATAGCAGATAAGGGAGTTGATGGTGTTTTTGGGTGAGGAGCACTGAGCGCTTTTACCCTGATTGGCACTATTGCAGCTTAATATACTAATTAAAAGCATTACAGGCAAGGTAATCCTAGTCATCTTTCCACTTTTGCATGGTCATGGTAAACTGTGACAAGGGCAAAGGCATAGCTTGTGTCTTGTTCCTTTACAGCTGTGCTACCACAACGCAGAGGGGCACACTCAGGTCAGTCACTGAGCACAGCTCCCGGTAACTCATTTGTTAACGTGTGCCAGCGCTCAATTTTCTTGTCTTTGTTTTTCAGGCAGTCAAACCAATGTTTAAGACGTTCTCCTTTTGCGTTGATTCCCAAAACAACTCCTCCTATAGAAGAAAAAACATCATGACAGGTTCATTTTCTGGAAAGTGTGGGGTCATAAATAGAGATGAACAAGAGATGAAAGGACATCCATCAGCAGATTTGTACCAATGAAATTCGCTGACCTTTTGCATGTTTGCTTGGCAGCTGAAGGCATCTGTGTTGGTCCTATGTTCATATGTGTCCGCATTGCTGAGAAAAATGATGTTTTAATATATGCAAATGAGCCTTTAGGAGCATTGGAGGCGTTGCTGTTACACTTAGAGGCTCTGCTCTCTCTGAAACTGTCACTCCCTCTACACTTTGATTGACAGGGCCAGGTGTGATAATGTTTTCACAGCCTGTTCCTGGTAAATCCAAGTGCAGAAGGTCCAGCAGTTGCACACAAAGGAAATCCTCTAGGTGTAATGGCAACGCCCCCCGTTGCTCCTATAGGCTAATTTGCATACATTAAGACTTTGTTTTTATCAGCATTGCGGGCACATATGAACATGGGACTAACACAGATATCTTCAGCTGCCAAGCACACAGGTCAGCCAGTTTCATAGGTACAAATCTGCTGAAAGATGCCCTTTAATTCTAAACAAATCGAATTTGACCTGAATTTTGTAAAGATTTGAGGTGGAATCAAATTTTTATATTTAGTCATTACATTTTAGTGAAATTTGAAGAGAGAGAAGGAATTAATAAAAAAGAATAAAAATTTGAAAAGTGAGAAACAAGAGTGAAAAAAGTTGCAGGAGACCTCAGAGAGTGTCATACACAAATTTTCCGGCCTGTTTGAACACTTTCAATTCTGCAAGAATTGATTCAGACTCGAATCAAATCAGTCAACTAATTATTTATTAGATAAACATATACTACATGTAAGAGTGGTGGCATAATAATGGGCACAGTTTTCTACAGCCTGCTGTATTTTATATTATTTTTACACAACTGGCTTTATTGCTAGTAATATAAGAATTCTGGAGCATCTTTTCCTAAAAGTCTGTCAATCTTCTGTTATTCTTCCTAGAAATGTGTGAACACATTGAGAACTGGGTGTTACCAGTTGGGGTTTGTCTCTACACACTCTGAACTTTCCAATCAGAACCCACAATGTCAACTCTATAGGGACACACCCCTTTGTTAAGGGAAATAGTAGTAACAGACAGTTGTCAATTTATTCATACATTTCATGGGAGAATATTTACAAAAATGGATATCAGTAGAGCTGACAGGTCCTCTAAAAAAAAATAACTAGACATTTATTTCAGCCATGTTTAATGGCAATGAGACTTCAAATTACGGTGAGGTGCATGAATTGTAATTATCTCTTCCAGCACAATTATATTACTCTCCTGCATGATTAAGAAGGAATTATCTCTAATTGAGTGGAAAACAGTGAAATTTTTGACTTAGAAAGGTCGGACTTGATGGACATGTTCCCCCCCAATATATGGGACTATACTGGTATTTTATTTCCCTTCTGGTGTTCAGCCTCTCAGTCAGTGCTATCTTGAGTGCTAATCGGCTTGGAGCCTGTAATGCTAACACCGTATTCTATGTCATTAACTTTTTAAATATATCATATAATACGCACTAATAAACAGTCAAAAGTGATACTGTGCCCTCCAGGATAATGTGAAGCCCCTTTTGTTTGCTCCTTCCTCAAGAATTTCGCTAGTGCATTTTCCCTCTTACCTATAAAGTCATTCGATTTCCCAATATCATAATCCCAAACTGTTACTTCTAAAGTTTTTTTTGCAAGATCGCTGTGTTTTATTTCATAGCAAAATTCCTGCAGAAAGTAAGAAAGAAATGTTTATTTATATATAAGGAAGTAGTAAAGTTGGGACATTGTTGAATTAAGTTTTTTGCAAGTTTAGATAATGAACATTTATGGCTTGTACACACAGTGCAGTTTAGATTTTTTTTTTAACATTACATGCTTTTTATTTATTGGATTTTTTTTTTAACATTACATGCTTTTTATTTATTGGATTTTTTTAAAACTATGAGAGTACAGCCAGTTTTTTGGATGAGGTTTTGAGTCAGATGTGCCTGCAGGATTTTTTTGGAAGTGTATTCAAAAGAATCGGAAATGTAGAGGAAGCATTTATACTTCTCATTCCTGATGGATCCACTTCGGATTTTGGTTGAAAATCCTGCAGGCAGATCTACCTCATCCAAAAAAACTCTGTGTGGCCGTACCTGACTGTATCCAAAAAAGAGAAGTATTAGGCCCCTTTCACACGGGCGTTGCGGGAAAATGTGCGTGTGCGTTGCGGGAACACCCGCGATTTTTCCGCGCGAGTGCAAAACATTGTAATGCGTTTTGCACTCGCGTGAGAAAAATCGCACATGTTTGGTACCCAAACTTCTTCACAGAAGTTCGGGCTTGGGATCGGTGTTCTGTAGATTGTATTATTTTCCCTTATAACATGGTTATAAGGGAAAATAATAGCATTCTGAATACAGAATGCATAGTAAAACAGCGCTGGAGGGGTTAAAAAAAAATAAAATCATTTAACTCACCTTAGTCCAATTGATCGCGGCCCGGCATCTCCTTCTGTCACCTTTACTGAATAGGACCTGTGGTGAGCATTAATTATAGGTAAAGGACCTTTGATGAAGTCACTCCGGTCATCACATGGTACATCACATGATCTTTTACCATGGGGATTCACCATGGTAAAAGATCATGTGACGTACCATGTGATGACCGGAGTGACATCATCAAAGGTCCTTGACCTATAATTAATGCTCACCACAGGTCCTATTCAGTAAAGGGGACAGAAGGAGATGCAGACATCGCGATCAAGTGGATTAAGGTGAGTTAAATGATTTTTTTAAATTTTTTTAACCCCTCCAGCGCTGTTTTACTATGCATTCTGTATTCAGAATGCTATTATTTTCCCTTATAACCATGTTATAAGGGAAAATAATAATGATCGGGTCTCCATCCCGATCGTCTCCTAGCAACCATGCGTGAAAATCGCACTGCATCCGCATTTGCTTGCGGATGCTTGCGAGTTTCACGCAACCCCATTCATTTCTATGGGGCTTGCGTTACGTGAAAAACGCACAAAGAGGAGCATGCTGTGATGCGTGAAAATCACCGCTCATGTGAACAGCCCCATAGAAATGAATGGGTCAGGATTCCGTGCGGATGCAATGCGTTCACCTCCCGCAACGCATCCGCGCGGAAAACTCGCTCGTGTGAAAGGGGCCTTAGGCCTCTTTCACACGAGCGTTACGGATTGGCTCCGGATGCGTTCATGATGCGTTCAGTGAAACTCGCAGCATTTTGCAAGCAAGTTCAGTCAGTTTTGTCTGCGATTGCGTTCAGTTTTTTTTCCCCCAGGTGCAATGCGTTTTAATGCGTTTTTCACGCGCGTGATAAAAAACGGAAGGCTTACAAACAACATCTCTTAGCAACCACTTGCTTCCGGATGCAATGCGTTTTTCACTGAAGCCCTATTCACTTCTATGGGGCCAGGGCTGCCTGAAAAACAATATAGAATATAGAACATGCTGCGTTTTTCACGCAACGCAGAACTGATGCGTGAAAAAAAAACCGCTCATGTACACAGACCCATTGAAATGAATGGGTTAGGATTCAGTGCGGGTGTTATGCATTCACGTCACGCATTGCACCCAGGCGGAAAAATCGCTCATGTGAAAGGGGCCCTAGGGCAGCTTGTACAAACCGGATTCCAAAAAAGTTGGGACACTAAACAAATTGTGAATAAAAACTGAATGCAATGATGTGGAGATGGCAAATGTCAATATTTTATTTGTAATTGAACGTAGATGACAGATCAAACGTTTAATCCGAGTAAATGTATCATTTTAAAGGAAAAATACGTTGATTCCAATTTTCACGGTGTCAACAAATCCCAAAAAAGTTGGGACAAGTAGCAATAAGAGGCTGGAAAAAGTAAATTTGAGCATAACGAAGAGCTGGAAGACCAATTAACACTAATTAGTTCAATTGGCAACATGATTGGGTATAAAAAGAGCTTCTCAGAGTGGCAGTGTCTCTCAGAAGCCAAGATGCATAACATCATCCGAAGATTCAGAGAATCTGGAACAATCTCTGTGTGTAAGGGTCAAGGCCGTAAAACCACACTGGATGCCCGTGATCTCCGGGCCCTTAAATGACACTGCACCACAAACAGGAATGCTACTGTAAAGGAAATCACAGAATGGGCTCAGGAATACTTCCAGAAACCATTGTCAGTGAACACAATCCACCGTGCCATCCGCCGTTGCCAGCTGAAACTCTACAGTGCAAAGAAGAAGCCATTTCTAAGCAAGATCCACAAGCTCAGGCGTTTTCACTGGGCCAGGGATCATTTAAAATGGAGTGTGGCAAAATGGAAGACTGTTCTGTGGTCAGACGAGTCACGATTCAAAGTTCTTTTTGAAAATCTGGGACGCCATGTCATCCGGACCAAAGAGGACAAGGACAACCCAAGTTGTTATCAACGCTCAGTTCAGAAGCCTGCATCTCTGATGGTATGGGGTTGCATGAGTGCGTGTGGCATGGGCAGCTTGCATGTCTGGAAAGGCACCATCAATGCAGAAAGATATATATTCAGGTTCTAGAACAACGTATGCTCCCATCCAGACGTCATCTCTTTCAGGGAAGACCCTGCATTTTTCAACAAGATAATGCCAGACCACATTCTGCATCAATCACAACATCATGGCTGCGTAGGAGAAGGATCCGGGTACTGAAATGGCCAGTCTGCAGTCCAGATCTTTCACCTATAGAGAACATTTGGCGCATCATAAAGAGGAAGGTGCAATAAAGAAGGCCCAAGACGATTGAACAGTTAGAGGCCTGTATTAGACAAGAATGGGAGAGCATTCCTATTTCTAAACTTGAGAAACTGGTCTCCTCGGTCCCCAGACGTCTGTTGAGTGTTGTAAGAAGAAGGGGAGATGCCACACAGTGGTGAAAATGGCCTTGTCCCAACTTTTTTGGGATTTGTTGATACCATGAATTTCTGATTCAACATATTTTTCCCTTAAAATGGTACATTTTCTCAGTTTAAACTTTTGTTCCGTGATTTATGTTCTATTCTGAATAAAATATTAGAAGTTGGCACCTCCACATCATTGCATTCAGTTTTTATTCACGATTTGTATAGTGTCCCAACTTTTTTGGAATCCGGTTTGTATGTGTTCCTACCCCTAGGGTATGTTTACTTGTGGAAGGTTTGTTGTTTAGATTTCAATAAGGCGCATGGACTGCCAGAGGATGCACTTAATTTTCAATGATATGTGTACGTCATCATAACTGAAATGCATCCTCCAGTAGCACAGGGCACCTAGCTCATGCCAGTGCTGATAGATCAGGGCCACAGTTTCTCAGTTATACTTCTACATTAGGCTATATTCACACAACCGGATGTGTTTTGCGGTCCGAAAATTGCGGATCCACAAAAAATATGGATGACATCCATGTGGCATCCGTTTTTGGGGGGATCCATTGTAACAGTCCATTCAGACGTCCGAATGAATGGTCCGGATCCGTTCCGCAATTATGCGCAAACTGTGCGGACCCATTAATTTTCAATGGGGCCAGAAAAGATGCGCACAGCACACTGTGTGCTGTCCGCGCCCACAGTTCCGTGGCCCGAACTTCCGATCCGCGGCTCCGCAAAAAAATAGAGCATGTCCTATTCTTGTCCGCAGCTGAGGACAAGAATAGGAATTCTCTATATAGTGCTGGCGATGTGCAGTGTCCGTATTTTGCGGTCCGCAATTTGCGGACTGCAAAACACTACAGACGTCTGAATGGACCCTAACAATGCCTATCCTTGTCCTCAAAATGGACAAGAATCGGACAGGTTCTATTTTTTTTTGCTGGGCTATGGAACAGACATACGGATGTGCATAGCACACGGTGTGCTGTCCGCATTTTTTGCAGACCCATTGAAATGAATGGGTCTGCATCCTATTCGAATAAGAAACAGAACGGACACGGAAACAAAATACGTTCGTGTGAATGTAGCCTTAAGGCTGCATTCACACAACAGTGAAAAATAGATATGTGATGGTTGTTTTCTTAATAGCCTTAACATAACCGTTGTAAGAACAATGGTAGTCTATGGGGTTATTCACAAAGCAGTTTTTTTTACCAGCCTGCGAATAATGGCCGTAAAAAAACAGGACCAACAGTGCTCATACAATAGAAGGTTTTTAACATTCGTTTACTCAGAAATGCAAAAGTGAAAAAAGGCAGTTAAAAATGGTCTACAAAAGCAGTATTGGACTGACCAGAGGATCCATCATTGGGCCCAGGCTCTGACACAATAATTGTATCGAAGAAGTGAATGGGCACTCTTATACCTGGACCACAGATTTAGGATTATAACACTGTCTTTAATTATAAATAATAGGATATTAATACACAATAAAGGGTAGAATATTGATACACAATAAAAATAGCATGTAAATCCGAATCAGAATTATATATGGATGGCCATGCTAGTATGCGTTAAAATGACAAAACCTCCTAAATAAAAATGAAATTAAAATGCAGGCCTGTAAATACACAATAAAATACAGTGCAATATAGTGTGTTTCATTAATATGGCTACTGAGAATACACAATCGCTTCAAATCCTAGTGGTAGCGGATTAGATGAACTGGCTTCTAACAGCCTGATACCACGGCCAAATACATATTGCAGATAAGCCTAGTCCGTCCGGTCTACAGATTGGAATAGTGGATCGGTGGTCCCACTGCAATACGATGATAAACAGTAGTGACTGGATATAAGTGAGTCTCTGTGAGTGAGGGGAATAAAATACAAAAGTGCTAATGGAGAGTGCTGGTGGAAAATCAATAGTAATAAATCAATCCAAGCTCATCCGTCTATTCATAGACTAGAACAAATGTGCAACCCTATCCAATGGTGCACAATATAGCAAGTCGCTGTGCTCAAAATAATAGTATGGTATACAGTCACAATGGTAGACCATGTGTTGCCCTTAATCTGAAGGGGCTCAGCAATATTGGTATAAAGGCTAGATCTCATTAGTAGCCGTTTTCCTAGGAGTAAAACTTTTGCTAAGATGTTGCAAGTTTCCTGGAAATAGAACTTATATTAAAGTGTTGCTGTAATGACCGGCGTCACGCACAGGGAGGGAAAAGGGAAAGCCCTGCCCAAGGGAGAGGGAAAGGTGGTGACCCCTGACTCACCTTGCGGCTGGCACCTGACTGCCCTGACGTCCCTAGACGGGTTCCTCACCCGTGCGGTGATCACGTGCCTAAACCCTGGCTTTCCCTAAAATGAGCCCTAGATAGTGAACGGGCCGGTGGGATCGCTAGTCCGCACCACTGACACTAAGAGGGAAACACCAGGGAGAGGACAGACAATACAGACAAACACATACACCCAGGTGGGCGACCACAGCAGACCACCAAGGTCCAACAGGGATCCGGAGGGTAGCGTTCTGGACCAACAACCAGAGAACGCAGCAACACAGCTCCAGAGGGTCAGAATAGATGTCCAGGCAGGAAGCTCTATATCTGGCAACCAGAGAAGTGTGAGAGGGGAATATAAGGAGGTTGGGAGTGCTGGACAAGGAACAGCTGAGGAGAAGGAGCTACGGATCCCTGAGTGAGCCAAAAGGGTTTGCAAAGCAAACCCAGAAAGCTACCATAAGGAAACAGCCCTATCTTACATAGAGCGCGCAGCCAACCGCTGCGACTTCCTGACCCCGGGTATAACGGAGTCAGGCGTGGTTCTTGACACCCTCGTGACAGTTGCGATCCAGAGAGTTCCGGTTCAACACCGGGAGTGAAGCGCAATTTATAGCGATAGATATCAAATGTTCAGCAGTATTTAGATGTCATAGAATGATTTAGTACTCACGCACAGTCCTAGTGTTCACTCCATGGCGTCCTACGTGGCGTGAGTAGAAGGTAAGCTTACCTCTTGGGGCAGATTTCAATCGTGCCTTACTGCTGTATATAGGTTCTGTGCGGTCCGTTCTGGTTGTTGCACAAGTCCGGCTGCAGATAAGAGGTCTGTCGCTGTCCGCGCCACCACAGGTTCACAGTCCGATTCTCTGATTGTAGTGGGCATTTCTCATACCTCCCGCAACACTTATACAGGTAGTTAGGTTTCGTGAACTCTCTGATATTACCCGTAAGTTGCCAGACTGTGGCCAGAAGGACGGCAGTTCCTTTTACATGAAAGCGCTTTCACTGAACAGCTGTTATTATTTCGGTTTTGCCGGTTATTGCCAGATCCAATTCATCCACGCCAGACGTGTTTCGAAGACTATCCTGCCTTCTTCCTCAGTGGCTGTGTTAGATCTGGCTGGCTAGCCGGATTTTATTCCTTTAACTTCCAGAAGGGCTCCACCATATCCGGGATGGATCTAGTGGATCTAATATTGTTAACTACGTTCCTCCTTGCATCACGGTTCCAATGCGTTTCTTTCTGCGTTTGACTACACATCTACATACTTTTATTGGCCTAGGGCTTTTTAAAACAATTTTTCTTGCAAAACATATATTTTTTAATCAACAGCATATATAAGGAATCCATTGGATATGACTATCTACAGTCTATTAAAGCCAGCAGATTTTATGTAGAACAATCCATGGATACCATTATATATAAATTAGAGACAGGCTGGAATAGAAAACGCATTGCCCTAAAAAAACGCAAAGTAATCCGCTACCACTAGGATTTGAAGCGATTGTGTATTCTCAGTAGCCATATTAATGAAACACACTATATTGCACTGTATTTTATTGTGTATTTACAGGCCTGCATTTTAATTTCATTTTTATTTAGGAGGTTTTGTCATTTTGACGCATACTAGCATGGCCATCCATATATAATTCTGATTCGGATTTACATGCTATTTTTATTGTGTATCAATATTCTACCCTTTATTGTGTATTAATATCCTATTATTTATAATTAAAGACAGTGTTATTATACTAAATCTGTGGTCCAGGTATAAGAGTGCCCATTCACTTCTTCGATACAATTTTTTCTTGGTGATTGGAGTGCGACATCAGTTTGGTGCACCTTGCTATTTCCAGTCAGAGGCAGAGCCGTCCTATACCCTCTGTTTTCTGACACAATAATGTATTTTTAAGGGCTCATGAACATAGCCGTAGTTTCAGTCCGCATCCGATCCGTGTTTTTTGCACATCATTTGTGGACCAATTCATCTCAATGGAGCCGCAAAAGATGTGGACTGTCTGCATCTGTATATCTGTAGACCTTCGGAGACAATATTTGTATATGATTGCATTCTACTCATTTTTGGCTAAAAATTATATTTTCAATTGGTCTTTATTAAAATTATTGAGCCGTTCTGGCACAAAGGGTTAACTGTTTTTCTAACTGTGTGACTGGTACTTTCACTTTGTGCCAGTCATCTAATAAACTTTATCTCTAAATTACTAAAAGGTCATAAACACTTATTTAAGCTACATTCTTATCAGTAAGAGAAGAACTGAGCTATAATGAGTATTTATAATGTCAGAGAGCAGAGGTAAGGAGTTCCTCATCTCCCCAACTGATGGAAAAAAAGAGAAAATCCAGAGGCTGCTACTAGAGCATCTCAGCTCTGTACAGAAACAAAATGGCTCCATATTCTTAATAAAGTCCAATTGAAAAAAATATTTTTAGCCCAAAATGAGTACAATGCAATAATAAAAAAATGTGCCTCCAAAGGTGTAAATAGCCTTTAAAAAAAAAAGGTGGCTTGCACTCGGCTGGGATTTGTGTTTTGTGGATCTGCAATTTGCGACCACTTACGGCTGCGTGCGTGAGCTCTAAGGCAACAAGGCCCCTAAGGACCAACAGAAATCTATTCAACTTGGAGTTGGCTCTACCACTAGTGCCTAAGACTAGTATTTCTTATGCAATTAAATTAAACGTGAATAAGCATATGTACTGTATAGATTGATTGTGGGCCCTCTAAACATTTGGTTTAGTGGGCCAAGGAACCCTAGTCTGTCACTGCATAAAAGCCTGGATCGAAACAGTCTTGTACTATTCGAGCATGTTCACACATGACATTTTTTCTCTCCCAGTTGTTTTTTTTTTTTTTTTTAAAGTTAGGAATGAGTGAAATACTCAACAGGAGTTACTGCAAGCTGTATATTAAAATTTTCACACCATGCCTTGAACTCTGTGCTTTTCTCTTTGATGTGAATGGACTTTTAGACCTTCATCCACATTATGCAGAGGGACGTAGTTTTCTCTTTCATTATCGTAAACACTGGAAATGTAAGGGTTGTTTTGAAATGCTACACAGAGTATAGTTACCTCATTAAACTCTGGATTTAATGTCTTCTTTTTCACTGCAGTTTTATGTTTTGATTTCTTGTCTTCATCGGGTTTTAAGTATCTGAAACACAGTTAACATAGGCTAATTATCTACTGTCTACAGGACAATGAGGTCAAACATTTCAAGTTTTAACAGAAGAAGAACAACAGTTACTTGGCCTCAGCTAAAAGGTAGATGTTTTAGAATAGATTCACATTCAGAGTTTGCTCAGTGATTTCCATCAGTTATTGTGAGCCAAAACCAGGAGCGGATCACAAACACAGAACAAGTGCAAATCCTTTCATCATACCCTATCCCTGTGTAGCCTCCACTCCTTGGCTCACAATCACTGATGGAAATCACTGATCAAACACTAACCAAAATCCGACTGTTTGAAAGCATCCTTAGGGTACTTGCACATGGGTGCAGGTAAACTGGCAGAAGACCTGAACGAATGTCCATGTTAATTTCTGTTCATTGCTGCACCAAAATGCAATTTCCCCAGATCTCACTCTTCATTAGAAAAGGGTCAAATCCGCATCTAAAACCACAAACATAATTGACATTCTTAGGATTTCTAAATCTACACAGCAGGTCAATTTCTGCACGGAAAACATCTGCAAAGTGTACATGAGATTTGTCTATTCTCATACGTGCTGGTACTGTACTACACTGCAGTTTTTCTGCATGTTAATCTGCGTGGAAAAAACGTATGTGTTCTGCCATGTGTGCAGGTACCTTTAGGGTATGTTCACATCTGGTGTATATATAGTATGGATGTTCCATATTGGATTTCTGTGCAGAAAATCAGCATACCTGCGAAGTCGAGATTTTACAAAATTTCATCCACGTGCAATGGAGATATTCTGCAACAGAATCCACACATAACATAATCTGTGGTAAGGATTTTAAGGGTGACTCCACATGTGTTGGAAAATGTCAAAGTTGCAGATTTTTGGGTGTGAACTATGGTGCAGATTTTATTGCGGATTTCTTGCATAAAAAATGCTGTGGAGAAATTTGCAAGAAAATCTGCACGCTAATCAATTTTGCATTGAATTGAGTAGAGAAATTCTTATACAGGAAATCCGTAACACAGCATTATTTATGCTGCAGAATGTAAATTCCGCAGTGTAATACAACACAGGGATAGACAATTTTCAGCCATATAGGATAACATGGGAGAAGTCTTGATGTTGTGAATTTTCTGGCCAAAAAATCCACCACGTGTGAGGGCGGCCTCACCTGCACACGTTGCAGAATGCGTGCTGTGTTTCTGCACGGATTCCCGTAGTTCAATATCAACAAAATGCATGAGATTACACACATTTTATGTAATTTTTGTGGATTTTTTCTGTGTGGAAACTGACCTGATGTACAAATTTCCAAATCTGCAGCACGTCAATTATGTTTGCTGTTTTAGCTGCAGATTTCACTCTTTTCCAATGAAGGCTGAGATCTGTGGCAACACTGCATCTCATCCGTACAGAAAAAATGCTGTTAGAAATTGCAGATGTTGATCTGCATATGGCACATAAATCCGTACAGAAATTCATGTGGATCTTATGTGTGTTCACGGTGACTTAGGGTGCCGTAACATGCTGTGGAATTTTCTGCAAAAAAATATGCACCATAAAGACATCTTCCATGTTAGCCTGTGGGAATGAAAAGTGTTAATACCTACGTTCCGTGCTGCTGTGGAATGAACATTCTGCAGTGGAACAGAAAGCAAATAAACTTTTATTGCGAACTTCATGTAGCTGAATGTCTCCACTCATTTCAATGGAGATGTAATCTGACAGAACTCTGCAACATTATTCACACACAAAATCTACAGCATAATCCGCAACAAAAACAGCAACTTTGAAAAATCCGCACCTGCAGATTTTGTTGTGGAAATTTTTGCAATGTGTAAAAGCAACCTAAGGCCACCTGCACACGTTGCAGGTTTTTTGTTCTGCGGAATTGACCGCACGGATTTCTAATTAAATAGCATGTTAATTATGTTTGCAGTTTTAGCTGTGAATTTCACCCTGGAAGGGTCAGATGTGCAGCAAAACTGCATCAAATCTGCACCAAAAATTGCAATTAGACATTGCGGAAACAGGTTCTTGGCAATTACCAAAGACAATTACCTTTCCCAACTGGTTTAGGACCCGACTAGAGGGACGGCCATACTGGACTTAGTATTAACCAATAGATCTGACAGAACAACAGATGTGCAGGTTGGGGGACACCTGGGAAATAGTGACCATAAAATAATAACCTTCCTTGTCATTCAAAAGAGTGTTTCTTCATGGAGGAACAAAAATACTGAACTTCAAAAAAGCTAAATTTAGGCAACTAAGAGAGGCCATTGGCTGGGACAAAGTCCTCAAAAATTAAAATACAGCCACAAAATGTGATAGTTTTAAAACCATTCTAAACTCTCTAATTGTGAGAGCTACATACCTTAATGGGAATAAAAGGGTAAGGAACAAAAAAAAACGATGTGGATAAATACAAATGTAAAGGGAGCTATAAAGGACAAAAAAAGCATTTAAATCACTAAAACCGGAGGGTAGCGAGGAAGCATTGAAAAACTATAAGGAAAAAAAGAATATGTAAAAGACAAATAAAAGCAGCCAAACTAGAGACAGAGAGATTTATTGCCAAAGAGAGTAAAACTAACCCTAAAATGTTCTTCAGTTATTTAAACAGTAAAAAGTATAAATCTGATGGTGTCTGCCTTTACAGAGTGATGAGGGGGGAGTTGCAGAGAGCGATGAGGAGAAAGCAAACCTATAAATTTTTGTTTTGTCCACTGTATTCACTGAGGAAAATAAAGTGTCAGATGAAATGCAGAATGTAATAGTAATAAGTACAGCGGCGTCTTAAAAAGAGTAAAATAGACTAATCACCGGTACCAGATGGCATACATCCCTAAGATTTTTTCCTAAGAGAATTAAGTAATGTCATTGCCAGACCCTTATTTCTGATATTTAAGGACTCTATATTGACAGTTAGTGTTCCACAGAATTCTCGCTTAGTAAATGGGGTGCCAATATTCAAAAAGGGGTCAAAAACAGAGCTCAGAAACTATGGGCCGGTAAGTTTAATATCAGTCGTGAGATGCTATCTACCTCAATGAAAATAAGCGAATAACACAGTATCAGCATGAGGGATAGGTCATGTCAAACTAATTTAATCAGTTTCTATGAGGAGGTAAGTTCTGGACTTGACCAGGGTGAGTCAATGAATGTCATGTATCTTGACTTCTCAAAAGCATTTGATACTGTACCATATAAAAGTTTAGTATAAAAAATGAGAATGCTTGAATTGGGAGAAAATGTGTGTATATGGATAAGTAACTGGCTTAGTGATAGAAAACAGTGGGTGGTTATTAACGGTACACACTCAGATTGGGTCACTGTTACTAGTGGGGTACCACAGGGGTCAGTATTGGGCCCTATTCTCTTCAATATATTTATTAAGGATCTTGTAGAAAGCTTGCACTGTCCCCTAGACAGCAAACTAAACTGTAGGAACCAGTGTCAGGCAGCTGCTGCCTAGGCAAATAAGACAATGGGTTGCATCAAAAGGGGCATAGATGCCCGTGATGAGAATATAGTCCTGCCACTTTACAAATCACTAGTCATACAGCACATGGAGTACTGTGTACAGTTCTGGTCTCCTGTGAACACGACAGACATAGCAGAGCTGGAGAGGGTTCAGAGGAGGGAAACTAAAGTAATAAGTGGAATGGGTGGACTAAAGTACACAGAAAAATTATCAAAATTAGGGTTGTTCAGTTTAGAAAAAAGACGACTGAGGGGAGATCTAATAACTATGTATAAATATATCATGGGTCAGTACAGAGATCTATCCCATCATCTATTTACCCCCAGGACTGTGACTGTGACGAGGGGACATCCTATGCGTCTGGAGGAAAGAAGGTTTGTACACAAACATAGAATAGGATTCTTTAAGGTAACAGCAGTGAGACTATGGAACTCTCTGCCTGAGCAGGTGGTGATGGTGAGTACAATAAAGGAATTCAAGAGGGGCCTGGATGTATTTCTGGAGGGTAATAATATTACAGGTTATAGCTACTAGAGAGGGGTCGTTGATCCAGGGAGTTATTCTGATTGCCTGATTGGAGTCGGGAAGGATTTTTTTCCCCCTAAAGTGAGGTAAATTGGCTTCTACCTCACAGTTTTTTTTTTGCCTTCCTCTGGATCAACTTGCAGAATAACTGGCTGAACTGGATGGTCAAATGTCTTTGTTCAGCCTTACAAACTATGTTACTATGTGGATTCATTACACACAGAGTGATCTATTTCAAGTGTTAATGTTGATCGATACAGCTTACAGATAATGAAAAGCCAAAAGGCAGTATCTCAGAAAATTTGAATATTTTATAAGACCAATTAACAAATTATTTTTAATACAGAAATGTTGGCCTACTGAAAATTCTGTACAGTGTAGGCAACGATTAGCCTTTGGAACTGGTGAGGTGTTATAGAAGCCCAGGTTGCTTTGATAGCGGCTTTCAGCTTGTCTGTATTGTTGGGTCTGGTGTCTTACCTTCCTCTTGACAATAATCCAGAGATTCTCTATGGGATTTAGGGCAGGATAGTTTGCTGGCATATCAAGCACAGTGATACTGAAGTTATTAAACTAGGTATTTGGCAGTGTTGGCAGGAAATGCACTTTTATCTGAAAACAACACTTTGGACCACTGAGCAATAGTCCAGGCCTTTATCTCCTTAGCCCTGGTAAGGTGCTTCTTCTTCGTATCTGGGTCATGAGTGGCTTGCCACAAGGTATGCAATAGTTGTAGCCCATGTCCTGGATACATCTATGTGTGGTGGGGTTTAACTCCTGGCCCCCCCATGATCAGCTGTTTTACGAGAACACAATGCTGATATGACCGCTGTGTTCTCTCCACTCTTTAACTGTTCGGGGGCAATATCCCAGCGCAAGCAGGTGCAATTACATCTCCTCCATCCCATTCATGTGAATGAGAAGAAACAGTTGTTGTGTTGGTCGAGCACCAAAGTGCTAGAGTGCTCGAGTAGAACACCTTGGGATGCTGGGGTGCTTTACTGAGCACCCGAGCACAATGGAAGTCAATGGGAGAACCCGAGCATTAAACCAGGCACTCCCTGCTCTGAAGAGGGGAGGGTGTCTGGTTCATAGCAAAGGTCAGAAATTGATGCAAACACCACTGAAATGGTTCAGGAACAGCATGGGGAGGATGTCTGGATGCATCTTGGACTCCCAGGTCACTGCTGGGAACAATATTGTCCGAGTAGTATGCCACTTTTACAGACTGACAATAATACGCAACAAACCGAAGATAAAATGGATTTTAGAGGAAAAATTGTTAGAAAACATTCTTTCCTGTATATTTACTTGTATATAAAGTGCAAGTGCTGCCAAAAATTACAAGGAACAGGCACTCCGATACAACCTGAATATCACATAAACGAGGGCCTCATTCACATTGTGGTACAATTGTTCAGGTAGTGGGACTCCAACACTAATAAAGCCTATGCACTAAGGGAAAGGGCTGCCAAAAATTACAAGGAACCTGCACTCCAATACACCCTTTATTACACATAAAGGAGGGCATCATGCACACCTTTGAAAAATTATGATTGATGGCCTGCTGGTGACTCTCAAAAACATTAGGAGCAAGGGCCAGCTGGTGACCCTCTAAAACATAAGGGGCGAGGGCCTGCTGCTGATCTGACTATCTAAAACATTAGGGATGAGGGTCTGCTGCTGAGCTGACCATCTAAAACATTATGGGCGAGGGCCTGCTGCCGAGCTGACCATCTAAAAAATTTGGTGGGCGAGGGACTACTGCCAAGCTGACCATCTAAAAAATTTTGGGGGCTAGGGTCTGCTGCCGAGATGACCATCTAAAAAATTTTGTGGGCGAGGGCCTGCTGCCAAGCTGACCATCTAAAATCTATGGGTGAGGGTCTGCTGCTGAGCTGACCCTCTAAAACATTATAGTTGAGGGCCTGCTGGTGACCCTCAAAAACATTATGGGTGAGGGCCTGCTGGTGACCCTCTAAAACATTAGGAGCGAGGGCAGCCTAATAAGCATGTTGATATGATGGAGGAGGAGGTCGAGAAAAGGGAGATTGAACCATATACCCTTTTTAGTGGTGGAAGGGGTGCATGGGAATACAGTGTATTCAATACACCATAAAAGCCACATTTAGAGTGCCTTTATGTTCAGCCGCTTTCCTCTGGTGGAGTAGAGAAGTCAGGGGCAATCCAGGCCTTGTTCATTTTTATAAGTGTCAGCCGGTCAGCATTTTCATTTGACAGGAGGATGCGCTTATCAGTTATTATGCCCCCAGCAGCACTAAATACACGCTCTAACAAAACGCTGGTGGCACGGCAGACCAGTACCTCCAAGGCGTAGAGTGCCAGTTCGTGCCACATGTCCAGCTTGGACACCCAATAGTTGTAAGGCACACAGGGATCACTGAGGACGCTGACACGGTCTGCTACGTACTCCTTCACTATCTTCCAAAAATTTTCCCTCCTTGTGACACTAAGCCGCACATCAGGTTGAGGGTGCTGGTGGGGTGTCATAAAACTGGCCCAGGCCTTGGAGAGTGTTGCCCTGCCTCTGTTGGAACTGCTATGTGTTCCCTTCGTCTCCCCTTCTCAGTTGGCCAAGGAACTACGTACTCTGCAGCCAGCGTTGTCAGCTGGAAATCTTTGGAGCAATTTTCCCACAAGGACTTTCTGGTATTGCACCATTTTCCTCATCCTCTCCACCACAGGAATGAGAGATGAGAAGTTCTCTTTGTAGTGGGGGTCGAGAAGGGTGAACAACCAGTAATCGGTGTTGGCCAAAATGCATACAACACGAGGGTCACGGGAAAGGCAGTCTAACATGAAGTCAGCCATGTGTGCCAGAGTCCAAACAGACAAGACTTCACTGTCCTCATCAGGAGGATGACTCTCAATCTCCTCATTCTCTTCCTCCTCTTCTACCCATCTACACTGAACAGATGGAATAAAGCTTCCATGGGTACTACCCTCTGTAGCGGAGGCAACCATCTCCTGCTCCTCCTCCTCATCATCATCCAATTTGAGCTGAGAAGACAAACTGAGGGTGGTATGGCTATCACCCTGTGTACTGTCTTCCCCCATTTCCACCTCTTCCACATGCAAAGCATCCGCCTTAATTGTGAGCAGCGAGTGTTTGAGTAGACAGAAGTGGGATGGTTACGCTGATAATAGCGTTAACGCTGCTCACTATCTGTGTTGATTCCTCAAAGTTGCGTAAAACCTCACAGAGGTCAGACATCAATGCCCACTTGTTGCTTGTGAAGAGCGGAAGCTGACTGGAAAGGCGACGAACATGTTGTGCCTGGTATTCCACTACTGCCCTCTGCTGCTCACAAAGCCTGGTCAACATGTGGAACGTGGAGTTCCAGCGCGTGCTCACGTCGCACAACAGTCAGTGAGATGGCAAGAGTTGCCAGACCGGCGGAAACTGTCGATGACTGACTTGCGGAAATGGGCACACACAGGGCTCACCAGTACCTCAGAAAAATTGGGGTAGGTTTTGAAAAACCGCTGAACCACTATGTTGAACACTTGGGCTAGGCTTGGTATGTGTATGAGCTTGCCGTGCTCCAAATCCGCCACCAAATTACGACCTTTATCAGACACAACCATGCCTGGTTGTAGGTTGAGTGGCGAGAGCCACAGCTCAGTCTGGTCTCTTATCCCCTGCCACAGCTCTGCGGCAGTGTGCTGTTTGTCACCTAAGCAGATCAGTTTAAGCTTGGCCTGTTGCCGCTTCCTCACTGCAGTGCTACACTGCTTCCAGCTACTGACTGATGTCTGACTGGTGCTGCAAGATGATAATTCAGAAGTGGAAGTGGAGGAGGAGGTGGAGGAGTTGGGGAAGGGGGGTTGCAGCCACTAACGTAGGTGGTGATGGAGACCCTAATGGAAGTAGGGCCCGCAATCCTTGGCGTGGGTAGCACCTGTGTCATCCCTGGGTACGACTCGCTCCCGGCCTCCACAACGTTCACCTAGTGTGCCGTCAGGAAAATGTAGCGTTCCTGGCCAAAAGCACTTGTTCATGTGTCAGTCGTTAAGTGGACCTTCCCAATAACTGTATTGGTCAGGGCACGGGTGATGTCACGGGATACATGCTGGTGTAAGGCTGGGACTGCACACCGTGAAAAATATTGGCGTCTGGGGACGGAGTACCGTGGGACAGCTGCCGCCATCAGGCTGCAAAAAGCCTCCACAAAAAAGTGTCCACAAGCCTAAATAGCAACATTTCCAGGGCCAGCAATTTGGAAAAGTGAGCATTTAGTGCTATGGTCTGTGGGTGGGTGGCTGGGTATTTGCACTTTCGTTCAAAGGCCTGGGATATAGACATCTGTACGCTGCGATGGGACATAGAAGTGGATGTGCTAGCTGATGGTGCTTGTGAAGGTCCAGGTGCATGGCGGGAGGCATCCAGGCCTGCGTCTTGGACAGGGGATTGGCCAGCATGTAACACAGGGGAAGAGGAGGCAGTGGTGTGACCCGCAGACACTGGTTGTGGACCCAGGCGTTCGGCCCACCTATTAGGGTGCTTTGATGTCATGTGGCGGATCATGCTGGTGGTGGGGAGGTTGCTAGTGTTCATGCCCCTGCTCATTTTGGTACAGCACAGGTTGCAAATGACAATTCTTTTATTGTCTGCACTTTCCTCAAAAAAGCACCAGACTGCAGAACACCTACCCCTTGGCAAGGGAGATTTCCGCAAGGGGGTGCTCCAGGGAACAGTTGCAGGGCTGTTTGGTGTGGCCCACCTTCTCCCTTTTGCCACCCTGCTGCCTCTTCCAGCCTGTTGCGGTACTGCGGATCCCTCTCCCTCTGTACTGCTGTCCTCGCTCGGCTTGCCACCTTGTCAGGTTGGTTCAGTTACTTCATCGTCCAGCACCTCCTCTTCCACTTCCTCACTCTGGTCATCCTCCTGACTTGTTGACCTATCAAAAACCTCAGTTATTGACAATTGTGTCTCATCCTCATCATGAACCTCTTGAGACACTAATTGTGGTTGATTTATAGGCAACTGTATCTCATCATCATCATCACCTCGTAAAACACTAATTTCCGTTCCCCACCATCATCTTCTTGTGACTGTGGATGACATTTAGACCCTAATTTTAATTTTCATATATGTAGTTACTAATAACATGATATTCCAGAATCAGCTACTATTAGACTGACTTACCCCATATTTAATAAGATTCAGCCATTAGCAACCAGTCTGCATAAAACTGCAATTTCACTATTCAGTTAAGATAGCCGCCACTGCCCTCACCCTGAGGCTAATCCCACCTGCCCTCACTAGCCAGTAACAATAGCCCCCCAAAAGTGTCAGTAACCAGAGCCCTCCCCCCTAAAGGGTTAATCTCCTGCAGCACAAAGGGGTCCTCTTACCACATGTTGCTTTCATTTATACACTGAGCAGATGGCAGATCTCCCTTCCCTGGTCTGCGCTGCTTCAACTCTGCATTCTCCAGCTCTGCTGAGTGAGGGAGCGTCTGCCAAGCGCAGGGACAGGGAGAAGTGCACACAGCCCAGGCACTGTTATCAGCTGCTATGGAGGACCTGGCTTTAATCATTTACTTACAGTCCCTGGCTGTCAGTAATGTGACCTTGCACACAGCCTGCTTCTGCGTGCTCCGTCTATCAACAGATAGATGGACCATGCCTAGCAACCCTATTTTAAGCACAGGTAAAAGTAGGCAGTACAAGGAACAAAAATGTGGAATTAAGGGGTAATTGAATACACAGTGAAAAGTTGAAATAGGGCCACCAAGGTGATATAAATCACCACAATCCAATACTCAAAAAAAATAAAAATATGACAGTTATCTTTTAATGGCTGAATATTATAGCTATAGGTACTATTAGGCTGTGTTCACATCTCTGGTGAATGTTTTCGGCAGGCTGTTTCGGCAGAGAAAAGCCTAAAATAAATGTTCCTGCCATATATGTAAATGAACCTTAGATGAGTCCTGTCTCCTCCATGCTTCAGAGATGAGTCCAGCGTTCTGTGACCCTGAGCCCAGCCATGCCCACTGTGAAAGAGCCCAGCACCGCCCGCATCCTCCGAATCTCCTCCTTGCTCCCCGACGTCACAAAGCTAGAGTGCCGTAATCTCGCGATGCGCTAGCTAGCGCATGTGCAGTTCGTTCCCTGAGGCTGATGCCAGCACAGGGAAGGAACACTATGCCGACACTGCGCATACGCTAGCTCGCGCATCGCAAGATTATGGCACTCTAGCTTTGTGATGTTGGGGAGCAAGGAGGAGATTCAGAGGATACGGGGCGGTGCTGGGCTCCGTCACAGTGGGCGTGGCTGGGCTCTGGAAACGTTAGTAACAGCCTCTTGGGCTTCTTACTTGCCTCATTTACATATATATAAAATCGTTTTTTTGACACAATAAAAGCACAGAGAGCTATGGGGAATGTATATTGCGGATGTGCTATCGGCAAACTAGCAGCCCATGTCCTTAGCGCTATACCCAAAATCCAGGTGTCAGGTACCCTTTAAGACAACCACTTTTGTGGATACTTTAGACATGTATTAACTACTATCTGCCTGTAGAGGTCACCAGCATGCCACAATGTACAAGATCCTCATTATTATTCTCAGCACACATGTGAATACACCGGCTCCAGAGTTATCACCGATAACCAGCAGGATCCTACGAATGCATAACGTAAGGTTAAGCCACCTTGTCTATGATAAAAGGGAATGGTTTGCTAGAGAATTATTTTTAACTCCTTACTGCCACAGCTGGTTTTGGCCTTTTTAAAGCTGTGTTTTACTACTTTTGCACACTAAAAAAAAAGTTTGACAAATTTTGCTACTGCATTCAAAGATCCATCACATTTTTATTTTTGTGGCAATGACAATATGTGAGTGTGTTTTTTTTTGGGACAAATTGTAGTTTTTACTGGTTTAATTTTAGAGTACATACAACTTTTTGATCACTTTTTATGTTTGTTTGTTTTTTGGAAACCAGCTAAGGAAAAACAGCAATATTGTCATATATTTTTTTATGCCTATTCTTAATATTTTATTAAATTTAGAGAATGATCACAAGGGGTGCAAGTGTGGCCAGGCCTGGAGGGGGAGGGAGCCCCGCAGCACAACTGTCCACACATACTAGCACTGTTCAAGTCAATTGAGCTGAGCTGCAAATACCAAGCACTGCCAGCATACGATGTATGGTCGGGAGCCTGCATTACTCACCAGAGCTTTGGTAAGAGCGGTAGCTCCCTGAAACAGCTGATCGGTGGGGGTGCCGAGACTTTCCATCAGTGATTATGAACGAAAACCAGGTGCAGCTCTAAAAACAGAACAGTTGCAGATCTTTCCCTCATACCTTATGTCTGTGGAAGCTCCAATCCTGGTTTTGGCTCACAATTAATGATGGAAATCACTGACGTGTGAATGAGGCCTTTTACAGCGGCATACACAGGGCAGTTTCTAGGGAAATTTACCAACAGGGCGAACATCAAAAAAGCGCTCCCCCCCCGATTGTGGGCGGATCTCTGCCGTACCCCATTGTAGTTCATGGGGGCGGCGGTCATTCAGTCTGGAGTGTCGGAATTCCGGCAGGCTGTTCTGAGCTGGAACAGCCTGCCAGAATCACTAACGCAGTTGTGAAAGTAGCTTAATACAGGTCCACATACCTCTTACATCCAGTGATGTCTCCTTTGATGTAGATGTTCTCTTTGTTTATCTTCCCCATTCAGACCAGACCGCCATGATGATTTTTTTCAGCCATCTCTTCTCTCTGCAGAGTTTGACAGACATCTTAGTTTTCTACTTTTCCATCATCCTCCCACCTTCTCAACATCCCATCATGCACCCCCAATACTGAGACACTTTGCCCCCCAAAACTATACTGCATAAACTGAGAAACTTCTGAAAATACTAGTTACACACAGATAGCGCCCCCTTCAAAAATGATTGGAACACAATGCTCTAAAAAAATAACTGCACCCAGCAAATAGTGTCCCTGACACTAATAGTGCAACCATAATGTCCCCCAAAAATAACTGTGCTAAACTGATACTGTGCCAGGGTGCCCCCACAGTAATAGTGCTCCCAAAAATCCCAACAATAGTGATAATTCTGTGCCAGAGTGCACTTAGTAGTAATAGTGCTCCTACAGTGCGCCCAACAGTAATTGTGTCCCAGAAGTACAGTAATAATGCTCCCATAATCCCCCAGTTGTAATAAAGCCCAACATTATGCCCCTGGTAGTAATAATTCCATTTATAGTGTGCGCCAGTGCAAAAAATGCCCCGTTGTGTGTCAGTAAAAAAAAAGACAAAGAAAAAAAAACATCTTAGTGCTCCCAGTAGAGCCAATGTCCCCAGAATGCCCTCATGTGTTCCAATGACCCGTACTGTGTGCCACTAGAAAAAACACTTAGTGCCCCCAGTTGAGCTTAGTTGCCCATAGTGCCCCTATAATTTGTGACAGTATAAAATACTCCTATATAGTGCCCCCAGAAGATGCCCCATAGTGCTCCTCCCATGTCCCCATAGTGTCCTCCATAATGTGCCAGTATAAAATGCCCTATAGACTGCCCCACATAGATGCCCCCATAATGCTCCTCTCCCCCTTCCCAATAGTGGCACCAAAATGGTTGCCAGTATTAAATGCCCCAATATAATTGCCCCCATAGTGCTCTTCTCCCCCACTTCTCCATAGTGCCCCCCATAATGTGTGCCAGTAAATAGGGCCCCCAGTAGATGCGTCTCCTCTTCTCCATAGTGCCCCCCCATATTGTGCCAGTATATTGGGCCCCCATAGTGCTTCCCCTCTTCTCCATAGTGCCCCATATTGTGCCAGTATATTGGGCCCCCATAGTGCTTCCCCTCTTCTCCATAGTGCCCCCCATATTGTGCCAGTATATAGGGCCCCCATTAGATGCGTCCCCCCTTCTCCATAGTGCCCCCCATATTGTGCCAGTATATAGGGCCCCCATTAGATGCGTCCCCTCTTCTCCATAGTGCCCCCCCATATTGTGCCAGTATATATGGCCCCCAGTAGATGCGTCCCCTCTTCTCCATAGTGCCCCCCATATTGTGCCAGTATATAGGGCCCCCATAGTGCTTTCCCTCTTCTCCATAGTGCCCCCCCATATTGTACCAGTATATACGGCCCCCAGTAGATGCGTCCCCTCTTCTCCATAGTGCCCCCCCATATTGTTCCAGTATATAGGGCCCCCATAGTGCTTCCCCTCTTCTTCATAGTGCCCCTCCATATTGTGCCAGTATATAGGGCCCCCACCCCCCCTTCTTGCCACAGTATTCTATAAATAATAAAAACAATAAACACATATACTTACCTTATGCTGCTGTTAGTGATGCGATGCAGGCCCGCTCTGTACGGCTCAGGCGGCGCGATGACGTCATTGCGCCGCCTGCACCGGCCTCTGATAGGCTACTAGGCCTGTAGCCTATCAGAGGAACGGGCAAGGGAGACGCCTCTCCCCTGCTCCTCCACACCATTCATCTGTATCGCTGTCCTGAGGACGGCGATACAGATGAATTTGGAGATGAGCGCTTCCACAATGGAAGCGCTCATCTGCACTCCTGCTGCCTCCACACAGAAAGGGCCCCCCCCCGGCACTGGGCCCTGCTGATGGCGCCCCCCTCTTCTGTCCTGAGGGATGCACCCCATGCGGTCGCACCCCTCGCCCGCCTCTAGAAACGGCCCTGGCCATACATATACAATGGATGACAGAATGGGGTTAATAATGTGGAATATTTATAACGAATAAAAATGAATACAGTATAGTAAGGCTCCATTCACATGTCCGTATAATGGGTCCACGGGTGCGGACCCATTCATTCTCTATGGGGACGTAATGGATGCAGAGAGCATACTATGTGCTCTCCGCATCCGCATTTCCGGAGCGCGCCCCCGTCTTCCGGTCCGCGGTTCCGGAAAAAATTGGGGGGAAGAATATGCAGTTCTATGGGGGTGCTAGCCAGGTGTATTGCGGATCCGCAATGCACTACGGACATCTGAATGGACCCTAATATTAACATTTTGGAATTAGAATCTAGGAGATAAAAATAAAAAAAAGAAACTGGTAGATCTTCTGATTGGAGGAATGCCGTATAGTGATCCATTCTGTACCGCAAGTGAAATTGGACATCACTTCCTAAGCCTATGGTGGCAAACAGTATCTACACAAACCATCAGAAAGCGTTTGCACAAGATTGGGCTATCAGCCAGATGTCCAACTACAGTTGTTCCATTGACCTCATTATACCACTCTCAAGGTTAGCATGGTGCACAGCAAGGTGGCAATGGAGGCTGGAATGGAGGTGTATGATCTTCAGCTATTTTGATAGCCAGAGATTGGTCTGGAGGCCTTTGCAAGGGAATGTCACACTGGTTCTACTCCACGGTTATTGTGAGGGGTGGCATAAGGCAACTGGACCCCTCTAGTCTTCATTTCAGGTACATTAACAGCTCAGCGTTACATTGATTTAGTTGTGGAAACAGTGGTATAGCAATTTCTCCAAAGTGTCCTACCGTAGGAGCTGTTTTTCAACAGGACAATGTCAGGCCGCATGTTGCTTGTGCCTGCTAGACCTAAATGTTCTACCATGGGCAGATTTATCTCCCATCTAGCACATCTGGGACGTCATTTGCAATTGAGCTGCCAGCAGCGGATCTTGGTGATTTGCACGACCAAGTGCATTCAGCAGGACAGAACGCTCCTCAGACAACCATTAATAAGCTCATTGATTGCATGCCAAGGCATGTAAGTGTGTGTGGTGATCATACCTGATGCTGAATAAATCAAGATGTTTAGAATATTTTTTTTCCATTTTTGTATCGTTTGCATATGATTAACATATCTATCAATCCTGTGGTTTCCATAGTTTCACGAATTTTCCTTATTGGTGTTGCAATTTTAATGTTGAGGAGTGTATAACATAGGAACTACACAATGCAAAGGTATAAGATATACTGTATATCACTAGCATAGTTATTTGATGGGTAATGCAAGTTATTACTAAAACATACATGTCAGGAGAGGTGATGGGTTCTAAATATTTCCATCAACAGGTCCTTATTGGCAGTGTATTGTACTTTATCTCCATATAACAAGATTTCTTGTGCTGCTCTCACATTCTAATACTTGCATCAAACTTGTAAAAGAAAAAACCTGTAAACAAGCTGGTGACGGCAATGAGTAGGCGACATCCTTCTCAAAAGTGTAATGCATGTGCTCTAATACTGTGAATTCTTCAAAGCTCATCTGGGATTTTTGATACGTGGGATTTCATTTACTCAGTACAATTGTTTCACAGCTACTTTTAAACAGGAAGTTTCATGCAATTTCACACTCATTCTAAAATTGCGACCCCAAAAATAGTGTACTGTTGTATCATTCTGGCTATTACTTGCTTTATGGCAGAAAGCACCAAGGGACCATCAGATCAACACAACAGGTAATTACGTATATATGTGTAAGGTGGTAAAATAGCACTCTCCGGTTATGTTCTGAACTTATATATAGTGTATGTTTAGTAAAGTGCTCTAACCAGCGCTGAGGATAGCAGTAAGGCCTCATGCACATAACCGTAGTTGTGATCTGCATCCAATCCACATTTTTTTGCAGATTGGAGGAGGACCCATTCATTTCAATGAAAAAAAAAAAACTTGTAACATGCTGCGGGACCTGCGGAAAATAAAATAAAGGATGCACACAGCTGGTATCCTTATTTTGTAGATCTACGATTTGCAGACCGCAAAAACAGATTCGGTCGTGTGCAGGAGGCCAAGGGCTGGGTGTAATGCAGCAGAGAGGCCTATGGAGGTTGTGGAGGAAGGAAGGCACTAAACCTGCAGTCTGCTGGCTTGAGAGAAGGCTGGGTGTAGTTGCAGAAGAGTAAGTAAACTCTGGCCTACTGGGAGAGACTTCACCCGCTAGTGACACTGAGAGACCAGTAGCTGTTGGTCTGTGACTGGTGTTCGTCGGAGGTCAGTAGCCAATAGGAAGGAGCCCATTGTACAGCTGAGAGGATGAGGAGGATGAGAGAGATGACATCAGTACTGATTGCAGGGGGTTCTAAACAAGTCAAGCTTAAAGGGGTTCTCCGGGAGTTACGAGAATATAATTACTGAAAATATTTAAATATTACTTTATTATAAATATATTCACAAATACCTTTCATTAATTATAATGGCTCAGTTTGTCTAGGGAGCAATCATTTGGAGAAAAAATAGCCGCCGTCCTATTAGTAAACACAAAACCTGTCCTAATCACACAGCAGGACAAGTTACTTCACAACACTGAGGTAACAAGCTGCCTCATCCTCCTCTCCTACTTGTTAGGGATTATGGTCCTGAATACAGCTGATAAGACCTTCACAGGGGTGTAGCTAGAATTAACTTGGCCCCAGACTTAGTATGCCAAAATAAGCACTAGTACACAGTGGAGCAAGAGGGGAGGATGCTGTAGTACAGAAAGCTGACAGAGCGCAGCCTGTTCCTGGTGGTCAGTGGTGTGGACTGTGTTCCCTAAGGCTCATTTACTGTATTGGGATATAAAGTGCACACTACAGTATAATATACTGGAATCTACTGTATATACTTTAGTTATTAACCCTACCCTAAATAATAATACATTTAGGGACTATATACAGTATTACTAACATACAGAGACTAAATAATACTGCCAATCTGTATAATAGCTAGTACCATGACTGGATAACAAACACATTAACATTATAGCCCCATACCATGACTGGATAACACCACCATACTGGGACTACATAACAGTAGACCGGATAACACCTCCAAACAATGATCGGATAACGCCACCATACAGTGACAGGATAACAGAAAACAAAGGGTCAATTCCAGCTTCTGACATATAAAATGGTTTGTTCTTTATTTGGCTTTCAAAATTTAAGATCCAACATATAACACATGGAGAGACACAAAGTAATTGTGACGCGTTTCGGGCTATAGTATTAAGCCCTTCATCAAGACAATACATAGTGCACTAAAAACAAGTACTTATATACAACACAGATAGGTTCCTCCTCCTTCTTTAATTGGCTAGAGGTCACATCCCAAACCCAGGTGTTCCTGGATTAGGTGAGAAGTCCAGCCAAGAACATAACAATTTAGTATCATGCATTTGAAATCACATACTGATGAACTACATATACTGCAATGTTAGATTATATTTTCTGTTTAGACCCTTCGGTATGCAGGTTTCCAAAATAAACATCCAGTATGTTTCTCTACTCAGGAGCTTCTGTTTGCGATCACCTCCTCTAATTGGTGCGGAAATAACCTCCACGCCCTGCACAGAAAACGCAGAGATGTCGCCCTTGTCAACAGTGGCAAAATGCATTGTTGCCGCTGAGACATTCCGAGACATAAAGTGAGGGACATCACTCAAATGCTTTTTTTTCATGTCCGTGGATCCTCCAAAAATCAAGGAAGACCCACGGCCGAAAAAACGGTCACGGAACAACGGAAATCCGTTTTGCGGACCGCAAAAAAAATGTCCGTGTACATGAGGCCTAAAGCTGCATTCGTATCTCCGTTTTGGAGATCCGATAGCCTGATCCGGTGCAAATGCTGTCTGTTGGCCGGACAAAAAACTGTTGCTCTGTGCTGCAACAGCCTGCCAAGTCTCCAAATGGAGATGTGAATGAAGCCTAATATTAGTGAATGGTAGGGTACAACAATCCACTGTTTACTAATTGCCCAAAGCCATATAATTACCTATCTTCTACCAGACCTTTTAAAACGTCACCTTGATTTATACATTTAATAACTAACAGTCTTCAACAGAAGTTAAAGGGGTTACCCATAATTTCACCCAGGCAGCCCCCCGATGTTAGTATTGGATCATTTCATGCTCCGATGCTCTCCCTTGCCCTGCAACGGATCGCGCAGGGCAAGGGCTCTTTTATTTACAATAACACACTGCCGGGCGGAGGCTTCCGTCCAGCAGTGTGTTTGGTGACGTCACCGGCTCTGATGGGTGGGCTTTAGCACTGCCACAGCCTGTAAAACAGCTAGGGCAGTGCTAAAGCCCACCCATCGGTGCCGGTGATGTCACCAGGCTCCCTGCTGCGCGGAGACCTCCGCCTGGCAGCCCTATGGAGAGCCCGGTACATCACCGGAACTCCAGAAAATGCCTTTACCCTGTGTGATTTAGCACAGGGCAAAGGAGAGCATTGGAGCATGAACTGCTCCGATGCTCAAGTCAGGGGGGCTGCCTGGGTGAAAATGGAGGTATGTCCGGGTTCAGCTCTGAACCCGGACAACCCCTTTAATAAGAAAGTCAGAAAATTTTTATATTCTGGAGACCCTCCCTGTCTTTCTATATGTTGTGTGTCTGCTATAGACAGAAAGAGGTGTTTTCTTAAAACCTAATATTCATTAAAAAAAAGTCTTTTTGGCTGTTTTGGCAAAATTTTGGCTGTACTATTCCATTATAAATGTTCTTCTCAAATCTTTTTATTTTCATTTCATAAAAAAAACATATTCATTCCAAACATATCAAATCAATAATCACATACTTCAATATCCGCAGGGAATAGTTACATTTCCATTTTATCCACAGCGACTGATTTTTCTATGCATAAAGAATTATTTTTTCCTTTTACCCTCCCACCACCCTTATGGGGGGGGGGGGAAGGGAAGAGAGGCGGGACGCAAAAAAAAAAAAAAATTCCTTCGTCGATCCAGCCCTAAAGTAACCAGTTTTTCCATAGTTCATCGATATTTTTTACTTTTTTACTATGGCCCTCCATCACCCGTTCTTCCTTGATCAGGTTATCAACTGCTTTTCTCCATTATAAATGTTATAATTCTTTTTATCCTTCTCTAGCCGCCAGCACAGAGAGTTAAAACGCCTAAACAGATAAGTAATCCATAGTTTACTGCTGCTGTGATGGGAAGATATTATCTTCCAGTATAATGGTAGATGATATAATTTGGATAACAATATGGCATCTCTTTTGTGTTTTGCTAATAGTCCTAGATAAAGATACCTACAAAAGAGCATTGCATGTAACTAATTGAGTCACTCATCCCCTTCCCTCTCTGGCTGCACTGAATGGTCTGAATGAAAAAGTCAAGAGATGCTATTTGCCGTGTTAAAACATCATACAAATTGGGATGGGAAGTAGAAAACATGGAGTGACTTCAAAAAATTATATCCGTATATCTAATATCAAAATAAATACATAGTATATTCACATATAAGTTGTTAATTGTTGGTAGTTTCCCTTCAACATTGACTTTCTCTTTTTCTAAATTGAGATCTAAAATAAGGATATGGCTCCGACTCCCGTTATCTAAAGCTGATAAAATATTGTTGATAAAGATGGTGATTCTGCCACAATTATTGTACATCCTTAGGAACTCCCCAGTATGAATTAAAGATTAGTGTTGAGCGCGAATATGCGAATCGCGAATTTTAATCACGAATATCGCCACTTCGAGAATGCGCAAAAATTTTGAATATAGTGCTGTATATTCATATTCACAAATAGTGTTGAATATTCTAATCGCGAAATTTATTGCGAATATATTTTCACAATCAAGTAAACATTGACTGGAGATAACGAATTCTCAAATTTGCAAATTTATGGTGAATATTCGGCCACAAATTTGTAAAATATCGCGAATTTGAATATTGCCTATGCCGCTCATCACTATTCAAGATACGTTTTTTAAAATTGATTGATAGAATCATCAATGACTTACTTTGGGGGAGAAAGTGAGTAAGGCTTAAACTGGAGTATTTCTACAAGCTGTTGGAACAGGGAGGATTAAATCTTCCCTGTTTCAAGGGCTATTTTATAGCATCACAGTTATGTCAGTATTATGAATAGGAGAAGAGCCCACTTTGTAGAACCTTGGATAAGACTTCTTCACATGACAACATCTTTACTTTATTGGAATCTCGTTAATTAATCAATCTCCGACAGGACTACAGAGTTGCTGTGAAGCTACTTATTAAGTCCTGGAGTACCATTAGAGATTGGTTGGCAATAAAGGGATCCCTCTGTTGTACGCCCCTTTGGCATAATTCTTATTTACAAGCTCTAGATGATTTGGTTGGGGATCACTGTTGGCAAAATAATAACATTTATTATCTTGCACAGGTGGTTGGAAATGGCCACATTTTTTCATTTTTGGAGTTAGCACAAAGAGAAAATATATCAAATTTATCTTGGTTTAGGTATCTTCAGTTACGTTCAGCACTTTCTAATATAAAGGAAAAATAGCTTTTTGATATAGACACCCCCACATTCTTGTACCACTTGATAGCAAAGACAGCACCGAGGGTTAAAATTTATTAATGTTATAAACAATTAATGCACGATTTATGAATATACATTCCCCTGGACAAAATGCCTGGAGAAGGGATTGCCCAATGATTTAATTGGATGATTGGGACAATATATTGGTGAATGTGGGATTAGCGTCTCATAATTTTAATCACATATTGGTTAAATTTAATATACTACACAGAATTTATGTTATACCTTTATGGCTTAACAAACAGAGTTTGAGAAACACCTCTTACTGCCCATGCTGTGAGTCTCCTGATGCAGATTATTTACAGACAGTATGTTTTGGATTTGTCTAGAACTAAAAAAAATTGGGGGGCAATTCATAACTGTATTACCCAAAAATTGAAAGCGGTGATTCCAATTGTGGTTGAGTGCTGGATTTTGAGTGATCTTTCCAAGGTTGGGTGCCATAAATATAAAAAAAAAATTTGGGTTAAAATAATGTTTTTGCAAGGCTATTAATTGCACGGGCTTGGTTTTCATCTAATACTCCAAGTATAAATACATAGCTAAATCTCGTTAATAAGATCAAAAGGTATGAATAGGTTTTATATAAACAAATTAACTCTGAGGATAAATGGCTTAAGATATGGGGAGAATGGAATCTTTAATTTTTCCCGGCTCTCCCTTCATTATTCCTGCTTCCCTTTTTTTTTGGTGGGGGGGGGGGGGGGGAGGGGGAATGGGAGATGCATCACAAAGGGGTGGGAGTCTGGGAGGGTAAGGTTTCAGAAATGGAAATAATAATTTGGATCTTTTACTTTGTATGGTTATACCACTGTTCAAAAAAAAAAAAACATTGACTTTCTCACTTGACGGCAGTATTCACACAAGCTACTGTAAACCAGTGGAGTGTTTATAGATTACTCCATGTCTTTTTTTTGTATGTACATTTCCAGGAGACCAGACCTATATTAAACACTATTCACAACAGCCCCCTGACACGTTTCACTGTGGAACTGGATTTATCAGGAATTGCGAGGCTATGCTGCCAGGACACTTGTTTGAAGCATGTATCACTTTTGTGCATACTCCTATATACAGTAGGTCTCAGCTTGCGACATTACAATATATCACCACTTCCCATGTGATTGGCAGAAAGCTATGCTCATGTGTGTCCATCACGTGACCGGGGTGGACGCTAATCCTTGGTTCTGACCAATTAAAGTTCCTATAGGATGACAGTAATCAGAGAATAGTGTTGAGCGAACTTGTGATTTGCAAGTTCGGGTTATCTAAGAATTCTGTAATGGGTTCTGTTACCATGGAACATAATGGAATCCTATAAGAGGCATTCCTTATTGCATTCCGTCATAATAGAAGTCTATGGCCAGCTCAAACCCGAACTTGCAAATCAGAGAACTTGAAAACCGTGAATAGATTCAGAAAGTATGCTGCAAAGTTGTATAGCTTGTCATTGCACAGTGAGCAACCTTTATGTGCCAAAACCGAAATACCTCTGTCATTTTTCCTCTGTGTATCAGATATAGACACTGAACACTTTTTGTAGGATTCTTAGTAAGATATTTAATAAATAATGGTAAAGAAATCATATTCAATAATATATTCAAGATATTCAAGATATTAGTTTAATTTAAAAGGATATTTTCTTTACTCTGTTTTAAGGTCCTTTAGATTAGAACATAAGAGATCCTGATTTTGGAAATATGAGGACATTATGCCAAGTCATCTTGCTAAAAATACAGAAATCCATTAATCTCTGTAACTGAACAATGCTGCACTTAAGATTTAACTAAATAAAGCAGTAAATAGGATTATATTTAATTAATTTATTCCATCAGAAGTATTTGTTTGTCTGGCCTTGCACATAAACCTCACACATCCATCATAGTAGGAACAGCACAGAGACTTCGGTATACAGATGTCTTTGTACAGAGGCTCGTGCAGGGCAAATCATATGGCACTTTGTTTCCAGTGTATATCACATAAATATTTTCAGTATAAAATCCTTTCAACTTTTAACAAATAATATTTCTAATGGATATTCAATTTCAACTTCAAGTCAGCTTAAAGGGAATCTGTCACTCTGATTTTGGACTAGTATCTACAGTAATATATGAGTAGTACTACAGATAAGGACTGCAGATCACTATCTTTTATTTTCTTACTGCCCCTGGTTACCCTGATGTCAGCACTCAAAGCTGCACTGAGATACACACAGTCCTGACTGCTGAGCTGTGCTAATATAATAGAGAGTCCTGACAATATATTTCAATGTAGCTCTGATTGCTGACAGTGGGGGAACCAGGGGCAGTAGGAAAATAAAAAATAGTAACCTGGACTCCTTATCTGCAACAACTCATGTATTACTGTAGATAATAGTCCCAAATCAGGGTGATTTTTCTTTAACCCACATTAGCACCTCAAGGGCCTAAACTTTGTAATATTAATTGTCTTAAATTTGGTCCCGGAAAGGAGATGTTTGGGACTGTGGCTTAAGATATGGCCAGATGGATGTGACTGTGGTAATGAACGTTCCCATACCAAGCAGCAGACCCCAAGATGTTCTGTCAAGCACCACATTTTAACACATATCATATAGCTGAGCTATAGATGAAGTGCATTGAAGTGTACCTTCCTTTATGTATGTTGTTGCCGCTCCTGTCAAAGTTTTAAAATAACAGCAGATAAACCAGATGGTCTGGTTGTTAAAGGAGTTATCCCATGATAATGTAAAAGATGTAAATCAGAGATCATATAGTACATGACAATCATAGGAACTCTTGTTTCTGATAATTGACCCAAAATGATGCAATCTAGTAGGGCCTTAAAGGGAATGTATCACCTCGATTTTAGACTATTACCTACAGTAATACATGAGTAGTTCTGCAGATAAGGAGTCCAGATCATTATATTTATATTCCTACTATCCCCTCTTCCCCCTCTGTCAGCAGCAGCACTATTCATGTATTACTGTAGATAACGGTCCAAAATGGGGGTGACAGATTCCCTTTAAGTGTTTATAGAGGTAGATATCTTTGATACTGTGTCACCTACTTCTTTGCTTCTTCATGATTTTGTTGGTATACAATTCTCATCATGGCCATCGTCAGAGTAAATGTATAGGTCTGAAAATGTATGTTCCAACCAATGCAAGCCATCTAATCAGATTTCTATGAGCAGGAACAAAACTGCTATGCTGGTACCTCACATGCAGGATTTATGGTGCAGATGTGTATGCCGTAGAATAAAATGGTCAGATACTGGCAGTTTCTGGTCTTCCTCTAGTTATTTTTAGAGCTTCTATCTTTATATTGATGGATTTCTTGTGGGAAACGTACTTACTAATTGCTATTGCCTAAATGGCATGTAGAAGCCTCATTTGCAATTATTAACTATCATTCAGTCATATGTTTTCCTTCACTTAGCCAGACATGCTGTATTGTGGCAGATGTCACATAAATAATGGATACAGTTTAAAATATTCCAGTATTTCTAGACACGGAGCATTATGATAAAACAGGAAATTTGTTGATTTTTTTATTACCACATTTAGCTGCCTCAGACCATGCATGTAGCTGTTAATTGATACTACAATATAACAAGGCGGTCTTTCGCTATGCCTTCTTAGATGATTTGCTCCTATTTGCCTCCAGCTCAGAGCACATATCATTACTATCCCTTCTGCCTTTATTCAATGTACTCAGCTTCCACAGTGTCAGAGCAACAGGTGCTGCAGGTGTAGCTGCTGGACCTTTGTATTTTCTAGCTGGTAAATTTTTACTTGACCTCTTTGACAGCTAGTGACCTTAACTGACCATGTTTTCTGTAAAATATGATAATTGAGAGGCCACATTCTCAAGGCTGCTAATTCATTCAGAGTCGTTTTGCACTAACAGCTGATATAATAAAAAAAATGTCAAATCTTTCAAACAAATGTGACTTGTGTCTTTCTCTTTGGTGTAGTTCTAGAGCAGAAATATAACTTGAAGCCATTGCAAAGTCTGTAACATCACCTACCATGGACCTTTTTCTATTGCTGGTGCCTATTATGTAGCAAAGGGGCTTTCAGGGCCACTAGGTGCCAGGGCCGGGGTGCCACTGTTGACACTGTACCATCAATAGCACGGGTGCATAAAGTCTGGCCCAGGTCATATGTGGCCCATGATGGCCTCCAACCATCTGGACATAGATATTGTATATGTCCTGTGACTGCTCACCACCATGTCAGGAAAGAGAGTGGCACACATTGTGGGAACAAGGAGATGCAAGTCCTAATGGTCCACTGTCATATCAAGAAAATGGGGTAACTTGACCTTTGTTTAGCACTCCAGAAAGGAGTTGATAAGGTGAAAAGGTGGCTGTCTATGTATGAGTCTCACTCCATTGTAGTTTAGGACAGTTGTGAAATACTAGTCTGTTTCAACAACTCCCATAATCTACATTGGAGAGAGATGCATACATGCATGTTCCCCTCCATTTTCATAATATGGGAGTGGGAGTCAGTAGAACTCACATCTATCAGACATTTATGGCATATACATTTGATATACCATAAACGTTGCAGATGGTAATACAGCATTCTTGGATATAGTTCACTCTATGGGCGTTGCCTTCAAACCCAAAAAGGTTATTCACCCATGCTTTATAGCAATGCCTTTTGTCTACACCAACACTCTAGGATGGCTTGCTATTTATTTCTTTTTTTGCTATTTCTACCTTTTGTGAAAGGAGCAATCAACCTTCCAGAAAATGTCACCTTACTGCTTTGCAGATCATTACTTTATTGGAAATTCAGGTGCACCAGTTCAGATAGTAGTATATCATAATTTCATTGCGGACCTCCTCACAGCAATACAAAAGACATGCTGATCTCGAGATAATAATAATTCCTGTTCTGTACAGGTAACTCCTCTGCATGATTCAGCCACATTTTTATGACTACTTCCAAATTTGATGTCGTCAGGATTTAGCTTATGAAGGGAGTGGCACTCATGTGGCCATGAGCTGGCTTGGTGGGTATAGTATAAGGTGTGCTATAGGCTGTCTGCATACATATCCTTCATTGCTGTCATGGGTAAAAGGGGCGATTTATTATTGGCTTTCCGACAAGGGTGGCAGTATTTTTGAAACTGCACAGTTTGTTCGCGTGCTGCTGTGGTGAAAGTGCATTGTGAGTGGACAAATGGCATATGCGTATGGGGCTTTGAAGCAGAAAGATGGTCACTGCACCTCTGCTCACGAAGTTGTATCGGCAGAAAAGGTTAACATTTTCACTGAAGTAGCAGAATTAGAACTCCGCTGGTTGGCAAACGATTGTCTTCTATGGCAAGTCACGTTTTCTGCTTAATCGAACGGATGGACATTGGTGTGTCAGGTGAGAAACATCAGAGAACAAACACCCTGCAAACATTACTGGAATAACAAAAGCAGGTGGTGGTAGCATTATGGTTTTGGGAATGTTTTCATGGCATTTTCTGGTCCCACACATCCATGTGGAAGGCACTCTCAACCGATTTAAGTATGAACCCATCCTTGCAGATCACATACATCCATACATGTAATTGTTTAACCTTCAGCAAGACAATGCAACAATCACACGGATAGAAATGTCTCACATTGGTTTCAAAAGCATGACCAACCTGGCCCCGTAATTCCTCAGACTTGAACTCAATTGAGCATCTGTGGGAACACCTTAATCATATTCAATCAATGAATCCCCCCCCCCCCCATGCACAATCCAGTCTCTAGATACCTGTGAATCCATAATTCACTATTGGAATTATCACAGCTTATCAGCTCCCTCCTGACCTCTGCCCAGGTCACAGAGCATGCCTCAAAAACTCTCCCACAGAAGTCAATGTGGTCAGCTCCTGTCTAATGTCTATAGTCCATCTAGCTGCTGTCAAAAGACAAGAAGTCTTAACATATTTTAGGCCTAGTGGCCAGTGTGAAAATTGCAGGATTATTTTAAAAAAAATAATTAAATATGCTTAGTGACATGAAAACATTTAAAAATACTCACCAAAAAGTCTAAAACAAATATGTTTAACATAAAAATGTGATTTAAACTATATGTTGCTTTCTGATGACACATTCCCTTTTATGATATGGCCCCCGTCCATATCATGAATAACAGATTGGCATTGTTATGGTATTATGCATAGTAATAAAGTCAGTTTTAGAGGTTTATCTGTAGCCCTCACACTGGGTATTTATTTAGAATTTATTACTGGATATTCAATTAATGCTTTCGATATCTTCTCTGCTTTGGATGCTTGCCAGACTAGATAGTGGAATTATAGTGCTAATTGGCTGCATGTCGTAGTTTTACAGATTGCCTTTGTCTAGGTTTTGATTGTCTTTTAGTGATAACAAAACTTTTATCATGACTACAGAAAGTATAATAATGATCTGGGAACACCTCCTGCATTGATTTATTATGGAAAATATGTTTTATGACCTAGTTAATAATGAATCCAAGGAAACCACAGCTACAACGCCAAGAAAGAGACCATCCATTTTAGCTATTGCTTAGCTGAAACAATTTCCTTCCTAGGAATCTATGCCACACAGAAAGATGCAATCTACCAGTTCATATATATTCTAATAATAGGGAAAGCAAAATGATAAAGCAAAACAGAAATGTACTTCTCTTTTTCTGTCCGGTATTAAAAGAGAGCTAGGTGTCTGCATAAATAGTTGAGTATATGAGTAATTTTCCTTTCCTCCAGGGCTCCCACTCTACATGTTATTCTGATTGAACATTACAGGCGCTGGGACAGTTAATTAAATTGAGACGTTCTTTTTCTCTAACAGTATAAGGCTATAGGCTATATATTTTGTTATAGAGATGACTGAAAGTTTTATTAGTCAGTTTGCAAATGAAAAAGAAACAGAATTCATTCAATATCCTATAAAAAAACTAGACAAGAAAGCAAAAGCATACGGAAACATAATAAGCGACAGTTAGATGTTGTTTTTAGATGTTCTTTACTAAAATATATTGCGGTTGTACAGAAATGTGCCCAGAATAAAAAATATTTTGTGAATAAATATACATTAAAGGGAATAGGTCATCACAAAATGACCTATTGTTTAAATCAAGTTTAACATGTTTCAAGAATTTTTGGTGATGCTTTATTTAATTTTCCATGTCACTATCTATTACTTTAGAAAAAATGCTAAAATCCTGTGGACCAGAAAACCTAATAGGAGGCATACAATGGTCTGTACAGATCGCTTTTGATCATTATCATCACAGATAGGATTAGAATGACAGATATTAGTGTTTAGTGAAGCAAATCATTTGAAACAGAATTTGGTCCTTAGTTTAGGAAAACTTCAATACGCAACGAATCAGAATTTCCTCACGCTGCGTGGTAAAGAAAAAGTTTTCCTAATATGGCGGATGCACGTGGTACAAAGTGAAAATAAGAAGCCCGGGAACACAAGATCACCCATAATGCCATGCAGCCAGCCAATTCACAGCTAGCCATCCCCTGTGATGTCACAGCCCTATAAAACCCTCATCTTACTCGGTCTCCGCCATTGTCCTGTGAGTTGAGCATAGGGAGAGACGTCACGTCTTGCCACAAGCACTCATGCTCTAGGGACAGTGTTGCTGAAAATGATTAATAGAAGAATATTGGAGAGGAAAAGTGCAGAGAGTTCAGGGAGACTTATTCTGTGTCAGTTTTATTTATTTATTCATACATTTACTTATTCTTACATCAGCCGCAAACTAAGATATGTAATTCAATACCAATCAGATGGAAGCCTTTATTATTCCACTGCCAGCGTGCCAACCAATACCATCCAGTCCGCAACCCTTAGGGAGGCCAAGTCTTAATGATGATCATCCTCCTCTTTTGCTGGCTTTACTCCAGAGTAGTAATGCCCTCTGTGTCCCCTCCATAGTAGAAATGCCCTCTGCACCCCCTTCATAGTAATAAAGACCTCTGAGCCCCCTCCATAGTAATAAAGTCCTCTGTGCCCCCTCCATATTAATAAAGTCCTCTGTGCCCCCTCCATAGTAATAAAGAAAACTGTGCCCCTCCATAGTAATAAAGTCCTCTGTGCCCCCTCCAAAGGAATATAGTCCTTTGTGACCCTCTGTATTAAAAGCAAAAAAACACAGTAACTACTCACCTTGTCCCGTTCCTGAAGCTCACAGTCCTCTCTTCCTGCAAGCACAGATCGCTCTGCAGCACTGTGTAGCTGTAACTCTGCAGCACAGTAGTCATGCCCTCTCTATGCCCCTTTCACCGTGGTAATGCCATTTCTGTGCCCCCTTCACAGTAATAATTCCAATTGTGCCCCCTTCATAGTAATAATCCCCATTGTGCCCCCTTCATAGTAATAATCCCTATTGTGCCCCCTTCATAGTAGAAATCCCCATTTTGTCGCCTACACAGTAACAATGCACACTGTGCCCCTTCATTGTAGTAATGCCCTCTGGCTCTGTGCCCCCTCCATAGTAGAAATGCCCATTGTGCCCCCTTCACATTAGTTATGCCCTCTGTGCCCCCTCCAGAGTAGTAATGTCCTCTGTGTCCCCTCCATAGTAGAAATGCCCTCTGTGCCCCATCCATAGTAATAAAGACCTCTGTGCCCCCTCCATAGCAATAAAGTCCTCTGTGTCTCCTCCATAGTAATAAAGTCCTCTGTGCCCCCTCCATAGTAATAAAGACCTCTGTGCCCGCTCCATAGTAATAAAGTCCTCTGTGCCACCTCCATAGGAATAAAGTCCTCTGTGACCCCTCTGTATTAAAAACAAAAAACACAGTAACTACTCACCTTGTCCCGTTCCTGAAGCTCACAGTACTCTCTTCCCTGCAGGCACAGATTGCTCTGCAGCACGGTGTGTGCGGAGCTTATGCAGATTACTGGACTGCAGGCCCCGCCCACACAGTCCAGCAGCGCGATCCATGCCTGCAGGCTGAATGGTGGAGCAGGGAGAAGTCTTCCTGCTTCACCATTCAGAGCGCCGAGAGCCTGAAGGAGGGGAGGAGCGCGGGGAGCTGAGCGGTGAGTGACAGAACCACAGCTCCCAGCGCTCCAGGAATGACCGCTTCCATCTGTATTGATGGAAGCGCTCATTGCTTCTGGCAGCTGTGCTGTGGGCCCAGGGGCGTAGCTATAGGGGGTGCAGAGGTAGCAGTCGCTACCGGGCCCAGGAGCCTGAGGGGCCCAAAGACCCTTGTGTTACATAAGAAGACACTGGTATTATAGAAAGTGTATGCAAGGTACACCTCTGGCTGGACAGAAGGGATTAGGTAAAGAATTTGGTATGGAGGAGGGGGGGGTGCAGTTTCAATTTTTGCCTAATTCAGCACGAAGGTTTGGGGGAAGGGGGGCCCAAGCTGAACTCTTGCACCAGGGCCCATGAGCCTTTAGCTACGCGCCTGTGTGGGCCCCTGCAGGAGCTGAGGGCCACGGCACTTGCCGGGGTATGCCGGGTGCTGACGCCGGCCTTGCCAACAACTCAGGCAAGATGGTAGCCCCCATAATCATGTTCAGGAAGCATAATAATATGTACAATCAGAAAATAAAAACAAAAAGGATATGCATCACTCTGGTTTTAACTGGCAGAACAATTATAGGTGACACATTCCCTTTAAAACTGACACGTACATTTACATTTGGATACACTTGCATCATAGATAAATTGAGAATGCACAATTTTGTAAACGAATTGCTTTAGCTTATGAATTACTCATCACATATTTCATGGGAAGGGAGGATCTAACAGGGCATGAGTCTGGATGCCAGGGTGGAGTCACCATGCCATCTGCCTTGGCAAGGATATTTTGATACAGGAGCAAGACGATGATCGAAATCTTAGCCTCTGTCTCAAGCAGTTGGATAAATTCTATGGCAGATCACACTTTTTTTTGTGCCCTTGGCTTCTTTTTGTGCCCTTGGATGTGTCAGAAAAGTGATGTCACAAAATGAAATTACAAACACTGTAATGTCCTGGTACATAGACAAACTATGGGAAGTCTATGGTAAGAAAAGATAAGTTAGCGCAATGAAGTCAGCAAACTGGAACAATGTCCACAGAACAGAAACAGTGCATGATTACCACGCACAATAGCACGATTCCTTTCTCTAACATGTGCAGTATGAGCTCTATTCAGTATCTGATGTCTCATACTTTATACCTAATTTCGGTACATTAAGACTTACTGTATGGGAGCATTAATTTAATATAATAGATGTAACACTTTACAGCCCCAGTATGTACATTTTATTGCACTTTTATTGAACCATATCTTAGTGGGAGACATTATGTGGTTAATATGTCTAGTATTTTTATTATGCTATTTGTCTTCCCAATGTGATTGATTAAATAAAATATATATTTTATCTAAGTTGCAATAGATTTTCTTAGAGTCTTAGTTGGTGCTTATATATGATGGTTGATACCTGCCTGAAAATTTGTTATTATAGATTCCTGTGTTGTGAATAGGTGTAAGTAAAATTTAGATGCCAAAGCCGAGGGTGGAAATCAGTGTCAACCATCAGGAGTTGTTTGAATGAAATTGGGCTACGACCAGATGCTATCATGGTGCACAACAAGATGGCAATGGAGTCTGGAATGGAGGTCTATCCTCTTCAGCCATGACTCTCTCTTTTGTCTCAGAAGCAGTGATATCCGCGGATTGGTCTGGAGACCACGTGGGCAACACCATGAAGAGACCTTTACAAGGGAACATCACACAGGTCCTGTTCCTGGGATTATGGAGTGGGGTGGCATAATGTACAGTAGCTTGACCATTTCAGTCTTCATTTCAGGTACACTAACAGTGCAGTGTTTCATTGATTTGGTCGTAGAGCCAGTGGTTCAGCCATTTCTCCAAAGTGTCTCAGAAACCTTTTTTTTTTTTTAATCAGGACAGCTCCAGGCCGCAAGTAGCTTGGGCTACTGTGAGCAACCTGGCCTAAACATGCTGCCAAGGCCTGCAGCGTCTCCGGACTTGTCTCCCATTGGTTCGCAATTACAAAGTGAGCTTAACCTTTTAGGGACCCTGTAATTTTCTTTTTTACTCCCTGCATTCCCAGAGCCATGTTTTAATTTTTCTGTTCAAATAGCTGTATGATGGCTTGTTTTTTGCAGGACAAGTTGCACTTTCTAATGGACAAATTTACTGTTACATACTATGTAGTGGGAATTTCAAATGAGGTGGAATTAAAAAAAAAATGCAATTCCGACACAGTTTTTATGGTTGTCACTAACCTGTGCCCTTCAGTCTCCAGGTCAGTATGATTAATACCATGATACCACATTAATATAGTTTTTCTTGTGTTTTAATACTGAAAAAAAATAAAAAAACTTTAGAAAAAATAATTGTTTTCTTTTCATCGCAATATTCTGACCCCGATAACTTTTTTTTATAGTTAAGTCTGTGGAGCTTTTTGAGGGTTTATTTTTTGGGGGTGTTCTATAATTTTAATTGATACCATTTTGGAGTTTCTATGGCTTTTTAATCACTTTTTATTCAAACGAAAAAATTGCTGAATCGACCATTTCAATTTTTTTACCATTACACTGTTCGCCGTATTGGGATAAATATTTTGACATTTTTAATAATATGGGCATTTTTGAGATGTGGCAATGCCCATGATGTTTAATTTTTTATTGTTTATATATTTTTTTATTCTAGGGAAAGAGAGGGAAATATAAATTATTATTTTTTGTTATATTTTTTAAAACTTGTTTCCTTTTTTTAAGTCATCATAGATCACTATAACATGCAATCATTAGATTGCAACTTGTAACCCGGTGGTTATATTGCCCACTGCGCTCACGAAGGGACGCTATCTTTAAAGACCGGAGTTCCGCCATTCATGTACGGTGGAGATCGGAAAGGGGTTAATGATTGGTGTGCCCAAGTTCATTCAGCATGGTAGAACATTAGTGCATTTGCAATAGTAAATCTGCCTAATTGTATGTTAATTGATTCATTATAGAAAACTATAAGGGGACATTCACAGGGTTGTTTATTTAAGTGGAAGAAAACCATGGAATTCGCTGCAGAAATCTGAGGATGACCCTGAGACTTCTGCCACAGATTTGCAGTTTAAACTGCCAAAGGTACCCATGCAGATTATCCCCATTCTGTTTTAAGAATGTCATGTCAATTTTTTGTTTTTCCAGCAGTTTTCAAATGTATTCATTTATGCAGAGATTAACATAAATAAGGTGGCTAAGAAATTACTCCACCATGAAAGGGTAAACTTATCAGTGCTGTGCACGTACTTTATATTTAGACTGAGCAGCAAAAGCACAGGAAAGCACGAAAAGAATGTCTGTCCATCAAATGCCTGGCATTTTTTATTTGTCATAATATAATGCAATTGACATGTTGACATACAATAACGATACAGAAGAGTAAAGTCAATGAGAAGCAATACAAGCAAGAGAATCAGTGTCATTGATTTTTCCTGGGTTGATGTGAAACAGATTTTTGTACATTTTTTTATTGATTTATTCGTATAAGTTATTTAATAAGCTCATAGTATGTCAATGCTCTATCTGCTCTAGGTTTCCTTACAGCTTTGTGAACAATTCATGCTCCATGAAATATGTGGTGAGCAATGGATATTTTTAAAGTATAACTTTTAAACATTTGTATGTATATTCCATACAATTCTGAAAATGGAATTCTCAAAATATTCCAAAAAATCCAAAGGATCTCTATTGACTGTTGTCTCATTTGCTTTATAAGGGCTTCTTATCTGGACAGCAACTATACAAAGCAGTTGGAAAGTCTTCAGACACTAAGGCCCCTTTCACACGAGCGAGTTTTCTGCGCGGGTGCAATGCGTGATGTGAACGCACAGCACCCGCACTGAATCCTGACCCATTCATTTCAATGGGGCTGTGTACATGAGCAGTGATTTTCACGCATCAGTTCTGCGTTGCGTGAAAATCGCAGCATGTTTTATATTCTGCGTTTTTCACGCAGCCCTGGCCCCATAGAAGTGAATGGGGCTGCGTGAAAAACGCATTGCATCCGCAAGCAAGTGCGGGTGCGATGCGTTTTTCACTGATGGTTGCTAAGAGATGTTGTTTGTAAACCTTCAGTTTTTTATGACGTGCGTGTAAAACGCATCAAAACGCATTGCACCCGCGCGGAAAAAACTGAACAACTGAACGCAATCGCAGACGAAACTGACTGAATTTGCTTGCAAAATAGTGCGAGTTTCACTGAACGCACCCTGAACGCATCCGGACCTAATCAGTCACGTTCGTGTGAAAGAGGCCTAACACTGCCCAAGGAAGGGTATAGTGGGTGTTTACATTTCTCGCTCATCTTGCAGCACACAGCACTATATGAAGAGTTGTGGCTGCTGCTCATCCATGCCCACAACCTGGAAGTTCGGGTTGTAAACAATAGAGTGCAGCAAGAGCATGGAGATTGAAGTGAAAACTCATAAAAAGTTGACAGGTACACTAATTATGCTCTGTTGGAGACTAGACAAGGTTTACACAGTAAGGCCTCCTGCACACGACCGTTGTGTGCACCCGTGGCCGTTGTGCCGTTTTCCGTTTTTTTTCGCGGACCCATTGACTTTCAATGGGTCCGTGGAAAAAACGGAAAATGCACCGTTTTGCAGCCGCATCCGTGATCCGTGTTTCATGGCCGTGAAAAAAATATGACCTGTCCTATTTTTTTCACGGCCAACGGTTCACGGACCCATTCAAGTCAATGGGTCCGTGAAAGAACACGGATGCACACAAGATTGGCATCCGTGTCCGTGATCCGTGGCCGTAGGTTAGTTTTTATACAGATGGATCCGAAGATCCGTCTGCATAAAGCTTTTTCAAAGCTGAGTTTTCACTTCGTGAAAACTCAGAACCGACAGTATATTCTAACACAGAAGCGTTCCCATGGTGATGGGGACGCTTCTAGTTAGAATACACTACAAACTGTGTACAAGACTGCCCCCTGCTGCCTGGCAGCACCCGATCTCTTACAGGGGGCCGTGATCAGCACAATTAACCCCTTCAGGTGCGGCACCTGAAAGGGTTAATTGTACTATCATATCCCCCTGTAAGAGATCAGGGCTGCCAGGCAGCAGGGGGCAGACCCCCCCCCCCCCTCCCCAGTTTGAATATCATTGATGGCCAGTGCGGCCCCCCCCCCTCTATTGTAATTATTCGTTGGTGGCACAGTGTGCGCCCCCCCTCCCTCCCTCTATTGTAATAATTCGTTGGTGGCACAGTGTGCGCCCCCCATCGGCCCCCCCTCCCTCTATAGCATTAACAACATTGGTGGCCAGTGTGCGGCCTCCCATCTCCCCCCCCTTCCCCCATCATTGGTGGCAGCGGAGTTCCGATCGGAGTCCCAGTTTAATCGCTGGGGCTCCGATCGGTAACCATGGCAACCAGGACGCTACTACAGTCCTGGTTGCCATGGTTACATAGCAATAGTACAATAGTAGAAGATTCATACTTACCGGCTGCTGCGATGTTCGTGTCCGGCCGGGAGCTCCACCTACTGGTAAGTGACAGCCTCAGGTCTGTGCGCGCATTGCTAAATGAACTGTCACTTACCAGTAGGAGGAGCTCCCGGACGGACACGAACATCGCAGCTCCCAGGTAAGTATGAATCATTGTACTATTGTACTATTGCTAGTAACCCGCTGCCACCAATGATCGGGGGGGGGGGGGGAGATGGGAGGCCGCACACTGGCCACCAATGTTGTTAATGCTATAGAGGGAGGGGGGGCCGATGGGGGGCGCACACTGTGCCACCAACGATTTATTACAATAGAGGGAGGAAGGGGGGGGCGCACTGGCCACCAATGATATTCAAACTAGGGAGGGGGGGGGTCTGCCCCCTGCTGCCTGGCAGCCCTGATCTCTTACAGGGGGATATGATAGTACAATTAACCCCTTCAGGTGCGGCACTTGAGGGGTTAATTGTGCTGATCACGGCCCCCTGTAAGAGATCGGATGCTGCTAGGCAGCAGGGGGCAATCATGTACACAGTTTGTAGTATATTCTAACTAGAAGCGTCCCCATCACCATGGGAACGCCTCTGTGTTAGAATATACTGTCGGAAATGAGGTTTCACGATCTAACTCATATCCGACAGTATATTCTAACATAGGGGCGTTCCCATGGTGATGGGGACGCTTCAAGTTAAAATATACCATCGGATTGGAGAAAACTCCGATCCGATGGTATAAAAGGGACTCCAGACTTTACATTGAAAGTCAATAGGGACGGATCCGTTTGAAATGGCACCATATTGTGTCAACGTCAAACGGATCCGTCCCCATTGACTTGCATTGTAATTCAGGACGGATCTGTTTGGCTCCGCACGGCCAGGCGGACACCAAAACGACTTTTTTTTCATGTCCGTGGATCCTCCAAAAATCAAGGAAGACCCACGGACGAAAAAACGGTCACGGATCACGGAAAAACGGGACCCGTTTTTGCGGACCGCAAAAAAATACGTTCGTGTGCAGGAGGCCTAAAGTGAAATTTTTTAGGAAACTGCACAACCCTTTTAAGAAATATAGAGACCACTGTGCTCTTGGGAACTTTCAGGGGAGTAGAAATTTTGGATACCCTTTTTCAAACCTGTGTCTGTCTCTCAGCTCTACGGGCAGTTCTTTCCTCCTCATGGCTTGGATTTTGCATTGTCAGCTGTAAGATCTTATATAGACAGGGGTTTGCCTTTCCAAATCAAGTCTACTGAATTTACCACAAGTAGACTCCAATCAAGGTGTAGAAACATCTCAAAGATGATCAAGAGAAATGAGAGGCCCCCAGAGGTAACTTTTAGGTGTCATAGTAAATGGTATGAATGTCCAGGCGAAATTTTATTTTTATTTTCTATAAATTTGCAAAAATTTGTAAAATTCTGTCTTCACTTTCTGAGTAAAGATTTATATTATTATTTATTATTAAAGCACCATTCATTCCATAGAGCTGTACATATGAAAAGTGGTATACATAGATAATACAGACAATTGCACTAAGCATGAACAAGACGAGTTACAAACTGGTACAAAAGGAGAGAGGGCCCTGCCCGTGGGGGCTTACAATCTACATGGTAGGGGAGAAGGACACAGTAGAAGAGGGTAAAATTGGTGATGGCGGTATAGAGGCAGCAGGGTCACTGGTTGTAGGATTGTCTGTAGAGGTGGGTTTTTAGGTTTCTTTTAAAGGATTCCACTGAAGGTGATAGTCTGATATGTTGGGGTAGCGAGTTCCAGAGTGTGGGAGATGCACAGGAAAAATCTTGGGGCCGATTGTGGGAAAAGGTGATAAGAGGAGAGGAGAGAAGGAGGTCTTGTGAGGATCGTAGATTGCGTGTGGGGATGTATCGGGAAAGTAGCTCAGAGATGTAGGGAGGGGACAGGTTGTGGACAGCCTTGTATGTATTTGTTAGTGTTTTGAACTGAATTCGCTAGGGAATGGGGAGCCAGTGAAGGGATTTGCAGAGGGGAGAGGCAGAGGAGTAACAGGGTGATAGGTGGATTAGTCAGGCAGTAGAGTTGAGGATAGATTGGAGGGGTGCGAGAGTGCTAGATGAAAGGCCACAGAGGAGGATGTTGCAGTATTCTAGGCGTGCATGTACAAGTATTTTCATAGACTCAAAGTTGAGGAAAGCACGGATACGGGAGATGTTTTTGAGTTGGAGGAGGCAGGTGGTGGAAAGTGCTTGGATGTGCGGTTGGAAGGAGAGGGCAGAATCCAAGGTCACTCGAAGACAGCGGACTTGGTTGACCAGGGAGAGTGTGCATTAATTGATCGTGATAGATAGGTCTGTTGGAGGGTTGAGCAAGATGGGGGAAAGATGATGAATTCTGTTTTATCCATGTTAAGTTTTAGAAAGCGAGAGGAGAAGAACGCAAGGCATTGTAGGATTCTGGATAGTAAGGTGGTAATGTCTGGACCAGAGAGGTAGATTTGTGTGTTGTCTGCATAAATGTGATACTGAAAGCCATGGGACTCTAACAACATAATAACATGTAAGACTTTCTAAATGCATTGTATTAGGATTTATAGATGTGTAATGCCCCAGAGGTGCATTACCACTCCTACACCTCTCCACTATCTCTTATGGTTAACCCCGTGTCATCCCCTGTATTTATTTCCAGGGCCTGCAAAATGTGTATCCCTATTTCTATGCAACTGTTATGTTTAAGTGTAATATGCCTGGTAGATGGCGGCATTAATGGCTATTTTACCTAGAATGGAACCCTTCTTTCCATTCTAGCTCCCTCTCTAGAGAGGGAGGAGTTAAGCTAGTTAGAAGTCAGTCTAGCTTACCCCCTGCTAGGTGAAGGTTGTGTCCAAGCCAGCCAGAGCACCTTCAGCTCTGCTGGATCAGGAGGCCAAAGCAAAGAGCCTCAAAAGCCAGAAAGAAAGTTCCCTGGACAAAGACAAAGCTACAGACCAGACTACAGAAAGTTAAGTACAGAAGAAAGGAAAAGATTCTTATTTAATCCTGTTAGCACACTAGAGCCAGAGAGCAACAGATGTAGCAGAGCCAAGTGTGTTTGACTGCCAGAATTTATGCCAAAGCTTGCTGGTAACGAAGACCAAGCCTGTGAATCGTTTGAAAGAAAGTGTATTCAAGTAAAGTTACTGTTCAACTATATACAAGGTCTGGACTAAATTTATTTCAGTACCCCCTTCATCAACTACCCCTTTTTCTGCTCTGCATGACAACACCTGGGGTTCCAGCGTATCCAGGTAGGAGCACCATGAGACGTGCAACACCATTAAGGGACATTTTAGGCCACCCTACACAACTCTGGCATTCCTACACTGGGTACCACCACCATCTATACTAAAAGGGGCCCTGTGTCCTTGTTGCTTCATTGCAACTGGCATCACGACAAAACTATTGACTTTTTCCCTCTTAAAGGATAACTGTCATATTATTTTTTTTGCTAAAGTGTAGGGCAAGTGATAGGTAACAATTTTGCAATAGATTTTATTTCGCCAAAACCTTTATTTTTGGTAGAAAACTGGGGCTGAAATGGCCCTTAGCAGCACTCTTCAAAAGAGCGTTGCTAAGGACCATCCGTCTCCGATTAGAAAAGACGGGCTGTGCAGCCAGACGCTATGCTTCTGCCTCCCGTGCTTCCCTGGGAGACAGAAGGCTGGGCACAGGAGTCTTAGGAGTTAAAATTACAGTTATATTCCCCCTTTCTATGCAATCTAATGCTCCGTTACATTCACTGACCTGCGATCCCTGTGATAATAATTACTGAAGTGAGCCGTGTGCCGCAGATGTCAGAGGGAAATCTTGATGTGATACAGTATAAAATAGATGGCCAATAATCTGACTCGTCACTATGAAATGTTATTTGGCTGCAGTGGAAATGAGAGGCCGCATGGAGTTTCCCAATGATAAAAGCTGTTCACCTCAGATTAGAGAAGCCACATTGGTTTCAATCAGCTGATCACTGGGGTAGCTTCATTCTAAGAATGAAGAATTTAACTCCATGCTAGCCTTGCTATTTGCAACTATGAATAGCAACACTCTTGAACACTTATCACAAAAATTTTGTCAAAACTTTTCATGTGCAACTCGTTTAAATGTTTTTACAAGCATGCAAGAGGATAAGGAATTGAGCTATTATAGTCTGGGACAACAATTAAGTGGTGAGGCATTGCACTATATATTATTTTTAGACAATACCACTGTCTTGTACCACCTCATACAATGTCAAAATGCATTTTCAGTTTGACATCATTGTCATTTGGGATACTTTTATTTTATAAAAAAAAATTATTTAGGTAAAGCTAAAAAATATAATAGGTAGATATTAGTGTTGATCGAGCACCAAAGTGCTTGGGTGCTCGAGTAGAACACTTTGGGATGCTTGGGTGCTCTACAGAGCACCCGAGCACAATGCAAGTAAATGGGAGAACCCGAGCATTAAACCAGGCACCCCCTGCTCTGAAGAGGGGAGGGTGTCTGGTTCATTGGAAAAGGTCAGAAATTGATGGAAACACCACTGAAATGATTTGGCAACAGCACGGGGAGGATGTCTGGATGCATTTTGGACTCCCAGGTCGCTGCTGGGAACGATGTTGTCCAAGTAGTATGCCACTTTTACAGACTGACAATAATACGCACCAAACCAAAGATAAAATCGATTTTAGAGGAAAAATTGTTAGGAAACATTCTTTCCTGTATATTTACTTGTATATAAAGTGCAAGTGCTGCCAAAAATTACAAGGAAGAGGCACTCCGATACAACCTGTATATCACATAAACGAGGGCCTCCTTACAATTGTTCAGGTAGTGGGACTCCTACACTCATAAAGCCTATGCACTAAGGGAAAGGGCTGCCAAAAATTACAAGGTACCGGCACTCCAATACACCCTTTATTACACATAAAGGAGGGCATCATACACACCCTTGAAAAATTATGATTGATGGCCTGCTGGTGACCCTCAAAAACATTAGGAGCAAGGACCTGCTGGTGACCCTCTAAAACATTAGGGACGAGGGCCTGCTGCTGATCTGACCATCTAAAAAATTAAGGGTGAGGGTCTGCTGCTGAGCTGACCCTCTAAAACATTAGGGGCGAGGGCCTGCTGCTGATCTGACCATCTAAAAAATTAGGGGTGAGGGTCTGCTGCTGAGCTGACCATCTAAAAAATTAGGGGTGAGGGTCTGCAGCTGAGCTGACCATCTTCAAACATTAGGTGTGACGGTCTGCTGCTGATCTGACCATCTAAAACATTATAGGTGAGGGTCTGCTGCTGAGCTGACAAACTAAAAAATTAGGGCTGAGGGTCTGCTGCTTGAGCTAATCATCAAAAAAATTAGGGGTGAGGGTCTGCTGCTGATCAGACCATCTTCAAACATTAGGGGTGACGGTCTGCTGCTGATCTGACCTTCTAAAACATTAGGGGTGAGGGTCTACTGCTGAGCTGACCAACTAAAAGATTAGGGGCGAGGGCCTGCTGCTGATCTGATCATCTAAAAAATTAGGGCTGAGGGTCTGCTGCTGAGCTGACCATCTAAAAAATTTGTGGTGAGGGTCTGCTGCCTATTTGACCTTTTAAAACATTAGGGGCGAGGGCCTGCTGCTGATCTGACCATCTGAAAAATTTGGGATGAGGGTCTGCTGCTGAGCTGACCATCTAAAAAATTAGGCGTGAGGGTCTGCTGCTGATCTGACCTTCTAAAACATTAGGGGTGAGGGTCTGCTGCTGAGCTGACCATCTAAAACATTAGTGGCGAGGGCCTGCTGCTGATCTGGCCATCTAAGAAATTAGGTGTGAGGGTATGCTGCTGATCTGACCATCTAAAACATTCGGGGTGAGGGTCTGCTGCTAAGCTGACAATCTAAAACATTAGGTGCGAGGACCTGCTGCTGATCTGACCATCTTAAAAATTAGGGCTGAGGGTCTGCCGCTGATCTGACCCTCTAAAACATTTGGGGCGAGGCCCTGCTGCTGATCTGACCATTTAAAACATTATAGGCGAGGGCCTGCTGGTGACCCTCTAAAACATTAGGGGTGAGGCTCTGCTGCTGAGCTGACCCTCTAAAACATTAGGGGCGAGGGTATGCTGCTGATCTGACCATCTAACTAGATTAGGGGTGAGGGTCTGCTGCTGATCTGACCATCTAAAACATTAGGGGCAAGGGTCTGCTTCTGATCTGACCTTCTAAAACATTAGGGGCGAGGGCCTGCTTCTGAGCTGACCATCTAAAACATTAGGGGCGAGGGCCTGCTGCTGATCGGAGCATCTATAAAATTAGGGGTGAGGGTCTGCTGCTAAGCTGACCATCTAAAAAATTAGGGGTGAAGGTCTGCTGCTGAGCTGACATCTAAAAAATTTGGGGTGAGGATCTGCTGCTGATCTGACCTTCTAAAACATTAGGGGCGAGGGCCTGCTGCTAATTTGACGATCTAAAAAATTAGGGGTGAGGGTCTGCTGCTAAGCTGACCATCTAAAAAATTAGGGGTGAGGGTCTGCTTCTGAGCTGACCATCTAAAAAATTAGGGGGGTCTGCTGCTGATCTGACCATCTAAAACATTAGGGGTGAGGGTCTGCTGCTGAGCTGTCCCTCTAAAACATTTGTGGCGAGGGCCTGCTGCTGATCTGATCATTAAAAAAATTAGGGCTGAGGGTCTGCTGCTGATCTGACCATCTAAAACATTAGGGGAGAGGGTCTGCTGCTGAGATGACCATCTAAAACATTAGGGGTGAGGGTCTGCTTCTGAGCTTACCATCTAAAAAATTAGGGGTGAGGGTCTGCTGCTGATCTGACAATCTAAAACATTAGGGGTGAGGGTCTGCTGCTGAGCTGTCCCTCTAAAACATTCGGGGCAAGGGCCTGCTGTGACCCTCTAAAACATTAGGGGTGAGGGTCTGCGGCTGAGCTGACCCTCTAAAACATTAGGAGCGAGGGCCTGCTGCTGAGCTGTCCCTCTAAAACATTTGGATTGAGGGCAGCTTAATAAGCATGTTGATATGATGGAGGAGGAGGACGAGAAAAGAAAGATTGAACCATATACACTTTTTTGTGGTGGAAGGGGTGCATAGGAATACAGTGTATTCCATACACCATAAAAGCCACATTTAAAGTGCCTTTATGTTCAGCCTCTTTCCTCTGGTGAAGTAGAGAAGTCAGGGGCAATCTAGGCCTTGTTCATTTGGATAAGAGTCAACCTGTCAGCATTTTCAGTTGACAGGCGGATGCACTTAGTTATTATGCCCCCAGCAGCACTAAATACACTCTCTGACAAAACGCTGGCAACAGGGCAGGCCAGCACCTCCAAGGCGTAGAGTTCGCCAGTTCGTGCCATGTGTCCAGCTTTGACACCCATTAGTTGTAAGGCACACAGGGATCACCGAGGACGCTGACATGGTCTGCTACGTACTCCGTCACCATCTTCCAAAACTTTTCCCTCCTTGTGACACTAGGCCGCACATCAGGGTGAGGGTGCTAGTGGGGTGTCATGAAACTATCCCAGGCCTTGGAGAGTGTTGCCCTGCCTCTGTTGGAACTGCTGTGTGTTCCCCTCGTCTCCCCTCCTCGGTTGCCCAAGGAACTACGTACTCTGCTGCCAGTGTTGTCAGCTGGAAACTTTTGAGCAATTTTTCCACAAGGACCTTCTGGTATTGCATCATTTTGCTAGTCCTCTCCACCACAGGAATGAGAGATGAGAAGTTCTTTGTAGCGAGGGTCGAGAAGGGTAAACAACCAGTAATCACTGTTGGCCAAAATGCATATAACGCAAGGGTCACGGGAAAGGCAGCATAACATAAAGTCAGCCATGTGTGCCAGAGTCCCAACAGACAAGACTTCGCTGTCCTCGTCTGGAGGATGACTCTCAAACTCTTCATCCTCTTCCTCCTCTTCGGCCCATCCACGCTGAACAGATGGAATAAACGTGCTATGGGTACTACCCTATGTAGCGGAGGCAACCGTCTCCAGCTCCTTCTCCACCTCATCATCATCCAATTCACGCTGGGCTATCACCCTGTGTACTGTCCACCTCTTCCACATGCAAAGCGTCCACCTTCATTGTGAGCAGCGAGCGTTTGAGTAGACACAGAAGTGGGATGGTTACGCTGATAATAGCGGCATCGCTGCTCACCATCTGTGTTGATTCCTCAAAGTTTTGTAAAACCTCACAGACATCCATGCCCACTTGTTGCTTGTAAAAAGCGGTAGCTGACTGGAAAGGCAATGACCATATTGCAGCTGGTATTCCACTACTGCCCTTTTGCTGCTCACAAAGCCTGGCCAACATGTGGAACGTGGAGTTCTAGTGCGTACTCACATCGCACAACAGTTGGTAAGCTGGCAATTGCAAGCGCAGCTGCAGCGTTGCCAGACCGGTGGCAGCTGTAGATGACTTTCGGAAATGGGCACACACGCGGTGCACCTTCACCAGTAGCTCAGGCAAATTGGGGTAGGTTTTGAGAAACCGCTGAACCACTAAGTTGAACATGTGGGCTAGGCATGTTATGTATGTGAGCTTGCCGAGCTCCAAAGCAGCCACGGCGATTATCAGACACAACCATGCCTTGTTGTAGGTTGAGCGGCGAGAGTCACAGCTCAGTCTGGACCCTTATACCCTGCCACAGCTCTGCGGCGGTGTGCTGTTTTTTTTACCTAAGCAAATTAGTTTCAGTACGGCCTGTTGCCACTTCCCCACTGCAGTGCTATACTGCTTCCAGCCACTGACTGATGGCTGACTGGTACTGCAAGATGAGAATTAATAGGTGGAGTTTGAGGAGGAGGGGAGGAGGAGGAGATGGGGGGGTTGCAGCCACTAATGTAGGTGGTGGTGAAAATCCTGATGGAAGTAGGGCCCGCAATCCTTGGCGTGGGTAGCACCTGTGCCATCCCAGGGAACGACTCGCTCCTGGCCTCTGCAACGTTCACCCAGTGTGCCGTTAGGGAAATGTAGCGTCACTGGCCAAAAGCACTTGTCCATGTGTCGATCGTTAAGTCGACCTTCCCAATAACTGTGTTGGTCAGGGCACGGGTGATGTTACGGGAGACATGCTGGTGTAAGGCGGGGACGGCATACCGGGAAAAATAGTGGCGGCTGGAACTGAGTAACGAGTGACCGTCCGCTGCCATCAGGCTGTGGAAAGCCTCAGTGTCCACAAGCCTAAATGGCAACATTTTCAGGGCAAGCAATTTGGAAAGGTGCGCATTTAATGCTATGCCCTGTGGGTGGGTGGCTGGGTATTTGCGCTTTCGTTCAAAGGCCTGGGGTATGGACATCTGTACTCTGCGCTGGGACACAGAAGTGGATGTGCTAGCTGATGGTGCTTGCGAAGGTCCAGGTGCAGGGCGGGAGGCATTCGGGCCTGTGTCTTGGACAGGGGATTTGCTAGCACGTAACACAGGGGAAGAGGAGGCAGTCGTGTGACCTGCAGACACTGATTGTGGACCCAGGTGTTCGGCCCACCTATTAGGGTGCTTTGATGCCATGTGGTGCATCATGCTGGTGGTGGTGAGGTTGCTAGTGTTCACGCCCCTGCTCATTTTGGTACGGCACAGGTTGCAAATGACAATTCTTTTATCGTCCGCACTTTCCTCAAAAAAGCGCCAGACTGCCGTACACCTACTTCTTAGAAAGAGAGATTGCTGCAAGGGGGTGCTCCGGGGAACAGTTGCGGGCCTATTTGGTGTGGCCCGCCTTCTCCCTTTTGCCACTCCACTGCCTCTTCCAGCCTGTTGCGGTGCTGCGGATCCCTCTCCCTTTGTACTGCTGTCCTCGCTAGGCTTGTCACCTTCCCAGGTTGGGTCAGTGATTTCATCGTCCACCACCTCCTCTTCTACTTGCTCACTCTGGTCATCCTCCTGACTTGTTGACCTAACAAGAACCTCACTTATTGACAACTGTGTCTCATCCTCATCATGAACCTTTTGAGACACTAATTGCGGTTGACTTATTGGCAACTGTGTCTCATCATCATCATCCACCTCGTGAAACACTAATTGCCGTTCCCCACCGTCATCTTTTTCTGACTGTGGATGCTCAAGAGTTTGGGAATCAGTGCACAAGATCTCCTCTCTAGTCCCTCTTCAAGCGGGCTTGACGAGATGGCCAAATCAAGGAATGGTGATGAAAAGAGCTCCTCAGAATATCCGAGTGTTGGATCACTTGTTTGTCAAGACTCTCCATGGTGGGAGGAAGGAGGATCAGGGTGAGGATTCTTTTGACCAGACTCTTGGCTACTGAGACTGGACTTTATGGAAGACAGGGTGGTGCTGGAAACATTATCTCCTGCAATCCAACCGACCACCTGATCGCACTGGTGTAACTTTGAGAGTGGTGTCCTGCGCCGCACTGCAAACTGGTACATGAAGCTAGGTATCATGGATGAGTGTGTTTCTTGTGCTCTGGCAGCAGGCACAGTTTCGCCACGGAATCTGCGTGCACCATCAGCAGCACGGCCACTTCCTCGTCCCTTACTGCTCGCCTTGAGCATATTAAATTGTATATATGCTTGCAAGTATGTCACATGTACAGTAGCGCAGGTTTTGTAAGTGTATGTGCAAATGAATTAAACTGAATGTCACTGATATTTAGGATGCTCAAACATTATACAGGACATGTAGCGCAGGTAATGTTGCTGTCACCAGCGGCGAAAAATGTAACTGAATGTCACTGATATTTATGATGTGCAAACGTTATACAGAAGATGTGGTGCAGGTAATGTCGTGGTCACCAGCGGCGAAATTTTTTTAACTGAGTGTCACAGATATTTAGGATGTGCAAACGTTATACAGGAGATGTAGCGCAGGTAATGTCACTGCTGTCACCAGTGGCTAACGTTATACAGGAGATGTAGCGCAGGTAATGTCACTGCTGTCACCAGCGGCTAACGTTATACAGGAGATGTAGCGCAGGTAATGTCACTGCTGTCACCAGTGGCTAACGTTATACAGGAGATGTAGCGCAGGTAATGTCACTGCTGTCACCAGCGGCTAACGTTATACAGGAGATGTAGCACAGGTAATATCGCTGCTGCTCGAGTGAAAAAGGTGTTTGGCCGAGCATGCTCGCCCAACACTAGTAGATATGTATACATCTACATAAAGTGCAAAGGGGTTTTCCTATAGTCCCCCAAAAATTGTGGTGAATGGTTGGAATGTTATGCTGCTCAATCCGTTTGCTCCAGGGTTCCTGTCAGTGTATGTTTGCAGCTCTACACTGATGGTATGCTCAACTACTCCAAATTACATCTGCGGACAGTCACTGGCCTCAGTGATCACCTGCAGTAGTCGGGCATGTGATCACTACATTGCTGCAACGATGATCTATCCATCTACCTCACAAGACCATTAAAGCTAGTGACTGGTTGCCACATGGTGTAGTTGGTCATGTTACTGCTACAGCAGCAGAAACATACAGTACAGCAGACCGACAGGAGCATCGGAGCGGTGGTGCTGGAACCCCCGGAGAATAAAGAAAGGTTTCTTTTTTATTTTATATCATATCTGGCCTTCACCACAACTTCGTAAATATAATTGAACATTTATTACTGTGCACCCAAATACTCATACTGTTCCCATGGTGTGAAAGTTGCCTCACCTATTACAACTTTACTGACTGTGCCTGACATTTTCAGAACACAAAAAACAATTTTAGCTGTTCCCGCTTCTCCAATAGTTGATGTAACAGCATTGAAGAGCCATGCCCAAAATGTCTACACATATTCCATATTTTCTACCGTACCATTCTAAAAGTGTGCATTTTTCAAAACCTTGAAGTAGAAGGGTGACTTGTATTAAAGCTGACAGGGAGCAGGCAGGGAGAGAGAGAGAGACAGTGTTAATCCAAGCAACCGCTAAAGCAGCAAGAAGAAAAATCATAGCTGTCATAGTCTCACGGAAAACACATTTCACCATACACAAAGACCTTTAAGAAAATTCTCTGCAGACGAAAGCTAGACTAATGAATGCCACACAGGCTTTCCGCGGCAGCAGCGAGTTTTTGGGAAATGAAGCTGGTGCTTCATTAATTACCATATTCTTCTAAATAATGTTGTTCTGAGCGCTCATGTCCCAGATGTCCAAGGTATGACTGAAGACAGTTTAAAACGTACAAGTATCTTTAGCTAACTTTGAAATCTAATTAATGGCATTCAATGAGAGAGCATTGCTTTGGAATCTCTCTGGATATAAAGTTATAAAGGAGAAATGTGAAATGGTTTGTATGGTGTTGGGTTTAAAATACAACTTCTATGACTGAAATGATGCCTCTATAAAAGAGATAACATAAGCCATATACAACATACTTGCCAATGAAAACAGCCACTACAGGAAATGTAGTATTACATGCAGTCTTTCAAATGAATGCCCAGCCATATAATATGATGTCTACTACTGTTAGCAACTCTCTGTTCTGGCTAATGGACGGGGTCTCTGGCAGGGGATGCCTCTTACAACATCCATCTGCCCTATTATGACGAGACCAACAATAGACCAGATGTCAAATATATACTTAATCATCCAAATTTCAGTTCAAAAACTGTTCTAACCCCTAATTTCCTAATATAATAACATAGTTTGTGAAGCTAAAAATAACATAACTCCATCCAACTGCATTGGAACTTGAATTTATGCAGTCAGAGTAACAACCCTTCTCCAGTAATCTAGAGATCCCCAACAAAGGCCTTTCACCGAGATAAACCAGTTCTCTCTGCTCTGCACTGATGGGGGCAATCACATGCATGTTGCATGTACCATATACACTGCTCAAAAAAATAAAACAATGTAACTCCAAGTCAATCCCACTTCTGTGAAATCAAACTGTCCACTTAGGAAGCAACACTGAGTGACAATCAATTTCACATGCTGTTGTGCAAATGGGATAAACAACAGGTGGAAATTATAGGCAATTAGCAAGACACCCCCAATAAAGGAGTGGTTCTGCAGGTGGTGACCACAGACCACTTCTCAGTTCCTATGCTTCCTGGCTGATGTTTTGGTCACTTTTGAATGATGGCGGTGCTTTCACTCTAGTGGTAGCATGAGATGGAGTCTACAACCCACACAAGTGGCTCAGGTAGTGCAGCTTATCCAGGATGGCACATCAATGCGAGCTGTGGCAAGAAGGTTTGCTGTGTCTGTCAGCTTAGTGTCCAGAGCATGGAGGCGCTACCAGGAGACAGGCCAGTACATCAGGAGACGTGGAGGAGGCCGTAGGAGGGCAACAACCCAGCAGCAGGACCGCTACCTCCGTCTTTGTGCAAGGAAGAACAGGAGGAGCACTGCCAGAGCCCTGAAAAATGACCTCCAGCAGGCCACAAATGTGCATGTGTCTGCTCAAACGGTCAGAAACAGACTCCATGAGGGTGATATGAGGGCCCGACGTCCACAGGTGGGGGTTGTGCTTACAGCCCAACACCGTGCAGGACGTTTGGCATTTTCCAGAGAACACCAAGATTGGCAAATTCGCCACTGGCGCCCTGTGCTCTTCACAGATGAAAGCAGGTTCACACTGAGCACATGTGACAGAGTCTGGAGACGCCGTGGAGAATGTTCTGCTGCCTGCAACATCCTCCAGCATGACCGGTTTGGCATTGGGTCAGTAATGGTGTGGGGTGGCATTTCTTTGGAGGGCCGCACAGCCCTCCATGTGCTCGCCAGAGGTAGCCTGACTGCCATTAGGTACCGAGATGAGATCCTCAGACCCCTTGTGAGACCATATGCTGGTGCGGTTGGCCCTGGGTTCCTCCTAATGCAAGACAATGCTAGACCTCATGTGGCTGGAGTGTGTCAGCAGTTCCTGCAAGACGAAGGCATTGATGCTATGGACTGGCCCGCACGTTCCCCAGACCTGAATCCAATTGAGCACATCTGGGATATCATGTCTCGCTCTATCCACCAACGTCACGTTGCACCACAGACTGTCCAGGAGTTGGCAGATGCTTTAGTCCAGGTCTGGGAGGAGATCCCTCAGGAGACCGTCCGCCACCTCATCAGGAGCATGCACAGGCGTTGTAGGGAGGTCATACAGGCAGGTGGAGGCCACACACACTACTGAGCCTCATTTTGACTTGTTTTAAGGACATTACATCAAAGTTGGATCAGCCTGTAGTGTGTTTTTCCACTTTAATTTTGAGTGTGACTCCAAATCCAGACCTCCATGGGTTGAAATATTTGATTTCCATTTTTTTATTTTTGTGTGATTTTGTTGTCAGCACATTCAACTATGTAAAGAACAAAGTATTTCAGAAGAATATTTAATTAACTCAGATCTAGGATGTGTTATTTTTGTGTTCCCTTAATTTTTTTGAGCAGTGTATATAACTCAGGCTTACTTTCTTGTAACATTTTGTTTTTATTGAAAGTTTTCCATATATCAGGCATAATCATTTCTTATGACAAAATACATTTCATTCCAACTGTATGCATAAAACAACAGACATGGTACATTTAATTAACACTCTAGAAAGGACCGTAGTCTTTATTAACAAACTTAGAGTCAATTAAATCACAAGATACATAGCATTAATATTCATGCATGGTATATGCAATATATGATTTTACATAAATGTTTTAAACATGTATATATTGTATGCCTTTTGATCTTTCCAACAAAGATAACTGGGGGGAGGGTAGGAAATAAACTTAGGGCAAGGGGAGGTATCAGGGCTCAGTATGTGGGCTTGACTCATCTGTACTTATGTTTAATGTCAAGAGATGATTATAGAAACTTTAAGATAAAGTCATTTTTAATAAATGAGTTCCTTCTAATGCTGCTTCACCATTGAGAAGTATGACAGCATGTAATTTGAATACAGCATGCGCTATAATATGAGAATTATTGTTAATTCACACGACCGTGTCCATTTTGAGGATCCGCAAAACACGGACACCGTTTGACTTCAATGAGTCCACGATCCACAAGATGCTGCAATGAATAGGACATGTCTTATCTACAAATCTTTCGCACAGACCTGGAAGCACACGGAAGCCCTCCAGTATTTGCACCTGGTTTTAGCTCACAATCACTGATTAAACACTGACTGTGTTAAAGTGGCCTAAATATATCTGCAAATTAAATTGAATTTTTGTTCTGTTTTTACCTTCTGAGTTTTCTAATCCTATTTTCTGTACATGATTACATGGGCAGCCATCTTGCGTGAGCTGTTGTTAACAGCATTTAGAGAGCATCCACATAGGCCTTTGGCCTAATAAACCGGAGGGGACTCATAGACTTCTGTGGAAGAGTATTCTAATCATGCTCTGTGACCGGTGCAGAAGTTATTGTACAGATGTCATGGTCTTACCTGCTTGCTGCTCTCCTTCGTTTGACATGTGCTGGCGGCCATCTTGGGTTCTGGGTTTCTTGTAGCCTTCCACCCTGCGGCTCCTCCTTCCCCTGGGAGGAGCTGGATGCCTAGCTCATATATATAGGAGGTCTGTGGCTTCAGTTCCTTGCTTGGTCCTCCTGTGTTCACATGCTTCTAGACTGCTGCTGCTTCTGGTTCCTGATCCTGGCTTCGTCTGACTACCCTGCTGGTTCCTGATCCTGGCTTCGTCTGACTACCCTGCTGGTTCCTGATCCTGGCTTCGTCTGACTACCCTGCTGGTTCCTGATCCTGGCTTCGTCTGACTACCCTTCTGGTTCCTGACCTCTGGCTTCGCAAAGACTCTGCTCGGTTTCACCATCCGTTTGGACTTTTGCTTTACAGCTTTATTTTCAATAAAGCCTTCTTATTTTCACTTATCTCTTGTTGTACGTCTGGTTCATGGTTCCGTGACATTAGGACCAAGCCATGAATTCTGACGGTACAGGGCCATCCTCGCTACCCACGCTGGTTGCCAGACTTGATCAGCAGGATCACCTGTTGGGTCGGTTCGCTGTGGCGTTGCAAACCCTGCTTGAACGCACCCAATTTCGCTCCCGTTGCCGATGGGTCGGTTGTCGCTCCTGGGCTCGCTCCTACTGCCGCTCCGGTTGTTGCGCCAGAGTCTACCCCGACACCTGTTGTTGCGCCTGCGGTGTTTCGGGGTATGACCGGTTCTGCCCCTCTTCCACAGCGCTTTGGGGGAGAGCCAACTCAGTGCCGAGGTTTCCTTAACCAGGTGGGCATTTATTTTGAGTTGCTGCCACATGCCTTTCCTACTGAGAGATCAAAGGTGGGCTTCTTGATCTCGCTGCTCTCGGACAAGGCCTTGGCCTGGGCCAGCCCTTTATGGGAGAACAACAATCCGGTGGTTGCCGAGTTTTCCGGTTTTGTTGCTTCTCTTCGGAAGGTATTCGATGTGCCGGCTCGTGCTGCCTCTGCTGCGAAGCTCCTTATGTCCATCAGACAGGGTTCACGATCCGTAGCTGAATACGCCATTGAGTTTCGTACCCTGGCAGCAGAGGTGGGCTGGAATAATGAGGCTCTGGTCGCTGCTTTCTCTCATGGTCTCTCGGATGCCTTGAAGGATGAGGTTGCAGCTAAGGACCTACCAGTTGAACTCGAGTCTCTTATTTCTTTCCTGATTTTGATTGACACCAGACTCAGGGAGAGACCTTCCTTTAAGGAGAACCTGCGGAGGTCTTCTAACAGATTGGTGCCTACGTTTGCTGTCCCACCCGTGCCTCCCTCTCCTCCCACGCCTCCTGGGGATGACTTGTCTGGGGGTGAACCCATGCAGCTGGGGTTTGCTCGCCTGTCCGAGGGGGAGAGGGCACTCCGGAGACGCGAGGGCCGATGCATGTACTGTGGTCTCGGTGGGCATTTTCGGTTGGCATGTCCGAACCGTCCGGGGAACGCTCGTACCCTGAGATCCTGTCGGGGGCAGATCTTGGGTGGAGTCTCCTCGTCCCCGGTTTCCCGTGTTGACAAAAACCACTGATCACTGTTGTCCTCTCCTGGGTCGGGGGCTCGGTGACGACCCAGGCGTTGGTGGACTCTGGTGCTGGTGGTTTGTTCATTGATAGTGTGTTCGCTGCCGCCAATTCCATTCCTCTGCAGGCTCGAGGTTCCCCACTGGCTCTTGAGGCGATAGACGGCAGACCCCTTCTGCCGCCACACGTGACTCATGAGACCCTTCCAGTGGGGATAGCCATTGGTGCCGTTCACAGAGAGTCGGTCTGCCTCCAGGTTATTTCGTCTCCACACTACTCGGTGGTCTTGGGGTACCCCTGGCTCCAGAAGCATAATCCGACTTTCGATTGGAGATCGGTCGAGATCCTCTCATGGTCACCGCAGTGTGGGGCTAGTTGCATCCATGGGTCTGTCAAGTTGCTGTGTACTTCCTCGGACTCTCTGTTGCCTCCTGAATACGAGGAGTACCGGGATGTATTCGATAAGGTGCGCGCGGTTGCCCTACCTCCGCACCGCCCATACGATTGTGCCATAGAGTTACAATCTGGTGCCGTTCCTCCTCGTGGCAAAGTCTATCCACTGTCGGTAGCGGAGAATGAGGCCATGGAGGAGTACGTGAGGGAGGCGCTTTCACGCGGACACATTCGCAAGTCTTCGTCCCCGGCAGGGGCTGGATTTTTCTTTGTGAAAAAGAAGGGCGGTGAGTTGAGGCCTTGCATCGATTACAGGGGTCTCAATCGCATCACGATCAAGAACGCTTACCCGATACCCTTGATTTCCGAGCTGTTCGATCGCCTTAAAGGGGCCACGGTCTTTACCAAACTCGACCTGAGGGCGGCATATAACCTGGTAAGGATCAAGGCGGGCGATGAGTGGAAGACCGCGTTTAACACCAGGACCGGTCATTACGAATCCTTGGTTATGCCCTTTGGGTTGTGCAATGCGCCCGCAGTCTTTCAGGAATTCATCAACGATGTTTTCCGTGACCTGTTGCAGCAGTGTGTGGTAGTCTATTTGGATGACATCTTGGTATATTCTGAATCCATGGAGGCCCACATTCTGGATGTCAGACGAGTGTTGCAACGGTTACGAGAGAACAAGCTGTTCGGTAAGCTTGAGAAATGCGAATTTCACCGATCCCAGGTAACCTTCTTAGGTTACATCATTTCCGCTGAGGGGTTCTCCATGGATCCTGAGAAGGTTTCGGCTGTCTTACAGTGGCCCCAGCCCAGTGGTCTTCGTTCCCTGCAGCGCTTTTTGGGCTTCGCCAATTATTATCGGAAGTTCATCAGGGACTTTTCCATGCTGGCCAAGCCTCTCACGGATCTGACCAGGAAGGGCAGTAATTCCCAGGTCTGGCCGCTCGAGGCCATCCGAGCTTTTGAGGCCCTAAAGTCCGCCTTTGTGTCGGCTCCGATTCTGTCGCATCCCAACCCTGGGTTGCCCTTTGTCCTCGAGGTGGACGCGTCTGAGACGGGAGTAGGCGCCCTTCTGTCTCAGCGTAGAACACCAGAGGGTCCTCTGCTTCCTTGTGGGTTTTACTCCCGGAAACTGTCTTCCGCGGAGTGCAACTATCAGATTGGTGACAGGGAGTTATTGGCCATCGTGCAGGCCCTTAAAGAATGGAGGCACTTGCTCGAGGGTTCGGTGGTTCCGGTTCTCATCCTGACGGACCACAAGAATCTGACCTACCTTTCTGAGGCCAAGAGATTGACACCACGTCAGGCCAGATGGGCTCTGTTCTTGTCACGTTTTAATTACGTGGTCTCCTACCTACCCGGTTCCAAGAACATCAGGGCGGATGCCTTATCACGGCAGTACTCCGAGCTGTCCAGGGAGGAGTCGATTCCGACTTCGGTCATACCTCCGAATCAGATCCTGGCCGCCATTCGCACCAGCCTGACCTCTCCCCTGGGTGAGCAGATTTTGGCGGCTCAATCTGGTGCTCCCTCTGGGAGACCCAACGGCAGATGTTTTGTGCCTGAGGAGTTGCGCACTCGGTTGTTGCGAACCTACCATAACTCCAAGACCGCGGGGCATCCTGGAAAGAATCAGCTGTCCTGGGCTGTTTCACGTCTGTTCTGGTGGCCTTCCCTACGTTCCGACATCGCCGCATATGTAGCGGCATGCTCCGTTTGTGCCCAGAGTAAGTCCCCTCGGCACCTTCCGTTGGGCCTTCTGCAACCCATAGCCACCGGGGAGCGCCCATGGTCACACCTGGGGATGGATTTCATTGTGGACCTCCCTGCATCCCGAGGCCATACGGTCATTCTCCTGATTGTGGATCGGTTTTCCAAAATGTGCCACTGTGTTCCTCTCAAGAAGTTACCCTCTGCACAAGAGTTGGCCACGATTTTTGCCAGGGAGGTCTTCCGGTTGCACGGTTTGCCTAAGGAGATTGTGTCGGATCGGGGGAGTCAGTTTGTGTCCAGGTTCTGGCGCGCCTTTTGCTCCCAGTTGGGGATTCATCTCTCCTTCTCCTCGGCCTACCACCCTCAGTCCAATGGGGCCGCAGAACGATCCAATCAGGCCTTGGAGCAATTCCTTCGTTGCTATGTCTCCGATCACCAAGACAATTGGGTTGACCTCCTGCCTTGGGCTGAGTTTGCCAGGAACACGGCGGTGAACTCTTCCTCTGGGACGTCTCCCTTCATGGCCAATTATGGGTTCCAACCTGCCGTGTTACCAGAGGTATTCTCTCCCCAGGATATTCCGGCTGTGGAGGATCACCTTTCCGTCCTACGTGCTTCTTGGGTACAGATCCAGAAGTCCCTTGAGGTCTCTGCGCAGCGCCAGAGACTCCAGGCTGATCGCAGACGAGCGCCTGCTCCTTCCTACCAGGTCGGAGACCGTGTATGGTTGTCCACCCGCAACCTCAACCTTCGAGTGCCCACTCCCAAGCTGGCGCCTCGCTTTGTTGGTCCCTTCCGAGTGCTTCGCAGGGTAAACCCGGTAGCCTATGCCCTTGCGCTTCCTCCTGGCATGCGGATCTCCAACGTGTTTCATGTCTCCCTGTTGAAGCCACTGGTGTGTAATCGTTTCACTTCCTCGGTTCCTCGGCCTCGTCCGGTCCAAGTGGGCAATCGTGAGGAATATGAGGTGAGCAATATCCTGGACTCACGCCTGGTCCGCGGTCGGTTGCAGTTTTTGGTCCATTGGCGTGGTTATGGTCCAGAGGAGCGTTCCTGGGTTCCCTCCGCAGATGTCCATGCTCCTGCCTTGCTCCGAGCCTTCCACGCACGCTTCCCTCAGAAACCATTTTGTGCTCCGCGGAGGAGGGGCCCTTGAGGGGGAGGTACTGTCATGGTCTTACCTGCTTGCTGCTCTCCTTCGTTTGACATGTGCTGGCGGCCATCTTGGGTTCTGGGTTTCTTGTAGCCTTCCACCCTGCGGCTCCTCCTTCCCCTGGGAGGAGCTGGATGCCTAGCTCATATATATAGGAGGTCTGTGGCTTCAGTTCCTTGCTTGGTCCTCCTGTGTTCACATGCTTCTAGACTGCTGCTGCTTCTGGTTCCTGATCCTGGCTTCGTCTGACTACCCTGCTGGTTCCTGATCCTGGCTTCGTCTGACTACCCTGCTGGTTCCTGATCCTGGCTTCGTCTGACTACCCTGCTGGTTCCTGATCCTGGCTTCGTCTGACTACCCTTCTGGTTCCTGACCTCTGGCTTCGCAAAGACTCTGCTCGGTTTCACCATCCGTTTGGACTTTTGCTTTACAGCTTTATTTTCAATAAAGCCTTCTTATTTTCACTTATCTCTTGTTGTACATCTGGTTCATGGTTCCGTGACAACAGGCAGGGGAAGTAGATAAGCTATGACCATCACTTATTGTGAATAGTGGATCCTGTGTCATCGATATACCTTTCATTGTATTTTTGCATATGATGATAATGAGATGACTGCTGAAAAGTGATCTCTACAGAACAGGAAGTCTCGACATATCATTAGGCTTAGTGGCAAGTGCAAAAACGGCATGATGTTAGGATCTTAAAAAAATATATATATACAGTCGTGGCCAAAAGTTTTGAGAATGACACAAATATTAGTTTTCACAAAGTTTGCTGCTAAACTGGTTTTAAATCTTTGTTTCAGTTGTTTCTGTGATGTAGTGAAATATAATTACACGCACTTCATACATTTCAAAGGCTTTTATCGACAATTACATGACATTTATGCAAAGAGTCAGTATTTGCAGTGTTGGTCCTTCTTTTTCAGGACCTCTGCAATTCAACTGGGCATGCTCTCAATCAACTTCTGGGCCAATTCCTGACTGAAAGCCACCCATTCTTTCATAATCACTTCTTGGAGTTTGTCAGAATTAGTGGGTTTTTGTTTATCCACCCGCCTCTTGAGGATTGACCACAAGTTCTCAATGGGATTAAGATCTGGGGAGTTTCCAGGCCATGGACCCAAAATGTCAACGTTTTGGTCCCCGAGCCACTTTGTTATCACTTTTGCCTTATGGCACGGTGCTCCATCGTGCTGGAAAATGCATTGTTCTTCACCAAACTGTTGTTGGATTGTTGGAAGAAGTTGCTGTTGGAGGGTGTTTTGGTACCATTCTTTATTCATGGCTGTGTTTTTGGGCAAAATTGTGAGTAAGCCCACTCCCTTGGATGAGAAGCAACCCCACACATAAATGGTCTCAGGATGCTTTACTGTTGGCATGACACAGGACTGATGGTAGCGCTCACCTTTTCTTCTCCAGACAAGCCTTTTTCCAGATGCCCCAAACAATCGGAAAGAGGCTTCATCGGAGAATATGACTTTGCCCCAGTCCTCAGCAGTCCATTCACCATACTTTCTGCAGAAGATCAATATGTCCCTGATGTTTTTTTTTGAGAGAAGTGGCTTCTTTGCTGCCCTTCTTGACACCAGGCCATCTTCCAAAAGTCTTCGCCTCACTGTGCATGCAGATGCGCTCACACCTGCCTGCTGCCATTCCTGAGCAAGCTCTGCACTGGTGGCACTCCGATCCCGCAGCTGAATCCCCTTTAGGAGACGATCCTGGCGCTTGCTGGACTTTCTTGGACTTTGAGGTGCAATCTTAGTAGCCACAATATCCTTGCCTGTGAAGCCATTTTTATGCAACGCAATGATGGCTGCACGCGTTTCTTTGCAGGTCACCATGGTTAACAATGGAAGAACAATGATTTCAAGCATCACCCTCCTTTTAACATGTCAAGTCTGCCATTTTAACCCAATCAGCCTGACATAATGATCTCCAGCCTTGTGCTCGTCAACATTCTCACCTGAGTTAACAAGACGATTACTGAAATGATCTCAGCAGGTCCTTTAATGACAGCAATGAAATGCAGTGGAAAGTTTTTTTTGGGATTAAGTTAATTTTCATGGCAAAGAAGGACTATGCAATTCATCTGATCACTCTTCATAACATTCTGGAGTATATGCAAATTGCTATTATAAAAACTTAAGCAGCAACTTTTCCAATATTTATGTAATTCTCAAAACTTTTGGCCACGACTGTATATAGTGTCATGAAAAAATGTAAAATTCAAAAAAAATATGTTTAGTATATACAGTTGTGTACAAAATTATTCAACCCCCAATGCTGTAAAGGGTTTTAGGGAATTTAGTGTACATTGTAATTGTGTTCAGAATGAAATCTTACAAAGACTTTTTAAAGAACCAAATGCAACTAAAATGACATCAATTGTTTTTGTAATACAGTATTTTTTTTTGTGATTTCTTCAGTGACACAATTATTCAACCCCTTAAAGACTACCACTCTTAAGAACAGAGGTTCATTCAAGTGTTTTCGATCAGGTATTGAAAACACCTGTGGATGTCAAGGAGCAGCAATCAAGCATAATAAGTACCAATTAGGCAGATTTAAAAGGACTGTGATACTCAGCTCCTTCTAGACATTTACTGGTGTGTTTACAAACATGGTGAAGTCAAGAGAATGGTTCAGGAAGACAAGAGAAGAGGTGATTTCTCTTCACAGGAAGGGCAATGGCTATAAGAAGATTGCAAAGATGTTAAACATACCAAGAGACACCATAGGAAGCATCATTCGCAAATTCAAGGCAAAGGGCACTGTTGAAACGCTACCTGGTCGTGGCAGAAAGAAGATGCTGACTTCAACTGCTGTGCGCTACCTGAAGCGCAAAGTGGAGAAAAGTCCCCGTGTGACTGCTGAGGAACTGAAAAAAGATTTGTCAGATGTGGGTACTGAAGTTTCAGCTCAGACAATAAGGCGCACACTGCGTAATGAAGGCCTCCATGCCAGAACTCCCATGCACACCCCCTTGCTGTCTCCAAAGAATAAGAAGAGTCGACTGCAGTATGCCAAAAGTCATGTGGACAAACCACTAAAGTTTTGGGATAGTGTTCTGTGGACTGATGAAACAAAATTAGAACTGTTTGGGCCCATGGATCAACGCTATGTTTGGAGGAGGAAGAACAAGGCCTATGAAGAAAAGAGCACTACTGTGAAGCATGGCGGGGGGTCAATCATGCTTTAGGGCTGTTTTGCTTCTACAGGTACAGGGAAGCTTCAGCGTGTGCAAGGTACCATGAATTCTCTTCAGTACCAGGAGATATTGGATGAAAATGTGATGCAGTCCGTCACAAACCTGAGGCTTGGGAGACGTTGGACCTTTCAACAGAACAATGATCCCAAGCATACCTCCAAGTCCACTAGAGCATGGTTGCAGATTAAAGACTGGAACATTTTGAAGTGGCCATCGGAGTCACCAGACTTAAATCCGATGGGAGAACCTCTGGTGGGACTTAAAGAAAGCAGTTGCAGCGCTCAAGCCTAAGAATGTGACTGAACTGGAGGCTTTTGCCCATGAAGAATGGGCGAAGATACCCGTAGATCGCTGCAAGACACTTGTGTCAAGCTATGCTTCACGTTTAAAAGCTGTTATAACTGGAAAAGGATGTTGTACTAAGTACTAAGATTGAATGTCACTTGGGGGTTGAATAAAACTGATAATGATGTGAGCACAGAAAAGACATTTGTGGTTATTTCATTATAAATGTTATGTTATATTTGTCTGACTTACAAGTGCCTCTTTGATTTAATTGTAAACAAGATGACTGAAATGATCAAAATCAATGTCAAACTGGCCAAAACACTCAATTTCAGTGGGGTTTGAATAATTTTGAACACAACTGTATATATATATATATATATATATATATATATATATATACATACACATAATATATTTGTCTCTAAGTGAATTTCAAGGTTTCTTCTATACAATATATGGTATATTCAGTTTGTCTTACTTTTAGATCCTAGCAGAAGGTATTTTTGTTGTCTCAGTGTATAAGGTTAGATAGGAGGTGACAAATATGATTCATTAGATTATGCTATTCCTTGTGTCCTTAAGTATATAACATTCACTATGCCCTTAACTGTATAGCTTTCACTGTGCCCTTAAGTACTACATTAGCACAGGAAACAACTTGAGAATTGTAAATAAAGTACAAGTCCTAGAGCAGAAAGAAAATGCAAGAAAACTATACAAGATACGCCGTTTGATTCTTTCTTTGCATGGAAGTTTTATTAGCCATAATTTCATGTTCTTATTGAAATACATATTTTCTGAATAAAAACAGCGCACATGCAATAAAAGCCTGAACAATATGCAATCAGCTGCCAGGACTTGGACCTCCACTGATCTTAGAATAATCCATTGATTTAATAGTCTGGGGTTAAAGAGAATTTGTCGCCAGTTTTATGCTTGAATCCACTTCTTTTGGCTAAGATAATTGCAATTGTGGCTGCACCCTTAAAGTTTTTTTTCCCTAAAGAAACTAATATTTGAATGGGTCCATTTTATATCTTGCTGTTCTGAAAGAGCTCGGTTATTTCACACAAGGAAGTTTTCCATCAGGATGAGTTCTGTTTTTCCAATGAACATCCAAATTAAACTCTATTCATTTCCATGGGAATATGCATATGAGCATTGTTTTTCACTGACCTCTGTCCATTCAATAAAAAACACAGCATGTTCTATCTGCATCTGTTTTTCACCCAGGACTGGTCTGTTCAAGCAATGGGCAGTGGATATAAACTGACAGCACGTGCATGCGGTCTTTTTCACTGATGGTTCATAGGGGATGCTGTGCGTTATTCTTTAAGTGTAACTGTCATTATTTTTTTTATTTTTGTAATGTGTACGGGCAGTGATTCTGACCATTTTTGTAATATACTCTAATTACAGAAATCATACATTTCTATTAGAAAAATAGCTCTAAAGTGACCCATTTTGAGCCTTAGCAACGCTCCTTTGTCTTCTGTTTACATAACAGTGGAGACTTGCTAACACTGACTGTGTTATGTAAACAGAAGACAAAAGAGCGTTGCTAAGGCGCAAAATGGTCCACTTTAGAGCTATTTTTCTAATAGAAATGTACGATTTCAGTAATTAAAGTATATTACAAAAATGGTTAGTATCACTGCCCCTACACATTACAAAAATAAATAAAAGAATGACAGTTAGGCCCCTTTCACACGAGCGAGTTTTCCGCACGGGTGCGATGCGTGACGTGAACACATAGCACCCGCACTAAATCCTGACCTATTCATTTCAATGGGGCTGTGTACATGAGCGATATTTTTCACGCATCACTTGTGCGTTGCATGAAAATCGCAGCATGTTCTACATTCTGCGTTTTTCACGCAACGCAGGCCCCATAGAAATGAATCCGGTTGCATGAAAATCGCATTGCATCCGCAAGCAAGTGCGGATGCGATGCGATTTTCACGGATGGTTGCTAAGGAGACGACGGATGAGCGACCCGGGACCCCATTGACTATTATTTTCCATTATAACATGGTTATAATGAAAATAATAGCATTCTTTAATATAGAATGCAAACTTCAATGTCAATTGAGGGTAAAAAAATAATAAAAACATTACTCACCTCATCCGCTTGATCGCGCAACCGGGTTCCTCTTATTTGTTCTACTTGAAGGACCTGCAAAAGGACCTTCGCTGACATCATCGCGCTCACCATGTGCACGTGTGATAAAAAACTGAATGTTGGTACCCAGACCCGAACCCGGAGTTCTTAACTGAAGTTCGGTGTTCTGTAGATTTTATTATTTTCCATTATAACATGGTTATAATGGAAAATAATAGCATTCTTTAATACAGAATGCTAAGTAAAATGTCCATTAAAGGGTTAAAAAATAATAAAAAAATTACTTACCTCATCCACTTGATCGTGCAGCCGTTATCGTCTTCTTTCTTCTTCTTCTTGCAGGACCTCCAAAAGGACCTGCACTGACGTCATCGCGCTCACCACGTGGTCCTTCTATCTTCTTTCAGCAGGACCTGCGCTGACGTCACCGCGCTCACCACAGCACAGGTCCTGCTGAATGAAGAAGAAAGAAGACGATAACGGCTGCGCGATCAAGTGGATGAGGTAAGTAATTATTTTTTAACCCTTTAATGGACATTTTACTTAGCATTCTGTATTAAAGAATGCTATTATTTTCCCATTATAACCATGTTATAATGGAAAATAATAAAGTAAATGGACTTTAATGGGGTCCCGGGGCTCATCTCATCATCTCCTTAGCAACTATCCATGAAAACACATTGCATCCGCACTTGCTTGCGGATGCTTGGCATTTTCATGCAGCCCCATTCATATCGAACATGCTGCGATTTTCATGAAATGCACAAGTGATGCGTGAAAAACATTGCTCATGTACACAGCCCCGTTGAAATGAACGGGTCAGGATTCAGTGCGGGTGCAATGCGTTCACGTCACGCATTGCACCCGTGAGGAAAACTCGCCCGTGTGAAAGGGGCCTTACACTTTCAGTTTGTCTTCATGCGTGTGAAAAGCGGATGTAAAACGAATGCAATCCTGATGAAAAAACTGAATGCAATAGCAGAAAAAACTGATTCCACTTGCATGGAAACCAGCATTTTATCACTTTAACAGACCCTGACGCATTCCGTATCGCTCATGTGAAAGAGGCCTAAGGCTGGTTTCACACGGGCGTTGCGTGAAAATGTGCGGGTGCGTTGCGGGAACACCCGCGATTTTTCCGCGCGAGTGCTAAACATTTTAATGCGTTTTGCACGCGCGTGAGAAAAATCGCGCATGTTTGGTACCCAAACCCGAACTTCTTCACAGAAGTTCAGGCTTGGGATCGGTGTTCTGTAGATTGTATTATTTTCCCTTATAACATGGTTATAAGGGAAAATAATAGCATTCTGAATACAGAATGCAAAGTAAAACAGCGCTGGAGGGGTTAAAAAAAAATTTGACATTTTTTTTAACTCACCTTAGTCCACTTGATCGCAGCCCGGCATCTACTTCTGTCTCCTTTGTTGAATAGGACCTGTGGTGAGCATTAAATACAGTTACAGGACCTTTGATGACGTCACTCCGGTCATCACATGATCCATCACCATGGTAAAAGATCATGTGACGTACCATGTGATGACCGGAGTGATGTCATCAAAGGTCCTGTAACTGTATTTAATGCTCACCACAGGTCCTATTCAACAAAGGAGACACAAGGAGATGCTGGGCTACGTGATCAAGTGGACTAAGGTGAGTTAAATTATTTTAAATTTTTTTTAACCCCTCCAGCCCTATTTTACTTTGCATTCTGTATTCAGAATGCTATTATTTTCCCTTATAACCATGTTATAAGGGAAAATAATAATGATCGGGTCTCCATCCCGATCGTCTCCTAGCAACCGTGCGTGAAAATCGCACCGCATCCGCACTTTTCACGCAACCCCATTCACTTCTATGGGGCCTGCGTTGCGTGAAAAATTCAGAATATAGAGCATGCTGCGATTTTCACGCAACGCACAAGTGATGCGTGAAAATCACCGCTCATCTGAACAGCCTCATAGAAATGAATGGGTCGGTATTCAGTGCGGGTGCAATGCGTTCACCTCACGCATTGCATCCGCGCGGAATACTCGCCCGTGTGAAAGGGGCTTTAGGGAAACAAATCTAGCAGTCTTTCTTCCTTACATTAACAAGCAGCAGTCCACTGCCCAGGCTGCACTTGTAGAAACAGTACAGAAAGCTTGGCTTATCAAACGACTGCATGCCCCTCCTAGGTAAAGTGCAGCATTAATCACATACAAAGCGACAGTAATTTGGACAGCAGGAAAGGGAACAGCATGGCGCTGCTTTATCCATGGACTGCTGTCAGGAGCAGGCCAGCTGCTGGCTGAACATAAACTGATTAGGACTTAAATAATATGTGCTGCAAGCAAACTATGTATTATATATTACCTGTGGATAGAAGAACTGCTCTGCTAGAAACATAGAATAGCTAAAAAGCCATAGGAGTTCTCATTCTCATATTACATTGCTTTACTTCCAAGTTTGTCATTTGCTATGCTTTGTTCAACTATAGTTATAATGCTTCTGTAGAGCTGTATGGGAAAAAAGCATTGGTAAAAATGCCAAAACACACTGCACATGTGATTTTTTGAAACTGCAATGGAGAAAAACACCAGGCAGCGAGGAAAAAAAACGATAGACCCAAAGAATGCTGCAATTAGAAAAAACACTATTGACCCCAAAAATGCACCTCAAGGATGAAAAATGCCACTGCAAAAAATATGGGATTGGTCTGTGTGTAATATCTCCCATAGACTATGTTAAATCTAGAACCAAAAAACGAGGGAAAAACGAAAGCAAAATACACACACCAAAAACCAAGAAACCCCTCAAAAACACCAGAATAAACAGCCTTAGGCCCCTTTCATACGGGCGAGAATTCCGCGCGGGTGCAATGCGTGAGGTGAACGCATTGTACCCGCACTAAATCCGGACCCATTCACTTCAATGGGGCTGTTAAGATGAGCAGTGATTTTCACTTGTGCGTTGCGTGAAAATTGCAGCAAGCTCTATATTGTGCGTTTTTCATGCAACGCAGGCCCTATAGAAGTGAATGGGGCTGCGTGAAAATTGCAAGCATCCGTAAGCAAGTGGGGATGCGGTGCGATTTTTATGCATGGTTGCTAGGAGACGATCGGGATGGGAACCCGATCTTTATTATTTTCCCTTATAACATGGTTCTAAGGGGAAATAATAGCATTCTTAATACAGAATGCTTAGTAAAATGTCCATTGAGGGGTTAAAAATAATAAACAAATTTAACTTATCCCATCCACTTGATCGCCTAGCGGATCTCCTCTTCTTTCTACTTTCTTCAGGATCTGGTTAAAGGACCTTTGATGACGTCACTGCGCTCATCACAAGGTCCATCACCATGGTGATGGGCCATGGGATGGACCATGTGATGAGCGCAGTGACGTCATCAAAAGGTCCTTTAGCCAGGTCCTGACGAAAATAGAAAGAAGAGGAGATCCGCTACACGATCAAGTGGATGGGATGAGTTAAATTAGTTTATTATTTTTAACCCCTCAATGTATTAAGAATGCTATTATTTTTCCTTATAACCATGTTATAAGGGAAAAAATAAAATCTACACAACACCGATCCCAAAGCCGAACTTCTGTGAAGAAGTCCGGGTTCTGGTCTGGGTACCAAACATGCCGATTTTTCTCACGCGCGTGCAAAACGCATTAAAACGCTTTGCACTCGCGCTGAAGAATTGCGCATTTTCCCGCAACGCACCCGCATCGTGACCGGCCCTCACACGCGACGCCCGTGTGAAAGAGGCCTTAGGGCTCATGCACACGAATATATTTTTGTCAGTGTCCATTCTGTTTTTTTGCGGCCCATGTGCGAACCATTCACTTTAGGCTACATTTTGCTTCCGTGTCCATTCCTTTTATTTTGCGGATAGGATGCAGACCCATTTATTTCAATGGGTCCGCAAAAAATGCGGACAGCACACTGTGTGCTATTCGAATCCGTATGTCCGTTCCGTAGGCCTGCAAAAAAAATAGAACATGTCCTATTCTTGTTCGTTTTGCAGACAAGGATAGGCATTGTTACAATGGATCCGGAAAAAAAACAGATGCCATACGGACGTCATCCGTTTTTCTTTTGTGGATCCACAATTTGCAGCCCGCAAAACACATACAGTCATGTGAATGTAGCCTTAATGGGTACGTAAAAAAAAACCTGTAAATAACTCCATGTGCATTCCGTTTCCATATGTCTGCATGGCCATTCTGCCAAAAAAATAGAACATGTCTTATTCTTGTCCGTTTGGCGGACAAGAACTGGCATTGTTACAATGGATCTGTAAAAAAAACTGATGTAACATGGACGTCACACAGATGTGATCTTTTGCAGATCTGTGTTTTGACCTCAAAATACATACGGTCATGTGCATGAGCCCTTAATTACATCAGCATATCATTTCTGTCTGTATTTGAAATCCACAGCGTGTCCGAGGTTTGTGTCACATTATAGTCTGAGCCAGCGCATAAAAAATGCAGGAAGATAGTAATATGCATGTAAGGGCTCATGCACACGAATGTGTCCGTTCCGTTTTTTTCATGGACCGTATGCGGAACCATTCATTTCAATGGGTCCGCAAAGAAAACGGAATGTACTCTGTGTGCATTCCGTTTCCATATGTCCGTATTTCCGTTCCGCAAAAAAATAGAACATGTCCTATTATTGTCTGCATTATAGACAAGGATAGTACTGTTTTATTAGGGGCCAGCTGTACCTTTCTGCAAAATACGAAATGAACACATATTTTTTGCGGATCCGTTTTTTGCAGACTGCAAAACACATACTGTCACACTTCGTGTGCATGAGGCCTAAATCCAGATGAAATACAGAAGCAATACTAATGACAATCTGGATAGTATAACATCCAAAATCCGTGCTTATTCCAGAGCTGGAATAGGGACAAACAGTATTTCGATACGCTAATGTGAAAGAGGCCTTGGGTTTATTTCACACATAGATTTTCACTGGAGTCTTTTATCTCTGTGTTTCAGTTCTAGCTTTTTTGTTGTAAGATTGCCAGCTCCAGATGTTAGCTGAACTTCTGTAGGAAATATTATCATTAGTTGAGTTTGTTGGCATTTTTTTAGGTACTTTGACAAAGACCTTAAGTACCACACTACCACAGCAAAACGCAGGTCCCGAAAGAAACAACTTGCCATAGGCCGCACCGCATTCACGTATGTGTGAATGCGGCCTTAGGGCTCATGCACACGACCGTATGCCCTCCGAGACATAGGGCCAGTAAGCGGGCCATATGTCCCAGAGCGGCATACATCGTGCGCACGGGAGCACACAGCATCATAGGTTACTATGATACTGTGCGCATCGGGCCGCCCGCAGGACTATTGTCCCGCACTCATATGATATTACGATGCTGTGCGCTCCCGTGCGCACGATGTATGCCACTCCGGGACATATGGCCCGCTCACGTCTCGAAGGGCATACAGTTGTGTGCATGAGCCTTTACACGTAAAAACCTCCACAGATAAATTCATATTTGTAAGGACTGTTAGGCTACCTGCACAAAGGTGCGGGTTGTGAAACCGAATTTCTGAGCACAAAATCCCCAAAAAATAAAAATTGCGCACAAACAATTGACGTGTTGTGGATTTCTAAATCCACTTGGCAGGTCAATTTCTGCATGGAAGAAAAAAGCAATGTATACATGAGATTTGTTTAATCTCAAACACTTTGCTGGTACTGTATTATGCTGCAGATTTTCCTCACTAAAATCCACGCAGAAAAAACGTGCAGAATCCACAACGTATGTAGGTAGCCTTAGGGCCTTTACGGCGACCGCGGGGTGCCGATGTGTGTGAAGGCAGCCTGCGGTCTGTTGTAGGCCCCAGGCCAGCCTTCAATAATTGCTGCTGGTCAATGTTAGAATAGAATTGCCATTAAAATGCAATGCACTATAGGGATAGTGCATTGCATTTTAAAAGCAATCAAAAAGCTGTCTGTTAATATTCCCCTTGTGGGAATATTAAGTGGTAAAAGAAAAGTAAAAAAAAAACATTTATTCAATAGAAAAAATCCCATTTAAAAACTACGCTTTTATTTCCATTGAAAATACGCTTTTCAATGAAAAAAATTGCAATTTTTTTTTCCCCCCATATGTTTGATATTTCTGCGTCCGTAATGACCCGGACTACATACATATCCTGTAAATTTTCACTATGTTGAACGCCGTAAAAAAAAAAAAGTAAAAAAAAGACAGAATTGCTCATTTATTCTTAGTTGCCACCAAAAAACATAACAACAACTTACTCGAAAATGATACCATATAAAAATACAAGTCGTTCCGCAAAAATCAAGCCCTTACACAACTCCATAGAAAAAAAACAAAGTTATGGGTCTTGGGAAGCGGCAATGCAAAAACATTTTTTTCTTTTTAAAAAAAGGGGTTTTATTGCAAAAAAGTAGTAAAATGTAAAAAAAAAATATATGTATTTGGTATCACTGCAATTGAACTGACACAGAGAAGAAAGATATTATGTTATTTATACCGAAAAATGAAAGCCGTAAAATTTATAACGTAAAAACGCAGTGGCAGTATTGCTGTTTTTTCCATCTCCCTCCCAGAAAGAGTTGATAAAAGTTAATCAGAAAGTTATGTGTACCCCAAAATGGCGCCATTAAAAACTACAACTTGTCCCGCAAAAAACAAGCCCTCATAAAGCTATATATAGACAGAAAAATAAAAAAGTTATAGCTCTTGGAACGCGACGATGAAAAAAGGAAGACAAACGCTTGGTCAGTAAGGCCCAAAACAGGCTGGTCACTAAGGGGTTAACAAATAAAATAAAAACTAAATGGATGTTCTGAAGTTATTCTCCATTAGAGTAGATATCTTCATCCTGATGCATTAGGCAGTTGAATGGTAGAGTACCTAAAGCAGGGCTCAAGAGGAACGTTGTGCTGTCGCCTTAGGCTGAGTTCACACGGGCGAGTATTCCGCGCGGGTGCAATGCGGGAGGTGAACGCATTGCACCTGCACTGAATCTGGACCCATTCATTTCTATGGGGCTGTGCACATGAGCGGTGATTTTCACGCATCACTTGTGCGTTGCGTGAAAATTGCAGCATGCTCTATATTGTATGCCTAAAACCATGTTATAAGGGAAAATAATACAATCTACAGAACACCGATCCCAAGCCCGAACTTCTGTGAGAAAGTTCGGGTTTGGGTACCAAACATGGCGATTTTTCTCACGCGCGTGCAAAACGCATTACAATATTTTGCACTCACGCGGAAAAATCGCGCATGTTCCCGCGATGCACCCACACCTTTTCCCGCAACGCCCGTGTGAACTCAGCCTTAGACTGCAATAGCAATAAACAGAAAAAAAAAATCACTAGTATTGCTGTGTCTGAAAATGCCCTATTAAAATATAAAAGCATTTATCCTAGTGAACTCTATAAAAAAAAAAAAGTTTTTAAATGTCTGAATTGTGATCCAAAAGTCATACAGTACATACCCCAAAATGGTATTCACACTGCAAATAAAGAGCCCTTACACAGCTCCAAACATGGAAATATTAATGGGTATAAAATATAGGTCAATGCAAAGAAATCTTTTTTTTTTTTTATATTTTATTTTTTAAGTAGCAAACCATAAGATAAACTATAAACATTTGTTATTGCTATAAATGTACTGAGCCACAGCCTAAGGCCTCCTGCACACGAACGTGTGCGCCCCGTGGCCGTGCTGCAGTGCATGAACACCGCGGATCACGGACCCATTCACTTTAATGCAGTGGTTCTCAACCTTTCTAAAGCTGTGACCCCTTAATACAGTTCCTCATGTTGTGGTGACCCCCAACCATTACATTTTCCCATATGAGCCGCTGACGCGGCTGGGTATGACATAGTTATGGGGGATCTGTGGATGACCCTGTGTTGTGGGGGATCTGTGGATGGCGCTGTGTTGTGGGGGATCTGTGGATGGCGCTGTATTGTGGGGGATCTGTGGATGGCGCTGTGTTGTGGGGGATCTGTGGATGGCGCTGTGTTGTGGGGGATCTGTGGATGGCGCTGTGTTGTGGGGGATCTGTGGATGGCGCTGTGTTGTGGGGGATCTGTGGATGGCGCTGTGTTGTGGGGGATCTGTGGATGGCGCTGTATTGTGGGGGATCTGTGGATGGCGCTGTGTTGTGGGGGATCTGTGGATGGCGCTGTGTTGTGGGGGATCTGTGGATGGCGCTGTGTTGTGGGGGATCTGTGGATGGCGCTGTGTTGTGGGGGATCTGTGGATGGCGCTGTGTTGTGGGGGATCTTTGGATGGCGCTGTGTTGTGGGGGATCTGTGGAGGGCGCTGTGTTGTGGGGGATCTGTGGATGGCGCTGTGTTGTGGGGGATCTGTGGATGGCGCTGTATTGTGGGGGATCTGTGGATGGCGCTGTGTTGTGGGGGATCTGTGGATGGCGCTGTGTTGTGGGGGATCTGTGGATGGCGCTGTGTTGTGGGGGATCTGTGGATGGCGCTGTGTTGTGGGGGATCTGTGGATGGCGCTGTGTTGTGGGGGATCTGTGGATGGCGCTGTGTTGTGGGGGATCTGTGGATGGCGCTGTGTTGTGGGGGATCTGTGGAGGGCGCTGTGTTGTGGGGGATCTGTGGATGGCGCTGTGTTGTGGGGGATCTGTGGATGGCGCTGTGTTGTAGGGGATCTGTGGATGGCGCTGTGTTGTGGGGGATCTGTGGAGGGCGCTGTGTTGTGGGGATCTGTGGAGGGCGCTGTGTTGTGGGGGATCTGTGGATGGCGCTGTGTTGTGGGGGATCTGTGGATGGCGCTGTGTTGTGGGGGATCTGTGGAGGGCGCTGTGTTGTGGGGGATCTGTGGAGGGCGCTGTGTTGTGGGGGATCTGTGGAGGGCGCTGTGTTGTGGGGGATCTGTGGAGGTTGAGAACCGCTGGTCTAGACTGAATACATTGTAACGAGCTCCCAGCAGTGAGAAGTAGGAAAAGTTTACACGTGTAATGGGTCAATCCTAAACGCCAAGCATTTCAACCAGCTGCCTCCTATTTAGCAGGACCCTTCCCCTCACCTTGTGCTGCCCGGCAAGGCATGGACTCCGCAAAACCTGTGAGGAGTCCTGCGTTATCTGATAGCGGATCCGGTAAGCTGCTCAGTGCGGCCTCCATGGATCGGACTTGTATTCCAGCACATGGTGATCTGGGAATCTGGAGAGGCCATCACTTGGGTCTGTCATGGAAAATCTCAGCGGAGTTCAGCTTTACACCGGGACACTGCGCATGCGCAGGAGAGCCTTGGTAGGGAAATATTACGGCCCAGTGCGCAAGCGCGGCTAACTCCGGCCGGCGCATGTGCAGTGTCCCGGTGTGAAGCTGAACTCCGCTGAGATTTTCCATAAACTGTCGGTTTGCGCATGCGCAGATCGTCAAAACTCAGGAACGCCTCCTCATGTCATTAGCAGTGCGACGGGAAGTCAGGAGGTAGGGAAATCTCACGAAGTAGGGTAATGTAACGCTACAATCGTGCAGCCCTAATAGGAAGCCTCAGGCGACCCCCCGGAAAGGGCCGATCGACCCCCAAAGGGGTCGCGACCCCTAGGTTGAGAACCGCTGCTTTAATGGGTCCGCGATCCGGCTGTTCCGCAAAAAGATAGAAATGTTCTATCTTTTTGCGGAACGGAAGTATGAGACGAAACCCCACGGAAGCAATCCGTAGTGCTTCCGTAGGGTTCCGTGCTTCCGTTCCGCATCTCCGGATTTGCGGACCCATTAAAGTGAATGGGTCCGCATCCGTGATGCGGAATGCACATGGAACGGTGCCTGTGTATTGCGGATCTGCAAATGCGGTATGCAATACGGCAACGGGACACCTACGGTCGTGTGCAGGAGGCCTAAAGGTAATGTGTAATTTTTACAGCACAGTGAACACTGAAAAAACTAAACCAGTAAATCAAAGGCGGAATTAGGCCCCTTGCAGACGATCGTGTGCGGATTAGGTCCGAATGCGTGTCGAATTTGTTTAGTGAAAAATGCGCAATTTCACAAAGTTATTCAGTTTTGTCTGCGATCGCGTTCAGTTGTTCCGTTTTTATCGCGTGGGTGCAATGCGATGTAATGCGTTTTGCACGCGTGTGATAAAAAACTGAAGGTATACAAACAACATCTCTTAGCAACCAGCTCTATTTACTTCTCTGGGGCCAGCGTTGTGTGAAAATCGCAGAATATAGAACATGCTGCGATTTTCACGCAACACACAAGTGATGCATGAAAACCAACGCACATGTACACAGCCCCATTGCAATGATTGGGTCCAGATTCCGCGCGGGCACAATGTGTTCGCATCACGCATTGCACCCGCATGGAATACTCGCTTGTGTGAAAGGAGCCTTACAGGGTTTTTTTTCTGTTTCATCCCAGCTTCTCAATACATGGCATAAAATATCAAATGATGGCAATAGAATGCACACCTAGAATGCACTCATACGGCTATGTGAACAGAAAAATAATAATTTTGGCTTTTCAAAGGCATCTAATAGAAATTGAAAACGCAAGCATGGAAAATGACTGCTGGGAAGGGGTTAAATTAAAAAAACTGGGTAATAAAATTAAGTTTTTTCTGAGATTTTGTTTGGGCCATGGTAGTTTAGTTCTGCAACCTGATTTCCCCCTGTATGGCCTCAATCTTTCTGTTGTACATCAAGCAGCCAGTTTCAATGCTAGTCAGGTCAGTTAATAGAAGCGAATCCAATAAGGCTTGGCGTTATCTAGCAACAACCTGTGCTTTGACTTCACTTTCCAGCGTAATTTCCATTAATGCCAATCAATGGCATTTATTGAGAGGCCAGTGGTATTGCAGCTTAGTGAAGTGTAGCCTTTTAGACAAACACGATCTTTCTACTTAAAAAATATAAATTTAATGGACCTGCTAATACCTAGTCCAGCAATTATTGGAAATGGCTTTGCAGATTCTATGATAATCATCTATAATGAAAATTCTTAATTAAAGTACATGAATGAAAGGAGTCTTCACCCCCTTCTATCTATTCCTTCCAAAGAGATATAAACAAACAGGGAGAGAACACCATTATTATAAGCCTTCTCCCCAATTTCTTGTCATTCGGATGCATTCTCCACAGTTTACTTTGAAATACTGAATATATAAATATCCAATTGGAATCTCCATAAAGAATAAAGAATATTTCAATCATTAAAGGGGTAATTGAAGTAAAAACTAATATTTAAAACATCTCAGCAAGGTGAAAATAAAGAAATTTTTTTTTATACCCAACTCAACAATCCCTTGCCATTCCTTTCTGAGGATGTCTGATCCCACGCTGTTCTCTTCTTTCTGTATCCCAACACAGGGACAATCACTGGCTGCAGCAGGTCACCAATGTGACCAGTGAATGGCTGCAGCGGTCAAAAAAAGGTATGCTCACTTCATAGATCCCCCCACTGAACCCATGCTGAGGCTTCCTGCTAGTCTTTACTTCATGCTGCATCGATGACGTCCCGACACACGGACATGTGACTGATAGGTCAGGGATCAGCAACCTTCGGCACTCCAGCTGTGGCAAAACTACAACTCCCAGCATGCACACCTCCTTGGCTGTTCTCAGAACTCCCAGAGAAGTGAATGGAGCATGCTGGGAGTCGTAGTTTCACCACAGCTGGAGTGCCGGAGGTTGCTGATCCCTGTGATAGGTGGTAGCAGGTCACCAATGTGGCTAGTGATTGGATGAAGAAGTCATATGTCCCTGTATCAGGGCATTATTGCTGCAGCAGTAAGCGGAGAACGGCATGGAATCAGCACGGTACAGAAATGCCACTTTGTTTGGTACCACAGTGAAGAGGCTGTGGTGCTCCAGAAAATGAATGGACCCCGTTTTTTTGCTGACCATAAAGTTCTAGGTGTCAGACCTCCACAAATCTCACATAAATGTTACTTTTTGGAAATCCCATGAATTGTTTAAAAAATGTCCTCATTGTAATAACCCATCTCAGACATACAGTTTTCAATTTAGCAATATCTATTCATGTTCTGCCAGATGAGACATTAACTTGTTAGCCTCTAGTTTAGCACAGAGATTAGGGATCCTCATATTATATTCATCATTAGGTTAAACCTTGAGCGTGCACAGTTGCCTTTCGTTTTCAGTGCAAATGTGGAAAACATATTTAGCAAATTTGCATCTACAATTCTATCATTCTGCAGGTGGTGCCCTTTATACATAGAGCATACGGACTGTGAAAGGCAATCTGCCTTGTTTCTTAGCACCACTTCAGTACTCTCCATTCCCCAATCACTGTTATTTTATCATCTAGTATCTGATTTGGTTACAATAACCATAGGAAACAGCATAATTTTTTTGCGGACCCATTAACTTTAATGGGTCCATAGTCTGCATTTTGCAGCCAAGTATAGGACAGGTTCTATCTTTTTGTGGAATGGACAGATGCAGAAAACACATGAGTTATCCATATAATTTCTGCAGCTGTTCCACAAAAAGATAGACCCCCATCTTTATTTTGTGGATCCCCGATTTGCAGAGGGCAAAATGTATACGGTCGTGTGCATGAGGTCTTAGAAGAAGTTGGAACAGGAACCAATGGTTTGCACCTTACTAAAAATGCACTTCCAAATACACTACTGGCAAATGACAAAAGAACAGCTGGAAAAAATAATGTGGTTCAGTTCAGATTGACAAAGTATAAACTGCCAGTGGTGCTTGGTCAATGATCACAGAACCAAGGTGGTGAACCTTTTATTTTGTGTTCTGCACCAGGCAAGGGCATAGCTAAATGCTCATGGGCCCTAGTGCAAGAGTTTAGCTTAGGCCCCCCTTCCCTCAGCCTTTGTGCTGCTTTAGACAAAAATTTAAACAGCACCCCCATGCCAAATTCTCATAACCCCTTCCCTCCATCCAGAGGTATAACTTGACCAGGATGCACTTTCTATAATAATGGTGTCTTCTTGCGGCACAAGGGTCTTTTGGCTCCTTCAGGCTCCTGGGCCCAGTAGTGACTGCCACCACTGCACTCCCTATAGCTATGCCCCTGGCAGAAGAGTATATGTTGAGGCAGGGTTACATTTACTGGGTGGCATCTCCCCTTGCTATGATACAGGCTGCCACTGTGGCATGGTAAGGGTCTTTCGGATGCTGGATAGTTCAGCCAAGGTGGTTGGCTGTTGGGCATGGGGAAGTCCCAGACATGGGGAAGAGATCTGGTGATGAAGTTGGCCAGGGGAGCTGCTGGATAGCCAGAAGAGCATGTTGTGTAGTGCAGACAGTGGATGGATGGGTGTTATCTTGTTGGAACACCACATCTCTAGTCAGAAAAAGCAGTAGGACTGGTTCCACAATGTCCTGGGGATACCAAAAGCTGGTCAATATTACCTCCATGAATACCAGATGGAAATTGCCATGGTAGATAATGGTGCCCCATAACACCTGGTGTTAGTCCTGTGTGTGTCCACACTATGCATAATGGCAGTAAATGCTCTCCAGCCCTCCTGTGAACTCTGATGTGGCCATCATTATCACCAAGGCGGAATCTGTTTTCATCACTAAACACTACTGTTTGCCATTGATCGCTGTATCAGAGTTCTCAGGAGGGGTGCAAAGCGACTACCGCCATCATGCATAGTGCGGAGACACACAGGACCAACACCAGATGCCACTAGGGCTGTAATGATTCATCGATGTAATCGATGCAAAAAAATCCTCAATACAGTTTCCCTGCATCAAGGATTCATTTAAATCACGTGACCACGAAGTGCGAGTGAAGAGAAGCCTCTCACTCACTGCTCAATGGCCTCCTGTCCGCACCGCACTGCCAGGGCCAGGGCCTTACGTGCACACAACGTCAGTGCGCTGGCTGACGCTGTGTGTGACGTCAGGTCCCGCCCAGTGCATGCCGGGAAGTTGGAAGAAGATGCGGTCTGTCTCCTGCGGACTCCATGTCAGCACACTGCCAGGAAAGGTATAAGTTAGCGGGCTGCTGGCACTGGGGGACATGGATGGAAATGGCATTGAGGATCTGATGGCACTGGGGAAATGGGGGACATGGTGGATGGCATGAAGGCACTGGGGGAGGAGGATATAGCAATGAATGGCATAGAGGGGCTGATCTGATGGCACTGGGGGAGTGGGGGACATGGTGGATGGCATGGAGGCACTGGGGGAGGGGGGCATGGCAATGGATGGCATGGAGGCACTGGGGGAGGGGGGCATGGCAATGGATGTCATGGAGGGGCAAATGGCACTGGGCGACATGGCATAGAGGGGCTGATCTGATGGCACTGGGGGAGTGGGGGACATGGCATGGAGGGGCTGATCTGATGGCAGTGGGGGAGTGGGGGACATGGCATGGAGGGGCTGATCTGATGGCAGTGGGGGACATCACATGGCAACAGATGGCATTGAGGCACTGGGGGAGTGGAGGACATGGCAATAGTGGCATGTAGGGGCTGATGGCACAGGGGGAGTGGAGCTGATGGCACTGGGGTGGGGGAGAGCTGATAGCACTGGGGGAACGGAGCTGATGGCACGGGGGGAGCTGATGGCACTGGTGGATAGTGGAGCTGATGGCACTGGGGGGAACTGATGCACTTAGGCTGATCGCACAGGGGGAATGAAGGGTGTTGGGGACTGATGGCAGGGGGTCTGATGAGTTTTTATAAAGGAAAACAGTCGATTAATTCATTTTTTCTTATTAGAGTACTCAATTTATCTTAAAAATAAACTTGCTCAGTCACTTATAAGAATGCGTATTGACTTACAGCTAAATTTCTGCATGGCGAAAGTACCATGACGACAGGTGGAAGGCCAACAAACTATATATTATTACATAAATACATACATAACACAACATTCTTTTCTCCAACCCAACAACTTCTGATTTAGGTGCACACTAGCATAGAACAAATCATGCAGTATTCAGCGCCTGTCAAAATATCTTTCTTTATAGCACTTTCCTTTACAATTCCTTAGTGAGACTCATACCATATAGTGAATTATTAGGCAGTATTGGTTGTGTGCTGGAAACATTAATAATGCAATCTGTCTACGTGTGATCACAGATTTACATATCTTAATGAGATCATTTCTATTGTTTTCAAGAGCTGTAAAAGCTAAAATAGCATGTGCAATGTTGTTGGTGTATGCTGAGAATGATTTTTGATATATCTACTTTTGTGAATTAAGCATAAGGTTAGTACAAGGTTAATTGTGTCCGGTAGCTGTCAGCGGAGGAATCTCTAAGGGGCACTTACACACCTGAGCCACTGGCCAAGTTTTGATGCTAAAAAGAGACAATTCTCGAACATCAGAAAAAGTATTTTCTAATCAATCCTATTACATCTTTTCTGTATATTTCCTTCAGTGAATGGCAACACTTTTATACATTTTTTTTTTAAAGATATATATATTTTTTAAATCTGATAATTTTAATTGGTATTTTCAAAAAAGAACAATGACATCCATAGCATTTCCATAGTATAACATCGTATGATCATACAAACATATCTTAAGTCTCCAACAAGTGACTTGTTATATTCCATTTCCCCCCTTCTCCCTTCTTCACTCCCATTTTTAAACACATTTTACTCATGGACCAACAGGGTGGTAGAATGCAAACCCTTTATATATTTCATTTGAGTAAGTCTTCATCTGATATCATCATATATCTAATGGGTACAATTGGCATAAAGATGGGTGGGAGAGATTCTTGCACTCTCATGGTTTATGTGGCATGAAGAAACCTACTAGGATGCATTTTTGAAATGCTATTACATTTCATAAGGCAAAGGAACAGTGATGGACTTATATTACAATGAATCAAATCAACAAGATTTCTCTAATAACGTAGTAACATCAGGGCTAAGGCTTAGAGGGGTTATCGAAACTGATTTATTGCCTAAAAGAAACACTAAGAACTATTTTATATGTTGTGTCATTAAAAAGTGGCTATCTGCCAAAATACTGAAATCAGGCTGAGTGCAGGAGAGCAGCTATGTCTGTTTCAAATAGTCATCACATAGCCATCCCTTCTGTCACACAAAAACACTATTATCCAATATGGAGATACATAGTAACACCAGTGTGTTGTATTCTTGAATGCTGTGAATCAACACACAGTGTATCTCCCTCCAGTTAAGGTATGGATAATGTATCAAACTGTGGGGATCGGGTTATCTAAACTGAACAACTCTACCAATATGCCCTACTTTTGTTCCCCCTTCAAGAGCAGAGAGAGGCTATAAAGTACAGATCCCTGAAGGATTGTATTACGTGATTGCTTATTCTTTTGAATGTTTTCCTGATGACATTGGCAAATGATCGGAAACTTCAGTAGCTACTGACTACATTCTGAAAGCAGGTTGTTTAGTTTGTAAAACCCATTTAAGAAAGAAAATATAGTTCAATGGGAAAAACTGTTAGCAGGTTTCTGTGCAAGAAAAAAATTAAGACAACTAAACAACCTACATAAAATCTAAATAACCATTAATCCTCATGGGAATAATACATGGGAATAAAAATTTAATTTTTCAAAAAGTTTTGATGATGATATCTACAACTGATCCTTATGTAATACACGCTTCTGACAAGACAGCAATCCACACAGTTGCAAATAGTTTTCAGCGCTGCACAGTTAATTTCAGCCTGAGACTCACGCTTGCCTCCAGCCATTCTCCATCACTAATGAAGATGAATCTATGTACACAGATAAAGGTATATTGTTTTTTGAACCACATAATAGAATACAGTGCCCTTCTCAACAGTCACCATGCTGTAGAATCCTGAGAGCACTTCTATATTAATGACAGAGCTGTCAATGTGCCAATCTCATTTTATCTGGAATTGGCGCTTTGACCTGCAGAGCTACTGTGCAATCCACTATATTTTTAGCTTTTCTGCAAACGAAAGTTACAACATTGCCATCGTAAATATTTTGGCAGATATTCATTATATTCTGTGTTGATTTATTGATATACATAGTAGTATCCTATTATATGTTCCTTTTTGGGTTTCAAAGTATATCAAACCAGATTGATGCAGACAGCGTATGCCTGTTTGTTAGTGAACACATCATTGATGTACAGTGGTATCATTCAATACACACAACCTACCAAGCTAATGTCCCAACATATCTAGTAGAGATGAGCGAATACATTTTTTTTTGTCTCGATCCGAATTTATTCATGGCGAATCGCGTTAAAAAACGGCTATTTACTGGCTGCAGAGAGCCTTTATAGTGGTGTAGAACACTGTGCCTTGCAGTAACACGCATAGGGAGTCTGCTGTGGTAGTGAAACAATACTGTGAGTAAGTATGACATGCAGATGATAGGCGTCACTCTTAGAATCACTGCACACTTCACTTATTTGGGCAGTCACGGGGCCAAAACTGACCAAATAACTCAAGTGTGAACTCAGCCTTACAGGTCAATGTTAGCATCAAGAAGAAACACATTCCTTTTACACCATCGGCAGCTGATTCCACATAGATGTCTACAGAACCTGTTCTATTAAAAGCTTATACTAGTAGAGCCCCCCCCCCCCCCCCCCGACAGAGTGGAGAGGTTGTCAGCAGTAAGTTTGTTTTGACGTCACTGATTATTTTGCCCTGCCTCTGATCCTTCAGAACAATAACCCCCAAAAAACGGATCCTGTCTGTGGAGCATCCGCCTTCACTCAGTCGGCATTTGGTCAGTAATCCATCAGTATTGCTAAAGCAAAAAAAAAAAAACAGAAGTGGATCCAAAACAGAGATGACACGTGAATGGAATATTTGCATGTCTTCTGTGTTTTGGACCCACTCCTGCTTTTGGCTACCAAATCATAAGCCAATTCTGATGCAAAATAGGGACCATGTCATGCAGGCCTTACAGCTGTTACATAGACAGGATCCATTGTGCATCTCATTTTTCCTTCCTTCTGACAGATCAGAAGAAGGGTCAAATAAATGATTATGTCAGCCAGGCCGAAAGGCAAAATAGTGGCTCAGTCATGAATTGGGGATGGTGGGAACAGCATGAGAAGTCCACAGAGTGGCCTTATGACATAATGGTGAGGTGGAAGCAGCATGAGGAGACAACAGAGTGGCCCAATGACAGAGTCTGGAGGTGTCAGCAGCATCAGAAGGAGGCCACAGAGTGGCACAATGACAGTGTAAAGGTGGCAGAAACAGCACCAGGAGGCCACAGAGTAGCACAATAACAGAGTGTGGAAGTGGTTGCAGCAGCAGCATCAGGCAGAGGCCACAGAGTGGCACAATGATAGTGTGGGGGTGGCAGCAGCATCAGGAGGCCACAGAGTGGCACGATGACAGAGTGTGGAGGTGGCAGCAGCAGCATCAGGAGGAGGCCACAGGGTTGCACAATGTAAGTGTGGAGGTGACAGCAGCATCAGGAGGCCACAGAGTTGCACAATGACAGAGTGTGGAGGTGGCGGCAGCAGCAGCATCAGGCAGAGGCCACAGGGTTGCACAATGATAGTGTGGAGGTGGCAGCAGCATCAGGAAGCCACAGAGTTGCAGAATTACTGTGGAGGTGGCAGCAGCATCTGGAGACCACAGAGTGGCAAAGTGACATAGTGTGGAGGTGGCAGCAGCATCAGGAGACCACAGAGTGGCAAGGTGACATATTGTGGAGGTGGCAGCAGCATCATGAGACCACAAAGTGGCAAGGTGACATAGTGTGGAGGTGGCTGCATCATCAGTAGACCACAAAGTGGCAAGGTGACATAGTGTGGAGGTGGCAGCAGCATCAGGAGACCACAGAGTGGGGAGGTGGGTGGCAATACCAGTACCAGCTGAAGATGGTGGGTGAAAGAAGAAGCACTTGGCATCAAATATTTGGCATCAGGTGGGTGGCAGCATCAGAATAGTAGCTGAGGCAGGTAGCCAGCACAAGCTGGTCTCTTTTGTCAAAGTGTTGGTGTGGCACCATGGATGATCTATTCTGATGCATAAGTCATTGGTGGGTGGAAATCCTGGCTGATCCACGCCTGATTCATCTTGACAAAGGTCAGTCTCTCCACATTTTGGGAGGACAGGCAAGTTCTTCTTGGGGTAACTATGGCCCCCACCGCACTAAACACACACTCTGATGCCACACTACTGGCCGGGCAGAAAAGCTTTTCCAGGACAAACTCCTCCAGCTGCTGCCACATATCCAGTTTGGCTGTCCAGTAGTCCAGCGTATATTCAATGTGTGGTGGCAGGGTGCTGTCCAAGTATGCCACCATCTGCTGGTTCAGGTCCTGCTCTAGGTCTAGCTACTGCTGGTGAGTAGTTTCTTCACTAGGCGGGTGAAGAAAGCTGCTCATCAGCGACTCTAGACTCAAGTTGCTGCTGATGGAGCTGGAACTGCTCCTACCCCCCCCCCCCCCCCCAGGAGAGCAGCCATGGCAGAGGAACGTGACCTGTGAGAGGATTGACGATGGCGCAGATAGCTAGTGGCCAACTGACTACATAGGATGTCTCTATAGTAGTTCAGTTTGTCCTCCCTCTCAGCGAGTGTAAAAGAGGCCCCCATTTTGGAGCAGTAGAGAGGGTCCAAAAAGGTGGAGAGCCAGAAGTCATCCCTCTTCCAAATGGTGACAATTCAGCTATCACTACGCAAGCAAGTGAGCATGAATCAGGCCATTTGTGCAAGTGATTCAGAGGGACTCCCTGCCTCCATCTCCACTGCATACTGCCACGGTGAGTCTGGGTCCTCTGCCTCGTCTTCTTTATCGCCCTGTAGCTCCTATGGCTGCTCCTTCTCCTCCTATCCTGTCACCTGTGTAGAAAAACCACCCATTTCACTACAAATTGCTTATGCTCCAATGTCCTCCTCCTGTCCAGCCCCCACAGGGCTCATGTGGCCGTGAGATCTAAGACCGTGTCTCCAGTCCACTGACCAGCCAGATTTACCAGCATCTGTTCCAGGACATGAAGCATGGAATGACGTTGTCCATCCCGAAGTCCTGGTGACTGACAAATAACGTGGCCTCCTCAAAGGGCCTTAGCAAACGGCAGGTGTCACGCATGAGCTGCCACTGGCTGACATCGAAGTTACAAAGGGGAGTACTCCTGTCCTCTTGGATCATCAAGAAATCGTTTATGGCCTTTCTCTGTTCGTATAGTCGGTCCAACATATGAAGGGTGGAATTCCAATGGGTGGAAACGTTGCATATCAGCCTATGTTGGGGGATCCCGTTCTGCTGCTGCAGGTCAAGGAGGGTGTGATTTGCAGTGTACGAGTGGCTGAAGTGCATGCAAAGTCTTGCAGATGGGTGGAAGACTTCAGGAACCACTTGACAACCAGATTGAACATGTGTGCCATGCACAGCACGTGGCTCAGCCCTCCTTGACGCAGCGCCGACACCAGGTTCTTCTCGTTGTCGGTCACCATGGTTCCGATTTTGAGTTATCGCGGAGAAAGCCAGGATTTGATTTCTTGATGAAGGACACAGACCAGTTCTTTCCCTGTGCGACTCAGTTCGCCTAGACAAACGAGATGCAGAACAGCGTGACACCGCCGTGCCCTGCACATGTGGTATGCTGAAGGGGCACTGTGAATTGTCCCTGCAGTGGCGGCTGAGGACACGGTGGAGGATGAGGAGACAGAGGCGGACATTGTTGCAGGACCAACGGTGTGACGACGTGGAGGCAGAAGCGATGTCACCTGGCCAAGTTGTTGGTGTAGTTGTGTAGGAACCACATTAATCCAGTGGGCCGTAAAGGACATGTATTGTCCCTGATCGTAGTTACAGCTCCACACGTCGGCGCTGCAGTGCACTTTGACAGACACCGACAGGCTCAAGGACTGGCCCACTTTCTGTTCTACATACAGTACAGAACAAAAGTTTGGACACACCTTCTCATTCAAAGAGTTTTCTTTATTTTCTTGACTATGAAAATTGTAGATTCACACTGAAGGCATCAAAACTATGAATTAACACATGTGGAATTATATACATAACAAACAAGTGTGAAACAACTGAAAATATGTCCTATTCTAGGTTCTTCAAAGTAGCCACCTTTTGCTTTGATTACTGCTTTGCACACTCTTGGCATTCTCTTGATGAGCTTCAAGAGGTAGTCCCCTGAAATGGTTTTCACTTCACAGGTGTGCCCTGTCAGGTTTAATAAGTGGGATTTCTTGCCTTATAAATGGGGTTGGGACCATCAGTTGCGTTGAGGAGAAGTCAGGTGGATACACAGCTGATAGTCCTACTGAATAGACTGTTAGAATTTGTATTATGGCAAGAAAAAAGCAGATAAGTAAAGAAAAACGAGTGGCCATCATTACTTTAAGAAATGAAGGTCAGTCAGTCAGCCGAAAAATTGGGAAAACTTTGAAAGTAAGGGCTATTTGACCATGAAGGAGAGTGATGGGGTGCTGCGCCATATGACCTGGCCTCCACAGTCACCGGACCTGAACCCAATCGAGATGGTTTGGGGTGAGCTGGACCGCAGAGTGAAGGCAAAAAGGCCAACAAGTGCTAAACATCTCTGGGAACTCCTTCAAGACTGTTGGAAGACCATTTCAGGGGACTACCTCTTGAAGCTCATCAAGAGAATGCCAAGAGTGTGCAAAGCAGTAATCAAAGCAAAAGGTGGCTACTTTGAAGAACCTAGAATATTACATATTTTCAGTTGTTTCACACTTGTTTGTTATGTATATAATTCCACATGTGTTAATTCATAGTTTTGATGCCTTCATAGTCATGAAAATAAAGAAAACTCTTTGAATGAGAAGGTGTGTCCAAACTTTTGGTCTGTACTGTACATGTGCACGGCTGGTACTGCCTTTTTGTTAAATAAATGACGGCCTGGGACTCTCCACCTCGGCTAGGCACAAGCCATCAGTTCTCTAAAAGGTGCAGAGTCCACCACTTGGAAAGGGATGGACTGCAGCACCAGCAACTTGGCCAGGAGCACTTTCAGCTTCTGCACTGTTGAATGAGTGAACGCATACTATTGTCTCTTGGCAATCGCTTCGGTGATTGATTTCTGATGGAATGACTGAAGAGAAGTAGGAGCAGGAGCAGGAGCATCAGGACCAGCAGATGATGGGAAGGACAGACAGCCCCTTTGGCTGAGGTGGCGAAGCCTTGACTGCCTGAAATTGGGTGTGTGCCACTGGGTGATGCAGCGGTTGCTGCGGCAGGCTGGACCACCACATTGGAGCCATGATTCTCCCAGGGCACTTAATGGTGATGCTGCATATGTTTACACAGGGCTGTGGTGCCAGCATTGGCACCTAGGCCACGCATTACCTTCTGTCCAAAGATTCTACAAATGGCCATGTTCACCTCCTCCGGCGGCTTAACAAAAAACTTCCACACCACGAGTAGGTGATTTTACCCCCAACACTCCACACTGACTGCCTGCTACAGCCGCTGCTTCCGTGAACCCCTTCACCATTACTTTTCGGAAATGTAGGCTCCTGTGAAGCGAGTGGTCTACCCCGGGCACGTTTGGCTCCCGACCTCCCATTGCTGCCACCCTGCTGACTTACGGCCACGGTAGCGACTTGCTGGCTCCGCTGCTGCCTCACGGGCAAGCTGCCACCCTCTTCTCCCGATGATGATGAAGCCCCTAATCAGTGGCTACTCTAGGAACAATATATGGGGGAAGGGGCACATAAGATACCACAGTCAAAAATGGGGGGCCACTAATAATTTTCCCCACTTAATCATACTATAAAAAAAACTCAATAAGCATATATAAATAAGATTACAAAATACGAGAGTATTGCGGTATGCAGGGATACCAGAGAAAGAGAGATACCAGAGAAAGAGAGAAACACTCTCGAAAACTTTTTTTAAAGCAGTTTCAGCAAACACGAGGGCTGTGCAAATAATCCCATATGTTAAACATGTCACTAATGAAGACCAATGAACAGACACTCACAGGCTTATTCACGAAAGGGTGAAAAGTTTGGAGAAGGGAACAATCTATGACAACATAACTGAATAGGAAAGTGAGCTGAATTGGAGAATTTTTTTCAAATCAGCTACTGTATGTCTTCCTATATTGTTCACTTCTCCTGACTTCTCTAAACTCTTCACCCTTTTGTGAAATAACCCTGTGGGTGTTGTTGGTGTGTGCAACTAATATTACTTATTCTGCTTTTAACGCAGAATGCGGCGGTGAGGGGTGCATGTAACGCAGAGTGCGGTGGTCAGGGGTGCGTGTAACTCAGGGTGCGCTGGTCAGAGGTGCTCGTAACGCAAGGTGCGCTAGTCAGGGGTGCATGTAATGCAGGGAGCGCTGGTCAGGGGTGCATCACAGATAGAAAAGGTACTTACAGTTCTGATGTGCTCTGTCCTTGTAGCTTCTTCCTCTAGGCGTAGTGGCAGGGGGAGGGGCGCACAACGATGTTTCCTGATGTTAAAGGATAACTGTCGTATATATATATTTTTTGGAGTATTGGATTGTGGTGATTAATATCACCTTGGTGGCCCTTTTTCAACTTTTCACTGTGTATTCAATTACCCCTTAATTCCACATTTTTGTTCCATGTACTGCCTATTTATACCTGTGCTTATAATAGGGTTGCCAGGCAATGGTCCTCTGTTGATAGACGGAGCATGCAGAAGCAAGCTGCGTGCAGGCTCACATTACTGACAGCCAGGGACTGTAAGTAAATGATTAAAGCCAGGTCCTCCCCAGCAGCTGATACACAGCCTGGGCTGTGTGCACTTCTCCCTGTCCCTGCGCTTGGCAGACACTCCCTCACTCAGCAGAGCTGGAGAATGCAGAGTTGGAGCAGCGCAGACCAGGGAAGGGAGATCTGCCATCTGCTCAGTGTATAAATGAAAGCAACATGTGGTAAGAGGACCCCTTTGTGCTGCAGGAGATTAACCCTTTAGGGGGGAGAGCTCTGGTTACTGACACTTTTGGGGGGCTATTGTTACTGGCTAGTGCATGTGAGGAGCTCAATGCATTGTGGGTAGTGAGGGTCAGGGCAGTGGCGGCCATCCTAACTGAATAGTGAAATTGCAGTTTTATGCAGACTGGTTGCTAAGTGCTGAATCTTATTAAATATGGGGTAAGTCAGTCTAATAGTAACTGATTCTGGAATATCATGTTATTAGTAACTACATATATGAAAATTGAAATTAGGGTCTAAATGTGACAGTTATCCTTTAAATCCCCAAGCCGCATTTTTTTCTGCCTCTGCAGGCCCTGATAGGCTGAAATACACATGCAGCCAATGGCAGTGCTGCCCTCTCCCCCCCAGCCAATAACTGCTGCGACTGCCGAGGAGCCCGTAGTGAAGCAGGTGGGCAGCATGGGAAGTACTTTCAGTTTGGCAAAACTGAAAGATCGCCGCTGTATTAGCGGCGGCGGGCGGCCAGCGTTTTAAAGGGGAATCAGCGGGGTTCACGTGGGGACGACGACAATGAATAACCTAGGGGGGGCAATTTCCCCCCCTTTCCCCCCTGTAGCGACGCCTATGCCCCTAATTTACCCGGCTCCCAAGTGTGATCAGCTACATCATTGAGTACTGTCTGAACATCACTGATGTCCTCCTCAACGGTTTCTTGGTCAGGAGCCTGACCGCTCGCAATACCAGGTCCCACGCCACTGTCCTCATCACTTCTTGCCCGCCTACCGGAAGAAGCGGCGGATGTCTCCTCCACATCTTGGCTATCCAGTAGCTGCTGATACCTAAGACACGCCAAAAAGGGTTTTAGAACATATAACTGCACAGCTGAATGGCAAATATATATATTTTTTTGGCACTAATACAAACCAAAAAGGGCTTTAGAACATATAACTGCACCACTGAATGGCAAATATATATATTTTCTTGCCACTAATACACGCCAAAAGGGCTATAATTTTCTCATTTCATTACACAACGGCAAATATTTTTTTTGTGCCACTAATACTTTTTGCCACTAATACATGCCAAAAAGGGCTGTAATTTTCTCACTCCACCACATAACGGCAAATAATTTTTATTGTGCCACTAATACACGTCAAAATGGGCTTTAGAACATATAACTGAACGGCAAATAATATATATTTTTTTGCCACTAATACACGCCAGAAAGGGCTTTAGAACATATAACTGCACTGCTGAATGGCAAATAGACACTTACTTTTTCCAGTTATACACTCCACAAAAGGCTTTAGAACATATAACTGCACCGCTGAACGACAAATAATATATATATTTTTTGCCACTAATACATGCCAAAAAGGGCATTAGAACATATAACTGCACCGCTGAACGGCAAATAGGCCCTTATTTTTTTCCACTTATACACACCACAAAATGCTTAAGAAAATATAACTGCACCTCTGAACGGCAAATATGCAGCGTCCCACATTTGTGTGAAAGGGACACTTTAAACATCTGCCTATTTATGTATCTATTTGCATTGTATGGTATTTTTCTATTATCAGGCTGGGAATTGTCATTTCACCCATTCGCCCCTAGGTGGTGCTGGCACCACATAATATAGATGGAGATGTAGCAGGGGTAACACTGAAACCCTTAACTTAAATGTCATTATCTCATTGCGTTATCTTGAAACAAAAGCCATTAAAAAGCAATTACTTAACGCATTTAGTTAGCTTTAGTTTAGTTAACACATCTCATAAAGCATGAGTCTTAACCCTGCTACATCCGTAGCTGGGGTGTGTCTAGCTTAGAGCAGAATATAGAGCATAACAGGAAATAAAGTAGTTAGTGAGAGGAGGAAAGCAAGTTCATGGAGGAGAGAAACAGGCCTAAATCAACATGTAGCTGCAATTCCTTTCCTCCGGGACCTGATCAATCCTGGAGAGGACAAACCAATAGTAGTTACTGCAGCCAAGCACCAGACAGTAAGTCTATGTCTGGATATGAAGCAAGCCTAGTGAGGGTTGCAGCTGAATCTAGGTTATGGACCTTATCAGCACAAGTGCCTGAGAGCAACTTTCCAAGTGCTAGGACACGAATGCATAATTAGTGCGCAGAATTGTCCTTGTTCACTATAGAAGCCTTCTGGGATATAGCGGAAAACCTAAACCTTTTTAGGAGAGCATCCTACAAATAATGTAGCAGAAGACTGATGCCTGCCACGAGGGAGAACGCCCTTTTTGGATAGCTCAAGATAAGTAGTAAACAGCATATTTAGTACCGGAGTGCTAGTTAGGACTTAAAGTAAATATACTCCGTCTTTGCCTGTCAAGTAACAGCATTAGAAAATCCCTCCATTGACACTGGCCTAAACCTGGAATACAATTGAACTTATTTCTGAGTCATCACTTATGCCATATGAATGCACTTTATTGATGGACTGTAACATCTGCCTTGAGACTGTTGATTCAAGTAAAGGTTGGAATTGTTTTACAACAACTGACTCTTCATTACTACTACTACACTCAACATTTGCACCTTATGGTGCTGCCACCACGAACACACGGTCCCAGCCACCAAAGCACCTTAAACACCTATACCATCAAGGGCTCCTCAACTTCCATCTGGCTGGTGTTCCCTGCAATAGAGAGTGCCCCGGAGGATTTCGTGCTGTGTTCCCATCCACTGCACTGCCAGCCCAGTTAGCTCTGCTAACCATTAGTACAAACCACTACTACCCCCATCGGCCCACCATAGCCTCACGTGTTTTCCCCTGCGGACCCGACATAAATTGGCATCACGAACAGGATACAAAATCCCCTGCACCTTATGCGAACAGGATACGAAATCCCCTGCACCTTATACGAACAGGATTCGAATTTGTAATTGACTGTGTGCCATAATCTTATGAGAATAAGCCCCACGTGCTTTATTGAGAGACTTTTGCTTGTTGCAAGTTTTATTAAACTGGGGAATTGTTTGAATCGCTTGAAAACTACATGGGCATACTACCCAAGTTACTTGCTACAGAATCGCAGTGTCAAAAGTGGAAAAATTGCATGTTTCTGTGTCAATATCTGTGTCAGTAAATAGACTGTCGTTCTTGAACCTAAAATGGCCACCAAAGGCCTTCTTGATTAATCTGCTGCGCCAGTACTTTAAAGCTACGCGGGAAAATCTAGTATGCCACCCCCTTTATGCAAAATTATTGATAATGTGCCTACCTCCAATGTTGCATTGCCCAAGAGCCTATGCAAAGTGAACCCAGGGGGAGGGTTGCGCACCAGAAGAGCGTGACGTGCGTACGCACGCTGAGCACATCAGATGACGCTGAGCACACAAGAGAGAAAGACATGCAAGAGAGAGAGAGAGAGCATGGCTGAGCTGAGCAGTGTTTCTAATGTGGCCAGGAAAGATGCCGCGCGAACCTCACGCCAGAGGTCGCAATCGCAAGAGAGGAGACAAAGATCCTCAACGCTCCCGTCGTAGTTGTCAGACCAACTTCCACCGCAGCTTATGATGAACACGAGCTGCAGGTCCGCATCCAACATGTGAGGGAATCGTATTAGAGAGAGAGAGGAAGAACCTCCATGTGAACCACCCAATTATGCTACAGGTCAGTCGCCTGTAATGACGTCTGCTGCATATGCTCCCTTAATTGCGGAAAGATCCGATCTAAATCAGACTTTACCCACGTTCAAATGGCCAAATTTGCCCCATGCTAAGCTCTGGGCCAGTTTATCAGCTGAAATCAAGGCTTCCTAGAAACCACAAGTGTAAGAAGTATAACGAGGGGATTACTAGGAAACTAATGGAGGCCCCCGTGGAAGACTTTCCAGTCCCAATTAGAAAACTGGGCCAAGATCTGGAACATGGCTGTGATTATTATGTGAACCGCCGATCAGTCAAGCGAAAAGACCTGCCCAGCCATTTGCACAGTTTGTATGTGGATGAGGTAGTCCAATTTACTCCAGCAGAGGGCACTCGAAGGCCCCTATGCTACCTGTGTCACGCGGCCCAAGCCAGAAGCTGAATCAAGCTGGGAGCCTGCGGAAGGCTCAGAATCAGAAGAGGATGAGAAGCCAGTGCGCCCTATTGCCCCCAAGTGGCCGGACGCAAAATATGTGCCATCAGTTCTTACTAGTGTGGGGATGTGGTCGTGGTAGGCTACGGTAGCGGCAGCAGTATTGAGGCAATCACATACAGTCTTTGTGATACACCGTGACTTTATTCACACCAAAGGCATAACAGGCAATGTGCAGACCACACAGGTGCATATCCACATAGTGCATAGAACAAAAGTCCCTCCATAGAAAATAAACAGCAGGTTTGAGTCACCTTGTTTCAGGACAGACCACATCGGTCCTGCAGGCTTCTAGGCTACCTGCCTTTGTCTCCCTCAGGCCAGAGCTCCTTCGGCTAGTAGTACCACAGGTCCTAGGGCTATCCTTCACTGTGTGCTGCGCCCAGACTCTCCTTCACCAGCACTAACTCTGTCTGTGGGAAACTCCAGTACAGCAAGACACACCCCACCCTGTTCTTTAGCAGGCTGGGTTCTTTAACCCCTTAAGGACATAGGACGTACCGGTACGCCCTATTTCCCGAGTCCTTAAGGACCAAGGACGTACCGGTACGTCCTAACTTTAAATAGGCATTCCGGCGCCCCAGGGGTTAATCTGAACAGGATGCCGGCTGAAATCATTCAGCCGGCATCCTGTCACAACGCCAGGGGGGGTCATGTGACCCCCCCGTGTCGGCGATCGCAGCAAACCGCCGCCCGCCTCCCCATGAATGATCGTTGGCTTCTAGTGGGTATACCAGGGTGCCAGCACATTGCTGGTATAAACGGCTGACATCTGTGCAGATGTCAGCCGTTTAACCCTTTCCATACCGCGGTCCGTACGGACCGCTGTATGGAAAAAGTTAACTGTCATCGGTCAGGGAGCTCCCTCCCTCTCCATCGGGGGGCTGCTGTGCCTTTGCAGCCCCCCGATGGAGAGGGAGAGAGCCCCCCGACAGCCCCCCTCAGCCCTGTGCTTACCCTTCCCCGTCTGTGAAGTTGTGGCAGACGGGGAAGGTTCCCATGGCAACAGGACGCCTGCTCAGGCGTCCTGCTGTCCATGGTGCTGAACAGATCTATGCTAAAAGCATAGATCTGTTCAGTGTAAGTAAAATACAGTACAGAAAAATATATTTTGTACTGTACTGTATTATACAGACATCAGACCCACTGGATCTTCAAAAACCAAGTGGGTCTGGGTCCAAAAAATGTAAAAAAAAGTGAAAAAAGTTAAGATAAAAAAAAAAACATTTATCAAAGAATAAAAATAAAAAAAATAAAATACACTACACATATTAGGTATCGCCGCGTCCGTAACGACCTGATCTATAAAACGGTCATGTTACTTTCCCCGCATGGTGAACGCCATAAAAATAAAAAAATAAAAACTAGGAGAAAATTAAAAATTTGCCCACCTTACTTCCCAAAAAAGGTAATAAAAGTGATAAAAAAAAAACGCATGTACTCCAAAATAGTACCAATCAAACCGTCATCTCATCCCGCAAAAAATGAGACCCTACTCAAGATAATCGCCCAAAAACTGAAAAAACTATGGCTCTTAGACTATGGAAACACTAAAACATGATTTTTTTTTGTTTCAAAAATGAAATCATTGTGTAAAACTTACATAAATAAAAAAAAAGTATACATATTAGGTATCGCCGCGTCCGTATCGACCGGCTCTATAAAAATATCACATGACCTAACCCCTCAGGTGACCACCGTAAAAAAATAAAAATAAAAACGGTGTAAAAAAAGCAATTTTTTGCCATCTTACGTCACAAAAAGTGTAATAGCAAGCGATCAAAAAGTCATATGCACCCCAAAATAGGCTCTTAGACTATGGAGACACCAAAACATTGGTTTTAAAAATGAAGTTATTGTATAAAACTTACATAAATAAAAAAAATTGTATACATATTAGGTATCGCCGCGTCCGTGACAACCTGCTCTATGAAATTACCACATGATCTAACCTGTCATGAATGTTGTAAATAACAAAAAAAAAAACATGTCAAAAAAGCTATTTCTTGTTACCTTGCCGCACAAAAAGTGTAATATAGAGCAACCAAAAATCATATGTACCCTAAACTAGTACCAACAAAACTGCCACCCTATCCCTTAGTTTCTAAAATGGAGTCACTTTTTTGGAGTTTCTACTCTAGGGGTGCATCAGGGGGGCTTCAAATGGGACATGGTGTTAAAAAAAACAGTCCAGCAAAACCTGCCTTCCAAAAACCATACGGCGCACCTTTCCCTCTATGCCCTACTGTGTGCCCGTACAGTGGTTTACGACCACATATGGGGTGTTTCTGTAAACTACAGAATCAGGGCCATAAATAATGAGTTTTGTTTGGCTGTTAACCCTTGCTTTGTAACTGGAAAAAAAATATTAAAATGGAAAATCTGCCAGAAAATGTGAAATTTTGAAATTGTGTCTCTATTTTCCATTAAATCTTGTGCAACACCTAAAGGGTTAACAATGTATGCAAAATCAGTTTTGAATACCTTGAGGGGTGTAGTTTCTTAGATGGGGTCACTTTTAGGGAGTTTCTACTCTAGGGGTGCATCAGGGGGCTTCAAATGGGACATGGTGTAAATAAACCAGTCCATAAAAATCAGCCTTCCAAAAACCAAACGGCGCACCTTTCACTCTACGCCCCGCTGTGTGGCCGTACAGTAGTTTACGGCCACATATTGGGTGTTTCTGTAAACGGCAGAGTCAGGGCAATAAAGATACAGTCTTGTTTGGCTGTTAACCCTTGCTTTGTTAGTGGAAAAAATGGGTTAAAATGAAAAATTAGACAAAATAATTAAATTCTCAAATTTCCTCCCCATTTGCCAATAACTCTTGTGCAACACCTAAAGGGTTAACAATGTATGCAAAATCAGTTTTGAATACCTTGAGGGGTGTAGTTTCTTAAATGGGGTCATTTTTGGGTGGTTTCTATTATGTAAGCCTCGCAAAGTGACTTCAGACCTGAACTGGTCCCTAAAAATTTAGTTTTTGTAAATTTCAGAAAAATTTCAAGATTTGCTTCTAAACTTCTAAGCCTTATAACATCCCCAAAAATAAATCATTCCCAAAATAATTCAAACATGAAGTAGACATATGGGGAATGTAAAGTCATCACAATTTTTTGGGGTATTACTATTTGTTACAGAAGTAGAGAAACTGAAACTTTGAAATTTGCAAATTTTTCCAAATTTTTGGTAAATTAGGTATTTTTTTGTGCAAAAAAAATAATTTTTTTGACTTCATTTTACCAGTGTCATGAAGTACAATATGTGATGAAAAAACAATCTCAGAATGGCCTGGATAAGTCAAAGCATTTTAAGGTTATTAACACTTAAAGTGACACTGGTCAGATTTCCAAAAAATGGCCTGGTCCTTAAGGTGAAAATGAGCCCGGTCCCTAAGGGGTTAAAGGCCCCGCCCTACCAAAAACCTGGGCTGGCCATGGGGAACAGGCACCCACCCTGCTCTTTACCTGTTCCCAGTAAGAACCGGCCCAGACATGCTGCGCCAGCAGCATTCGCCGCTGTAACCGCAATGATCCGGTTCTTACTCCACCGAGGCCAGGACCTCTGGTGGCACGTATCGTCCGTCCATTATTATCCCGTGGACTCTCCTACATATCCCCCCCTTTGTTCACCCCTGAGGGCTTGAACATACTGTTCAAGCCTGAGGGGTTGAACACATGCACAGCAGTGTACCCGGGACAGGGCATCTGCGTTCCCCTGTAAGCGGCCGGCAATGTGCTCAACAGTGAACCTAAAGTTCTGGAGGGACAAGAACCACCTGGTAACCCGAGCGCTCCCCTCCTTAGCCCGACTCATCCACTGGAGAGGGGAGTGGTCGGTCACCAGACGGAACCTTCTCCCTAAAAGGTAATATCTGAGAGACTCGAGTGCCCACTTGATGGCGAGGCACTCTCTCTCCACGATGCTATACCGGGTTTCTGCTGGGGTAAGCTTGCCACTTAGAAAAACCACGGGGTACTCTTCCCTGTTGAGCTCCTGGGAAAGCACAGCCCCTAGTCCTACTCCCGAGGCATCTGTTTGTACTACAAACTCCCGTTTGAAGTCGGGCGTCACCAGAACTGGGGACTCACATAGGGCCGACTTCAAACGGGAGAACGCCTCCTCCTCCTGCTCCCCCCAGCGAACCATCACCGACTTTCTACCCTTTAAGAGTCCGGTTAACGGGGCTGCCAAGGTGGCAAAATGGGGAATGAACCTCATGTAATACCCAATCAGGCCCAAAAATGACCGTACTTGCTTGGACATACGAGGCCTGGGCCAATTCCGGATTGCTTCAACTTTATTCACTTGGGGCCTAATGACTCCGCGTCCAATCACATACCCCAAATAGTGAGCTTCCTCTAGTCCCACCGAGCAATTTTTTGGGTTGGCGGTCAACCCAGCCTTCTTGAGAGAATCTATCACTGCCTGAAGTTTTGACAAATGACCCTTCCAGTCCGGGCTGAACACGACTATATCATCCAGATACGCGGAGGTATACTGGTGATGGGGCTTGAGGACGACATCCATCAGACGCTGGAACATAGCCGAAGCGCCATGCAACCCAAAAGGCAACACCCTATACTGAAAAAGCCCCTCCGGGGTGACAAAGGCCATCTTCTCCTTTGCCGCCTCCGTCAGAGGTACCTGCCAGTAGCCTTTCGTGAGATCTAGGATCGAAAAATACCTGGCTTTTCCCAGCCGCTCTATCAACTCGTCCACCCGAGGCATGGGATAGGCGTCAAATTTTGATACCTCATTTAATTTCCTAAAATTATTACAGAACCGTAATGAACCATCCGGTTTGGGAATAAGGACAATCGGGCTAGCCCACTCGCTCTTTGACTCTTCTATGACCCCTAGATGTAGCATCGATCTTACCTCCTGCGAAATGGCATGTCGCCGAGCCTCCGGTACTCGGTATGGTGTTAGGCGGACTTTCACCCGGGGCTCGGTGACAATGTCATGCTCGATCAAGGTGGTATGTCCAGGAAGGTCAGAGAATACGTCCCTATTCCGACTAACGAATACTCTCACCTCTTGTGCCTGTTTGGTCGACAGTCCGTCCCCTATCGTCACCCCAGCGGCGGTCTCCGGAACCCCGGGGTCACTCCCTGTCGTCCAGACAGAGGGCGGGCTGTCTCCAAACAAATTCTCTCTGTCTCTCCAAGGTTTTAGTAGATTCACATGATATACCTGTTCGGGCTTCCGCCGTCCTGGCTGGTATATCCTGTAATGAACTGGGCTCACTTTCTCCTTAACTTCATAGGGTCCTTGCCACTGGGCCAAGAATTTACTCTCGACCATGGGCACGAGTACAAGAACTCAGTCACCCGGGTGAAATGTCCTTACCCGGGCGGATCGGTTATATACCCGACTCTGGGCCAGTTGTGCCGCTTCCATGTGCTCACGAACGATCGGCAACACGACCCCTATTCGGTCCTGCATTTTTCCTATGTGCTCTATCATACTTTTATGAGGCGTAGGCTGTTGCTCCCATGCCTCCTTAGCGATATCCAGTTGCCCACGGGGATGTCGCCCATATAACAACTCAAAGGGTGAGAACCCTGTGGACGTCTGGGGCACTTCCCATACCACAAACAAAACATAGGGCAACAGTAAGTCCCAATCTCTCCCGTCCTTAGCCACGACTCTTTTTAGCATGGACTTCAGGGTCTTATTAAACCATTCTACTAACCCATCGGTTTGGGGATAGTAGACGGACGTGTGCAGGTGTTTAATATTTAATAGCTTACACAATTCCTTTGTTATTTTGGACATAAAGGGTGTCCCCTGGTCCGTCAGAATCTCCTTTGGTATCCCCACCCGGGCGAAAATACTCATGAGCTCTTTAGCTATTACCTTAGCCGACGTATGGCGCAATGGGACCGCCTCCGGATACCGCGTGGCATAGTCTAACACTACCAGGATGTGTTGGTGACCTCGGGCTGATTTAATAATGGGGCCTACCAGATCCATGGCGATCTTTTCGAAGGGCACCTCTATAATGGGCATAGGTACCAGTGGACTGCGATACTGAGGTTGGGGGATAGTCACCTGACACACTGGACAGGACTGACAGAACCTCCGGACTTCCTCATATATCCCAGGCCAATAGAACCATTGTAGAATTCGCTCCAGCGTTTTCTTAACCCCCAGATGCCCTCCCAACACATGCACATGCGCTAAATCCAAGAACATTCGCCAGTAAGGCTGGGGCACCACCAGTTGTTCCACCACCTCCTGCCTCACCTTGTCTACCCTGTATAACAGGTCCTGGTTATAGGCCAGGTGAGGAAATACGGTATCGGCGCCGGGACGCTGGGCAACACCATTGATCACCGACACACCTTCTCTAGCCCGCAATAACGTTGAATCCTGGAGCTGTGCGGTCCCGAAGGTTTCTCGGGGTACCTCCAGATCCAGGATGGATGAACTTTCTACTGTCTCACCCGCCAATACTTCTAGGAGAAATCGGTCAGGGTTACACTCCACCTCCCCTACGGTGACCCCTACAGCTGGTGCCCCTGCCTCGGGGTCCTCGGGCTCGGGACCCGGACATTTTTCTTCCCCACAGGTAGGCAACCCGTTCCTCCACAAAGTCCAGAACAGGGGAAAGTCCCTCCCCAATATTGCGGCATAAGGAAGCCGTCTCCCCACTCCGACGACATGTGGTACCTCCTTCCCACACACCGCCAGGGTAACCTTAGTGGTGGGATACTCCCGGCGATCCCCATGTATACAGACAATGGTGGGTACACACTGTGCGCTCGTACATAGGTGTTTACCCCCAACCTGGCCAACACCTCACCTTTTAGCCTCTCATAGTCCTTGGCCTCATCGCGGCTGAAGTCAAAATAGGCCTTTTGTGCGTCCCCCACCAGAAAAGGCGCCACCACCTCAGCCACTGCTCCAATGGCAGCCTCTCTTGCTCCGCGGTTCTTTCGAACACCGTCAGGAATGCCTCTATATCATCTTCCGGACCCATTTTCCTTAGGGGGGGATCTGATTTTTTGTCCCTGGCGGTAGACACAGTCGGGGTTGTCGCGGTTGAAACTCCTTGTAGGGATGTTCACACCGACTCTTGCATGGCTACCAGCTGCTGCATTAGGAGATTGTTCGTCTGCTGCTGTGCACACATAGCCTCCTCTTTTTTGCTGTAGCTCATTACTTTCCCTCTGAGCCTGCAAAGCCTGTTGCTGCTGTAAATTACTCTGAATCAGGTGCTTAATGGCCTCCTACATCTTGTCAGGAACCATAAAACTTGCAGGCCTGATATATGACATGCAGACAACTTCCTCACTGCAAGAATGACCGCATCCTCAACCAATTGTGGGGATGTGCTCGTGGTAGGCTACGGTAGCGGCAGCAGTATTGAGGCAATCACATACAGTCTTTGTGATACACCGTGACTTTATTCACACCAAAGGCATAGCAGGCAATGTGCAGACCACACAGGTGCATATCCACATAGTGCATAGAACAAAAGTCCCTCCATAGAAAATAAACAGCAGGTTTGAGTCACCTTGTTTCTGGACAGACCACATCGGTTCTGCAGGCTTCTAGGCTACCTGCCTTTGTCCCCCTCAGGCCAGAGCCCCTTCGGCTAGTAGCACCACAGGTCCCAGGGCTATCCTTCAATGTGTGCTGTGCCCAGACTCTCCTTCACCAGCACTAACTCTGTCTGTGGAAACCTCCAGCACAGCAAGACACACCCCACCCTGCTCTTTAGCAGGCTGGGTTCTTTAAAGGCCCAGCTCCACCAAAAACCTGGTCTGGCCATGGGGAACAGGCACCCACCCTGCTCTTTACCTGTTCCCAGTAAGAACTGGCCCAGACACGCTGTGCCAGCAGCATTCTCCGCTGTAACCGCAATGATCCGGTTCTTACTCCACCCAGGCCAGGACCTCTGGTGGCACGTATCGTCCGTCCATTATTATCCCGGGGACTCTCCTACACTAGTCATAACCAGTACGCCACTGGCTTTGCAGGGACTAACATTCTGTGGCAGCCCGCTATTGCTACGTGAGACCCAGATGACCACTCCAAGGCTAAACAGACACCACTCCAGGTCAGACCAAAGCCTGCACCTACTCCCGGTTCAGTACAGGAATGTGCACAGCTCTTACAGCAGTTTGCTATTTGTCACAGCCAGGCCATCCTGGTTCAATCTCAAGAGGTAAGACCGTCTGCGCATCTTCCTACAGAGGTCGCCCTTGGTGCTACTTCAAAACCTACAGCTGCTGTTGAACCAGCTCCAGTTAAAAAAAAAAAACTTGGGCTGGAGCCCAGTACCCTTCAGCAGGAGAAAGAGAGATCTTCTGTATTTGATGAGAAGACATCTAAAGCATCCACTTATTCCCTCCAAACACTTACTATGTCTGGATATGAGCAAGCCTAGTGAGGGTTACAGCTGAATCTAGCTTATGGATCTCATCAGCACAAGTGCCTGAGAGCAACTTTCCAAGTGTTGGGACACGAATGGATAATTAGTGCGCAGAATTGTCCTTGTTCACTATAGACGCCTTCCGGGATATAGTGGAAAACCTAAACCTTTTTAGGAGAGCATCCTGCAAATAATGTAGCAGAAGACTGATGCCTGCCACAAGGGAGAACTCCCTTATTGGAAAGCTCAAGATAAGTAGAAAACAGCATATTTAGTACCAGAGTGCTATAGTTGGGACTTAAAGGGAACCTATCAGCTCCGAAACACCCCCTGAACTAGTAAGAGATGTATAATGTAAGTGATGCTGAATTTGATTATGCAAGTTTTATCTTCATACTCACTTCCATTTCGACGCTGTGCTCCCACAAACCATTAGTAAAATGTATTGAGAGTCCTCTCCATTATGTGAATGAGCAGCAGAGTCCTCTCAGTGCATTTTACTGCTGGTTTGTCAGAGTGCAGAGTCAGACTGCAAGTGAATATGAAGATAAAAATTACATAACCTGACTCAACGTCACTTACACTATACACCACTTACTCTAGTTTGGAGGGTGTTTCAGAGCTGACAGATTCCCTTTAAAGTAAATATACTCAGTCTTTGCCTGTCAAGTAACAGCATTGGAAAATCCCTCCATTGACAATTGCCTAAACCTGATAAGTGGAATACAATTGAACTTATTTCTGAGTCATCACTTATGCCATATGAATGCACTTTATTGATGGACTGTAACATCTGCCTTGAGACTGTTGATTCAAGTAAAGGTTGGAATTGTTTTACAACAACTGACTCTTCATTACTACTACTACACTCAACATTTTCACCTTACGGTGCTGGCGTCACGCACACAGGGGCCCAGGCACCAGAGCACCTTAAACACCTATACCATCAAGGGCACCTCAACTTCCATCTGGCTGGTGTTCCCTGCAATAGAGAGTGCCCCGGAGGATTTAGTGCTGTCTTCCCATCCACTGCACTGCCGGCCCAGAGTACAAACCACTACTACCCCCATTGGCCCACCATAGCCTCACGTGTTTCCCCTGCGGTCCGGCTCCTTGTAAATAATATTATTATTTTTTTGCCACTAATACACGCCAAAAAGGGCTTTAGAAGATACAACTGCACCGCTGAACGGCAGATAATATATATTTTTTTGCCACTAATACACGCCAAAAAGGGTTTTAGAACATATACCTGCACTGCTGAACAGCAAATAGGCCCTTATTTTTTTCCACTTATACACACCACAAAAGGCTTTAGAACATAGAACTACACCGCTGAAAGGCAAATAATATATATATTTTTTGCTACTAATACACGCCAAAAAGGGCTTTAAAACATATAACTGCGCTGCTGAACGGCAAATAGGCCCTTATTTTTTTCCACTTATACACGCCACAAAAGGCTTTAGAACATATAATTGTGCCGCTGAACGGCAAATAATATATATTTTTTGCCACTAATACACGCCAAAAAGGGCTTTAGAACATATAACTGCACCGCTGAACGGCAAATAATATATATTTTTTGCCACTAATACACGCCAAAAAGTGCTTTAGAACATATAACTGCACAGCTGAGCGGCAAATAATATATATTTTTTGACAACTAATACATGCCAAAAGGGGCTGTCATTTTCTCACTTCACCACACAATGGCTAATAAGCCCTTTTTTCCCCACTAATACAAGCCAAAAAATGCTTTAGAACATATAACTGCACCGCACAAGGGGAAATAAGACGTAGAAATATTTCCTTGTAAAAAACCCTGTTAATGGGTGTATCAAACACCACTTGCACCCCAATAACAAGAACGGTTTGCTGGAATTACAGAGCTGTATAATGGCAATTTGGATCCACAGTCAGTGCAGCAAGGTGTAATAGGATTGTTCCTATTACCCAGGCTGTAACCTCCCCTACTGAACTCTGTTCTGCTTCAATACTGTGGAATGATTCCTCCCTATCCTTTCCCTGAACTTCTATACAGCAAAATAAAAGTTTTAAAGTCTTTTCTATCACTGTCCCTAGCGCCTGCTGACATCTCTCCCTGCACTAAGTAGACTGGAAAATGGCTGAATCCAAGATGGCTGAAGGCTATTTATAGGGCTGTGACATCACAGGGCTGTCTGGCTGCTGATTGGCTGCATGCATGGCATTGCAGGTGATCCCTCGTTCCCAGAGTTCCTTGCTCGATGTCCTAACACATGCATCAGCCATTTAAGGAAAAAATGCGATTCGTTACGACGAAGTGTGAGGAAATTCGGATTCTGTGCGAATCAAATTTTTCCTGAAATTCCACTTCGTCAACTTCGATTCGCACATTTCTAATATCTACCAACAAATCAATTTGAATTACCTGTAGTCAGATTTTTCTATCATTCTGGTTATATTGTTAGCCATCTTAAGCTGCGTTCTCTGCTGGGTTCTAGTGCTGTGTACAGCACATCTAATATTATAATTTTGTAACCATTGTTGTACTTTGTTTGCGCTTTGATTCCATATTTATCCTTATTTTCTTCCATATTTTCCTTGTGATTTTAATATTTATCTACATATCATGCTGCATGCTTGACTATTTACTATTATGGGCTCTGAAAACTTGCCATTATAAGAATACTACATTAGCACATGTCAATTAAGAATCCCTTCTGCAATGATCAGTGCTCTCTATAAGTCTGCTCACACTATCAAAGTAATTGCCCCTACATGTCATTTTAATGCTTGAATTTGTTTGAAGCCTTGAGGCAGTGCTGTAGGACGTGACAGCTTTGGAGCTTATCAGTGGACCCTGCCTGAAGCTGCTAGTGGAGTAGATCACTTTTCTCTCCCTTGTCACATTAAAACACTATCCAAGCCCAGTGGACCAATAATCATTATTTGAATAGAAAACAAGGTTCAGTGTAGAAAACGTTGCCCCCCCCCCTTGCACTGCTGTGAAATCTCACTGTCACCTAATGAGGTCTTGTGGTCCTTCAGGACAGAGTCTTTTGTGGATTCATTAAAAAGCTATTTCCCCCTGAGGTCTCATGTGATTTTCTTTTATAGCATTTTATATATGTTGCTAATAATGTTGAGCGAATCGAATTCAAACGAATTGACTTCGGTCCGAATCTCAGGAAAAATTAGATTTGCCATGAAGCTGAATTTCCTCATGTTTCCTGGTAATATATACATTTTCCATGTAAAAATTCAAAAAACATGCTTAGCTTAACCATTTGCATGCAAAGAAGCAGTTGTGGCCATCTTGATTGAAGATACCACGAAAAATCTTGAGCGGGTAAAGTATGATGTCACCACGTCACCGTGCGAGATTTCGCTCAGTGTCTTCAATCAAGATGGCCACAATGGATAAGATGAGTATTTTAATTTTTTTTATTTTTACCTTGATTAACCCCTTAAAGGCCTAAATGGTTGCCTCAAATGCTGCAATCAGCAATGAATGCAGCATTTCAGGGGTTCAATGATGGGGGTGGCACAATCACTGTTCCCCGTCATTGTGCCCGCTGCATACAAAGAAATGCAGTTTGTGACAAAGTAATTTATCACAATCAAATTTCTGAATCGTGTATTCAATGAGGAGGCTCTCAGTTAGAAGCTATGAAAGTTAAAGGGTTCACTTATTCACTGAATCACCCAATACCGGTGTGTAAAGAATAAAATTGAGCAACCTCCTTCTGGGTTGTATGTAGAAACAATAATTATTTATTCAATAAAATAGATTCAATTAAAATGTTGCGCATATATCATCAATAGTCCATGATCGCAAATAAAAATCCGTAATATAAAAATTCATAAATTTTTTTATCTAATTTTTCGTAACCGCTCATCTCTAGTTGCTAATATTAGTTTAAAAGAAGACAAGTAATATTTACCTATAAGTCTCTGGTGTGTGAGAATAGAGGAAGACCTCATAACTTCTGGACAGTTGATGTTCCCCTTTCCTTATAGTATATTTAGAGAATAACCTTTGGACTTTTTGGTCCTCCCATTCTTCTGTACCTCCACTTTAGCGGTATACTGTCTTATGGACAGCATGTCACTGACAGCAAATCCCTATTGGTATTTTTTTAATTGTATGTACCTAAAACTTACCTACAAGCATATATCTCATCGGCTGTATGGGTTCTTGTGGGTTGCATTATTTCTTGCATAATGAGACATATAGTATCATTGTTATTGTAATTAAAGACCTGTCACCACTAAATACAGTACAATCTGCAGGCAGCAGGACAGAAGGCGCTAAGCGGATTCATATAAAGTCTTATGGGAAAAGATTCAGTAAAACATGCAATTTCTAATATATTTTCTCTTTTGATACTTAAGACCATCCCGTGTACAACTTTTAGTGACTGACAGCTATCTCATTGTACACCAGGGGTGCACAACCTTTTTTTGTCTGGGGGCTGCATTATAACATTGCTTTATTTCAGGGGACGGCAAAAAAATAAATAAAAATGATTGGCACTCGCTAATGCAAAGTGAATCGAGAGGAATGATTGCTACCACTCCCTCATTCAGTTCTATTGATTATCAGCAGTACATCCCTGATGATAGAGGGAGATGTGCTGATGATTGATAATCATATATCTTTCATTGTCATGAAAAATGCAAATCAGCCGACAAACTAATTTTTGCTTGCTTATCAGCTGATCGGCAGCACGATTACACAGACCGGTTATCAGGAATGAGCGTCTCAATGAACACTTGTTCCCAGTAATTGGCCGTGCAGTGTAAGGCTAGGTCTACATGACGACATTTGTCGCGCGACAAAAAATCAATTCGAGATGGATTTTTCTGCGACTGTCACAGTCGCAACATGTCGCATTGCGACACCATAGACTATTATTATAAAAATTGTTGCGCGACATTGGTGCGACAAAATGTTGCGCGACAAATGTTGCAGTGTAGTTGTGCCCTATCTGTCGCACGACAAATGTCGTTGTGTAGACCTAGCCTAATAGGGGCTTAAAAGAGTTGTGTCACCTGGCACTAGGATATACCAGCAAAGCCAGATAGGTGCAGGTTCCACCTCTGTCCCTATCTCTAAAACTGTCCCCAGAAAATGAAGGAGATTGCACCAAGTATGCACAGGGTTCTCTCTATTCATTTCTGTGGGAGTTCCTCAAAAACCAGTGCGAGAGTGTTCAGCTATTTTTGGAAGTCCGATTATTACCACCTCCTGCCCCCCAGTTATAGGTGCCCTGCAATAACCTGTAAGCTCTTTCCCCTACTAGTGGGGAAAGCACTCTTTGGTTAACCCTTCAATGACCAGGCCTGAAAAGGCCTTAAAGGCTATGGACACCTTTGTGCACTAAAAATCAATAACCCCATATCTTACCGTAATGAAGCACATAATAAAATTGCACTTGTTTGTTTATTGGTATCAGCTTTGCTTCACATGCACTCAGAAATGCCCTGATATGAGTTTTGCTGACTGCTGTCTTCTCCTGTGAGGCTTTGTGGGCGTTCCTGTGGATTTCACATGTACCAGCACGAGCTCTGCTGCCCCGCCCCACATCCTGTTACACAGCTCAGCTAGCAGCCACTTACATATAGGCTGCTGGAACTTGTAGCATTTCATTCCAATCCACAACATGGTGAGTCTTACAGTATGCTGCAGCCTGTAATCAGCAGGTCTATTTCTCACTTTCTATTCTGTAGAAAGTCTATTATTTGTAGACACAATAGATATTTCTGCTGATAACGTTAGTGCAGCAATCAGAGCAATGGCATTATAAGCAGGATATTGATTTCTTTACTGACAGCTCTCAAGTGGTCACTACATGCACTCTCTTCTGGATACAGTATTACGTGCAGTCCACAAAGATTAGTACAGTGTGATGATACACAATGCCATGTACACATAGAAGTACACAGTAGGGGAGATTTATCAAAACTGGTGTAAAGTAGAACTGGCTTAGTTGCCCATAGTGACCAATCAATCAGTCATAGTGACCAATCAGCTTCCAATGAAGCTGTGAAAAATTAAAGGTGGAATCTGATTGGTTGCTATGGGCAACTAAGCCAGTTCTACTTTACACCAGTTTGATAAATATATATATATATATATATATATATATATTATATAAAGCTGAATGTACAGTACAGACCAAAAGTTTGGACACACCTTCTCATTCAAAGAGTTTTCTTTATTTTCATGACTATGAAAATTGTAGATTCACACTGAAGGCATCAAAACTATGAATTAACTCATGTGGAATTATATACATAACAAACAAGTGTGAAACAACTGAAAATATGTCATATTCTAGGTTCTTCCAAGTAGCCACCTTTTGCTTTGATTACTGCTTTGCACACTCTTGGCATTCTCTTGATGAGCTTCAAGAGGTAGTCCCCTGAAATGGTTTTCACTTCACAGGTGTGCCCTGTCAGGTTTAATAAGTGTGATTTCTTGCCTTATAAATGGAGTTGGGACCATCAATTGCGTTGAGGAGAAGTCAGGTGGATACACAGCTGATAGTCCTACTGAATAGACTGTTATGATTTGTATTATGGCAAGAAAAAAGCAGCTAAGTAAAGCGAGTGGCCATCATTACTTTAAGAAATGAAGGTCAGTCAGTCAGCCCGAAAAATTGGGAAAACTTTGAAAGTAAGGCCTATTTGACCATGAAGGAGAGTGATGGAGTGCTGCGCCAGATGACCTGGCCTCCACAGTCACCGGACCTGAACCCAATCGAGATGGTTTGGGGTGAGCTGGACCGCAGAGTGAAGGCAAAAGGGCCAACAAGTGCTAAGCATCTCTGGGAACTCCTTCAAGACTGTTGGAAGACCATTTCAGGAGACTACCTCTTGAAGCTCATCAAGAGAATGCCAAGAGTGTGCAAAGCAGTAATCAAAGCAAAAGGTGGCTACTTTGAAGAACCTAGAATATGATATATTTTCAGTTGTTTCACACTTGTTTGTTATGTATATAATTCCACATGTGTTAATTCATAGTTTTGATGCCTTCATAGTCATGAAAATAAAGAAAACTCTTTGAATGAGAAGGTGTGTCCAAACTTTTGGTCTGTACTGTATGTGTGTGTGTGTATCTATGTCTGCTAAAGGAATCCGCACCGTCGCATTTACAATCACGAAATTTGGCAAACAGGTACATCAGGTGTCCGGGTCTCAGCTCTCTAGCACATACTGTTGCTGAGATATTCCCAGAAAATGCATTAGCCAAAATAGAAGCCTGGTCACATGACCCTTATCAGACAATAGAAGCTTGCAGGCCCTTAGTCTCCACATATACACAGTTTTACACCAGGTTTCCATAGCAACCCATCAATTTTTCTTCACTGCTGTAATCACTATTGAAGTAAAGCCATAGCCTAATAGCAGGTCGTTACAGACATGGCGATACCTTATATGTGCATTTTTTTATTTTTTATTTTACACAATAAAAGCATTTTTGAAAAAAAAAATGTTTTTGTGTATCTATTTTCTGAAAGACATATTTTTCATATTTTGTGCGAGATTTTTTGGGGGGACCTATGACTTTTTCATTGCTTGGTATTACATTTTTTGTGATGTAAGTTGATAAAAAATGTTTTATTTTTGCACATTGTTTTATTTTATTTTTTAATGGTGTTCACCAGATGGGTTGGATCACATGATTATTTTATAGAGCAGGTCGTTACGAACGCGGTGATACCAAACATGTTTGGTTTTTTATTTTTAACATTTTTAACCAATTATATATGAGGATGCAGGAAGAATTTTTCTTTTTACTTTTTTCTTTTTTTTTTTTTTACACTTTTTGGACTCAGACCAGTGAAGATCCAGTGGGTCTGATGACTCTTCAATACACTGCAGTACAACAGGAGGTAAGAACCTTCTCTCCTAAACCACTTAAGGCCATTTGCTACACATAGGCAATTGTTTGGCTGATGCCACAGACTCTTTACATAAGTCCACTGTTAAACATCAAGATATAGATTATTTATACAGTGGAATATGCGAACAATTCTATGTGGATGACGTATTGACCGGGATAATCCAACCTACACGGCAATTGTTAATAGCTATGGAAAGTGATACAAATACTTTAGCATTCATCAACGTGCAGTGAATCACCAGGTGTCTCACTTAGACACAATTTTTCTTATATTTTGAAGTAATTTATTCACTGCATTCTTCTTGATTTTTGTATGGACACAAAGACACTTGCACCAAGTTCTGACTCCAGGACCGATTCTTATTCTTATATTTAATTATTTAGCACTTAACCTTGCCACCTTTAGGCACTGTGGTGAATATTGCATGTTACTATTTAAATACCTACTGCTGCTAATATTGACTACTGCTATTGCTATCCATTGTTATAGCTATCTATTGTGATTATTGCCATTCACCTATATTGTGGTCCTTTGTATATTTATGGTCGACAGACCAAATGCTAGGAATTTTATGATATATTGCATTTTATGTGAGATTGTATTTTATATGTATTATTTTATTTTATGAATTATTGGAGGATACTATTATTATTAAATATATTGAATTAATGTCATAGAGTGAGTGCTCGCTTATACTACAGTTTTTTTTACTAATGTGACCATTCTGTAGCCTCGTGTGCATTTCTTTGTCTTAAGGACACTGGGGGAGGGGGAAGGGGGAATTAGGTTGCAGTTTTCAAATCTACCTATGAACTCAGAGTTGAAGTTGCTGAAACCACTCCTATCAAGTTAAGGAGCCAATAGTCTCTTCTTAAGAAACAACCCTTTTGTGATGTCATGTCTGCTATTTAAGTGAATGTAACTTGAATAAAGTTCTCTTCATGCTCTTGCTCAGAGGGATGAGAAGATGCTTTATTAACCAACTTGTGTGTCTGGTCTCATTATGAAAGCAGTATAGCACATGCATATTTACACTTCTAATTGATTTGGCACCACACAAAGAAGAAGAGAATCGCATGAATTGCGATAACAATTTCGCCTCCCTGGGTGGGCAGATCAGCTTGAATGGCATCAATTCAACCGTTAAAGAAGCATTTAAACAAACCATTAGATTAGATAATTCGCTGGCAAGGTAAGAACGCTTTATTTCTTACAAAGCTTCTCTAAAACTTCCGCTTTTGGGTAGTGCTCTAAGTGTTGAATTAGTGGTATTTACTGCTAAGGGTTCAATTACGGCTGATCTGTCCTTTAGAACGAAAGAACCCTTTTGAATTCCTTCTTTGTGTGGCTTTTTATGTTGTATTGACGTGCTGAGCAGAATGGAAGTTTTTTTTTTTTTAGACAGCTGATAGTCGCATATCCTGTGATGTAAAATTGGATCCCAGCCAGGCTCTGACGAGAGTTTTTTTGGTAGTATTGAGATTGTATTCCCTAATTGGAAGAATCTAGATTATATAGGTTTGAGTTCCCCTAATTGGAATAATCTAGATTATATAGTTTTGAGTTACCCTAATTGGAATAATCTAGATTATATAGTTTTGAGCTCCCCTAATTGGATGAATTTTTGTTAGAATTTTTTGTTGTTTTAGTTTTTTTGTGGTTTCCAAATTAGGAAGAATCTAGGTGAATTTTTTTGGGGGGGTTTCCCAATTAGGAAGAACCTAGGTTAAATATTTTTGTGGTTTCCCAGTTAGGAAGAATCTAGGTTAAATATTCTTGTGGTTTCCCGATTAGGAAGGATAAATAAAATAAAATGAGTAACTCTAATGTCACAGGATATAGTGGTGAGCTGTTAACAGCAGCTCAGCTGATGAGAGAAAGAGAAGGGAAAGTTTCAGTTATTAAGTTTGTTCATGCATGCAATTGGTATGCCAGAAACCGGTAGATTAAATGAAAATTTATGGAAAAATATATTGCAGGAATAGAAAGGTTGGTTGAAAGACAATAATAGGCTGATGCAAACAGAGTTATGGTGGAAGTTGTCCACTCATGTGACGGGTGAAAAGTTGAAAGAAGTTGAGAAAAATGGACAATATTTCTATTGTAAGATGGAGGATTTGGATGTGTAAGTCCTCTAGTAGACATGAGTCGATTTCAGTCACAAGAAAATGTGGGGTTTCCAGCATCATTGTTTGATGTGCGAAATAAGCTGCACCCAGTTTCCCCAGTTGTATCATCCACGCTAAATCTACCCCGGCCAAATCTACCCTTAAGTACGCCCAGGCACCTAACCCCTGAAGCTGCTCCTCTCAGGGGTCAAAATGATGGCCCTGATGAGCCTGTGTATTGACCTTGGTCCCCTAGTGAGATGCTGGCCATTATGAGTAGAATTCCCAATTCAGAGGACTTACCTATCCTGTTGTGTAGAGAGTTAGCAAAAATATGGAAATCTTTCTCATGTTATTGGTGAGATTTGTAATTTTAGTCCAATGTAAAGCTGGTGACTCCTTCTCTCAAGTTATAGCTTCAGCTGTGGGATATTGTGAAGGGGACGATACTACATTGTTGTCGGGTGAGCAATGCATAATGAAGATAATTGAGTGTGGGAGGAAGCATTTAGGTGATTAGCCTGTCAAATTGTTTGAATATGCATCAGGACAGGGCAGAGAGTGTGGAGAAAGTTTTCACTAGACTCCATAAAAGTTGAGTAGATTTGGGCTTTGAGCATACCTTAGATATGCATGAGAAAATCTTAAGTGCTGTCTTTGTGGATGGTCTTAAGGATCATATGGAAAGGTCTAGTATTAGCAAGGCCTGAAGTTCACTATAGCCCTCCATTTTGTCCCTCCATTTTTTTTAAGTTGAATTGAACAAAGACCTAAGGAGGGCGTGGCAGTTCCTTCTCCTCTCGCCAACTGTTCACTGCCTTAAAGGTGTACAAATTTAGATCCGACTACTCTGTTGCCTCTGGAGGGGGGAGGGAGTAGTAGTGCCTTCTTACCTCTAAAAATAAAAATAAAAATTCAAATTCACATGACTGTCTCCAATTAATAACCAAATTTTTGAATTTCTGGTTGATAATTTCAGGTTCTTGGAAGATAAATCATCTCGGACAGGATATCCTCTTCCTACTTAATCTGATATTGTCAAGTAAAATACACTTCCTCCAGCAATGTTAGTGCAGGAGACAGAGCTGAAGACACTTGCTGAGGTTTGTAAAATGGCTGAGGGTAATACTGCTAACATCAATATTAATCCAGGTATGCCTTCGGTATCACTCATTATTATGGTCTAATCTGGTGAAGCAGAGATTTTGTTTGATCCATGGGTAAGCCCATCAATAATAAATGCTGAGTGTATGAAAGATGCTTGGTGCCCTGATGCTGCCTGAGAAGGTAAAGGCTGAACTCTTACCTGAAGTCTACGCTAAGTGGAAATCTGTGTGATACGGGATGGCTTAGGTCCAGTAGACTTCCAAAAGTTTGTCTTTTTCAGATACAGACTACAGAGGCTGAAAGGAAACGTCAAAGGACAAAGGTAGAAATTATGATTGAAAATGGACTCTGGAGGGTTGGTAAGAAACTCTTCCTTCAGAGGGCACTCTACCTAAAGAGGATGGATTTAGAACATGGGCAGATCAAGAGAGAGAAGGTGTGATTGGGTTCTATAGTGGATGGCTCCTGGGTTCAACAATGCTGCCACTAGTTTAGTTGAAGGTGAATGCTGTAATAATGATGGGAGAACTATGGGAGTTCCAGGAAGGCATATGCCAAGGTCATCTTACCCATTTCAGAGACTGCGTATTGACTACATTCAGAACAAAGGTGGAACACTGTGAATATGTCTGTGTCTGTATTGATCTTTTTCCAGGATATTCAGAGATTTGGTCTATAGGAAAGGCTACAGCTAGAGATACTGACTGAGGTAAGAGTACCTACCCCTGGGGCTTTTCTCCATCCGGTACATACCTAACCGGAAGATAGGCCTAAGTCTTTATAAAGTACTCTTTGGGAATGCCCCTAGATTAGGTCTCAATTTCCCCAACAGCTCCAGATGCAGTATAGTAGTTTTTCAAATTATGTTGTCTGCTGCACAAATTGATTGTCTAATGTGTATTTCCAAGTTTATTTTTTTTCTAGAATCCAGACTGTATAGAAGCAATTCATTCTTTACAATCAGGAGATTTGGTAGTGGTGAAATGAGAGATGTGCAGAAAGTCCTAGAGCTATGGTTTGAAGATCTACATCAAGTCCTGATAACCACCGCCACTGCTGTTGAATTGGAAGGAGAGACTGATTGGATCTTCATGTCATATTGCAATCTAGTGCGAGGACTATAAGAGCCATAATATTTTTTCATGTCATATTGTTTGTTTCATATTGTACAAGGAGGAAATCACTGTCAAATCAAATTCCAACGGTGTTATGTATATTATCAAGATCAGTCAGGAACAACTAAGTTGACCTTTGCAGTATAGTGGACTGTAAGACAGATGACAGATAGTACACTTGGTTTTGGTCTGATAAGTACATCTGTATGACTGGAACTGACCCAGTCTATGGTAATTGAGTTTAGATATGACCATACCAACTGTGGATATTAGAGATTAACAGAATGGAACAGTAGTCTGAAGTGTTGGGAATATAAACCAGTGGAAACTACCTCTAGAGTCAGTAAAGGTGAAGGTTTGTAGCAAAGGATGACTGTCCTGAAGGAAACACCACCAAACAGTTGTAAACATAATGAGTGTAATCCTCTGTTTCTCTCCATTAGAAATCCTATCCAACAGGATTCAGGGATATATGTTTTAGGAGCATTTGTAAGTGTCAAAGATCCCCTAAGCGATTTTAGAATGTTGGTAAGGGAAAAACCTCAAAGTTCAGTTGCATCTGTGGCTCCTACATCCTTACCTATAATTGGCATTAAATATTTGGCCAATTTAAAAATATGAAGACAAACTGGCCTTAGAGACAGGATTTTATGCAGGAAAGCCATTTGGTGTTTTCCCTCCAGGATATTGTTCTTCCATAATTCAGCTGAACAAGACAAGTAGTGACTCTGATAGTTTCTCACAGTTGGTTTATCAACCAAAATTATCAAAACGCAGATATCTGGTAATTGTGTGGAGATTTGAAACTCCGACCCAGGATGCAGGTAGAATTAAGTGACCAATGTACCCTTATCAAGTACTGATGCCATTTGTTCTATTCTCACCTCCTGAGTGAGATCAAATCAGTAAGCAAAACAATGTTTGGTCACGACTAAGGAGGTCAATAATTACATTCTTTGACTCACATGTATACATGGATGCCATAGTAGTCTGTAGAACAGTTTTTGGCGAATTTAAAGCTAAAAGTCAGATAGCTGCAAGATTTGAGTCATTAATTCCCACGATTAGTAGTATTAACAGAGATTTGTGAATTACATCTGTGATGCTGCGAAGAGAATGGCGGAACAACTGAGCTCTTGTTTGGTAATGACTCTACAGAACTGACTGGTCCTTGACAGCAGAAAAAGGAGGGGTCTACAAGATCGTTGGAAGTTCCTGCTGCATCTACATTCCGGACAACACTGCACCTGATGGAAGGATCACCAAGGATCTGAAGAAACTGATGGATTTTATTAAATGAACTGTCGGGAAAAATTCAGAAATTAATCACATCTTGGCCAGAACAATGTTTTGAGAACTGGTTCAGTGACTACAGTGTTTTTAGCATTTGGCTTTAATAGGCTGTTATACAGGGAGTGCAGAATTATTAGGCAAGTTGTATTTTTGAGGATTAATTTTATAATTGAACAACAACCATGTTCTCAATGAACCCAAAAAACTCATTAATATCAAAGCTGAATATTTTTGGAAGTAGTTTTTAGTTTGTTTTTAGTTTTAGCTATTTTAAGGGGATATCTGTGTGTGCAGGTGACTATTACTGTGCATAATTATTAGGCAACTTAACAAAAAACAAATATATACCCATTTCAATTATTTATTTTTACCAGTGAAACCAATATAGCATCTCAACATTCACAAATATACATTTCTGACATTCAAAAACAAAACAAAAACAAATCAGTGACCAATATAGCCACCTTTCTTTGCAAGGACACTCAAAAGCCTGCCATCCATGGATTCTGTCAGTGTTTTGATCTGTTCACCATCAACATTGCGTGCAGCAGCAACCACAGCCTCCCAGACACTGTTCAGAGAGGTGTACTGTTTTCCCTCCTTGTAAATCTCACATTTGATGATGGACCACAGGTTCTCAATGGGGTTCAGATCAGGTGAACAAGGAGGCCATGTCATTAGATTTTCTTCTTTTATACCCTTTCTTGCCAGCCACTCTGTGGAGTACTTGGACGCGTGTGATGGAGCATTGTCCTGCATGAAAATCATGTTTTTCTTGAAGGATGCAGACTTCTTCCTGTACCACTGCTTGAAGAAGGTGTCTTCCAGAAACTGGCAGTAGGACTGGGAGTTGAGCTTGACTCCATCCTCAACCCGAAAAGGCCCCACAAGCTCATCTTTGATGATACCAGCCCAAACCAGTACTCCACCTCCACCTTGCTGGTGTCTGAGTCGGACTGGAGCTCTCTGCCCTTTACCAATCCAGCCACGGGCCCATCCATCTGGCCCATCAAGACTCACTCTCATTTCATCAGTCCATAAAACCTTAGAAAAATCAGTCTTGAGATATTTCTTGGCCCAGTCTTGACGTTTCAGCTTGTGTGTCTTGTTCAGTGGTGGTTGTCTTTCAGCCTTTCTTACCTTGGCCATGTCTCTGAGTATTGCACACCTTGTGCTTTTGGGCACTCCAGTGATGTTGCAGCTCTGAAATATGGCCAAACTGGTGGCAAGTGGCATCTTGGCAGCTGCACGCTTGACTTTTCTCAGTTCATGGGCAGTTATTTTGCGCCTTGGTTTTTCCACACGCTTCTTGCGACCCTGTTGACTATTTTGAATGAAACGCTTGATTGTTCGATGATCACGCTTCAGAAGCTTTGCAATTTTAACAGTGCTGCATCCCTCTGCAAGATATCTCACTATTTTTGACTTTTCTGAGCCTGTCAAGTCCTTCTTTTGACCCATTTTGCCAAAGGAAAGGAAGTTGCCTAATAATTATGCACACCTAATATAGGGTGTTGATGTCATTAGACCACACCCCTTCTCATTACAGAGATGCACATCACCTAATATGCTTAATTGGTAGTAGGCTTTCGAGCCTATACAGCTTGGAGTAAGACAACATGCATAAAGAGGATGATGTGGTCAAAATACTCATTTGCCTAATAATTCTGCACGCAGTGTATAGTTCTCTGTTTTAGGGAATTATTTTTAAAAATGTTTCATACATCCATGCCTACACTATGTATATGTGCTGTACTCCTGTCAAAGACAAAGATTATATCATCCTGAAGAAAATAAAACCTTGTTGATGGTTGCGGGGTAAATAGGACAAGGGGAAGGCAAACCCAAAAGGGAGTTGAGGGGACCTGGTGAAGCAATAAGGAAAGTTCAGCTCTTCGCTGTTCTGGGCGTTGGGAAAGTACTTCACTTTGCCTATTCACCTTTGTTCTATTTCCCGCAAAAGGAGGGATTTGTGAGAGATAGGTTTTGTTTCTCTATATATAATGTGAACATTCTGTAGTACACATTTTTGTCCACTAGATGGCCGCAAACCAGATGTGTGAGCCTTGTGTGCATTTCTTTGTCTTCAGGAGACTGGGGGAGGGGGAAGGGGGAATTAGGTTGCAATTTTTAAATCTACCTATGAACTCAGAGTTGAAGTTGCTGAAACCACTCCTATCAAGTTAAGGAGCCAATAGTCTCTTCTTAAGAAACAACCCTTTTGTGATGTCATGTCTGCTATTTAAGTGAATGTAACTTCTCAAGGGGATGAGAAGATGCTTTCATGAAACCAACTTGTGTGTCTGGTCTCATTATGAAAGCAGTATAGCACGTGCATACTTACACTTCTAATTGATTTGGCACCACACAAAGAAGAAGATAATCGCATGAATTGCGATAACATATTCGTAATCGAGAATATTCAAGTTTTTTTTTTTCATCAGTAAACTCCCTTCTTGCTTGTGGGCCAATGAGAAGGCTGCGATATCTTTGTCAGAGCTTAGCAACATCCCTAGCAACCAATAGGAAAGTTGCCTACCCTTTTACTATATAATAAACTCCCCAGCAGCCATTTTCTGCTGTTTATTGCAGTTGTGGGAGAGAAAGAGCAGTGTTATTCCTGTGTTCTATGCTTTGCAGATACATCTGGATCCCTATTTAATTACATTAGATAGTTAGCTCATATATGTAATACAGATAGTTAGTGGGAGATAGTCAGTGTAGTTACAGTTGTTTTCAAAATTATTCAACCCCCACTGAAATTGAGTGTTTTGGCCAGTTTGACATTGATTTTGATCATTTCAGTCATCTTGTTTGCAATTAAATCAAAGAGGCACTTGTAAGTCAGACAAATATAACATAACATTTATAATGAAATAACCACAAATGTCTTTTCTGTGCTCACATCATTATCAGTTTTATTCAACCCCCAAGTGACATTCAATCTTAGTACTTAGTACATCATCCTTTTCCAGTTATAACAGCTTTTAAACGTGAAGCATAGCTTGACACAAGTGTCTTGCAGCGATCTACGGGTATCTTCGCCCATTCTTCATGGGCAAAAGCCTCCAGTTCAGTCACATTCTTAGGCTTGCGTGCTGCAACTGCTTTCTTTAAGTCCCACCAGAGGTTCTCAATCGGATTTAAGTCTGGTGACTGCGATGGCCACTTCAAAATGTTCCAGCCTTTAATCTGCAACCATGCTCTAGTGGACTTGGAGGTATGCTTGGGATCATTGTCCTGTTGAAAGGTCCAACGTCTCCCAAGCATCAGGTTTGTGACGGACTGCATCACATTTTCATCCAATATCTCCTGGTACTGAAGAGAATTCATGGTACCTTGCACACGCTGAAGCTTCCCTGTACCTGTAGAAGCAAAACAGCCCCAAAGCATGATTGACCCCCCCACCATGCTTCACAGTAGGCAAGGTGTTCTTTTCTTCATAGGCCTTGTTCTTCCTCCTCCAAACATAGCGTTTATCCATGGGCCCAAACAGTTCTAATTTTGTTTCATCAGTCCACAGAACACTATCCCAAAACTTTTGTGGTTTGTCCACATGACTTTTGGCATACTGCAGTCGACTCTTCTTATTCTTTGGAGACAGCAAGGGGGTGCGCCTGGGAGTTCTGGCATGGAGGCCTTCATTACGCAGTGTGCGCCTTATTGTCTGAGCTGAAACTTCAGTACCCACATCTGACAAATCTTTTTTCAGTTCCTCAGCAGTCACACGGGGACTTTTTTCTTCTTTCTGCCACGACCAGGTAGCGTTTCAACAGTGCCCTTTGCCTTGAATTTGCGAATGATGCTTCCTATGGTGTCTCTTGGTATGTTTAACATCTTTGCAATCTTCTTATAGCTATTGCCCTTCCTGTGAAGAGAAATCACCTCTTCTCTTGTCTTCCTGGACCATTCTCTTGACTTCACCATGTTTGTAAACACACCAGTAAATGTCTAGAAGGAGCTGAGTATCACAGTCCTTTTAAATCTGCCTAATTGGTGCTTATTATGCTTGATTGCTGCTCCTTGACATCCACAGGTGTTTTCAATACCTGATCGAAAACACTTGAATGAACCTAAGAGTGGTAGTCTTTAAGGGGTTGAATAATTGTGTCAATGAAGAAATCACAAAAAAAAAACATTTAATACTGTATTACAAAACAATTGATGTCATTTTAGTTGCATTTGGTTCTTTAAAAAGTCCTTGTAAGATTTCATTCTGAACACAATTACAAATGTACACTAAATTCCCTAAAACCCTTTACAGCATTGGGGGTTGAATAATTTGGAACACAACTGTAGATAGTGATATAGTGTAGCTGATAGATTCCAGTGCAGGGTGTTAGGTAGTGTGATCGGAATTACTGTGCACACATATGTGTTACATACATGCTATAGACATAGTGCTGTGATGTCACAACAATACTTAGTGCACCAATCAGTAATATCTACTCAGACCTAATAAATGTGAAGTTGCATGTATTGCGCCAAAAATATGTGCATCATTAGTGCCGATTTGCACAATCGCGAATATATTGAGGCACTCTATCAGGAGTTCTTCCTCACAGTCACGAAAATTGCTGCAAACCATTTTCTCCAGTCTCAGGAAACTTCTAGCAGCTTGACAAATGTAGCAAAAGTGAGCCATGCCTGTATTGCGTGCGCAATACACACAAATTACATTGCAAATTTTCGCAATTAAGAAAATAATGACTGGAGATCGCGAATTCTAGAATTCACAAATTTATGGTGAATATTAGGCCATAAATTCGCGAAATATCGCGAAAATGAATATTGCCTATGCCGCTCATCACTATAAATGGAGAAATGATTTTCTCCACAAATTTTTTTTTTCTTACAATGGTGTCCATATCCTTTAAAGACCAGACATTTTTTCATGATTTAGCACACATGGTGGTTTAACATTTGCAAATGTTTATTTTTGGACTCATTTTATTGACATTTCTTTTATGTGACACATTTTGTTTTTATTTGTATTTTATAATTTTTTTATAATTAGTTTTTACCTATTTTTATTTAATTATTAATATGTCCTCCAAGAGGTCACTTTTTCCTTTTTTTTTACATTTGTAAAAAATCTTTTTAACTTTTTTTTTTATATATGTTAGCCACATAATATGTCCATTGTAATTGGAGCAGCCCCAGGTACAGGGAAAAGCAGCCTCCTTGGAGACTCTGTAAATAGCGGAGCTGATCAGCTCTGCCCCGAGACACCCGGCTATCACGTGTTCACCAGGTCCAATAGAGGAAGTGGCATAGCTGCTTCCTTTTTTCACTGCATAGCATTCATTGAGTGCTATGCACCTATCTGAGGAGAAGGCAGAAGTAGTGGTAAACAGCTTCTGTCTTCTCCTCAGGTTCCCCACTATTACTGACAGCCATGGACAAGACCTGCTTCTACTAGAGTGCAATAGCAGGACCTTTAATCCAGGGCTGTGCGGTGCTCCACTCAGAAACATTGTCCAGCAGGTTGGGGCTGTAAACTGTGGCTCAGTGGGTCATATGTGGCCCACTGGCATCGGGTTGTGCACTCCTGGTATACACACTTACATAGGGAATGCTATCAAAGGCTGGTGGCAGTTAAAGGATAGAACTGATCATGTAGGTGGACGTGCACATTACTATAGAGAATATCTCACAAGTGGAGCATTTTTGTAACAAAAAAGTACCATATTTTTCAGGATATAATATGCACTGGACTATAAGATGCACCTAGGACTTAGAGAAGGAAAATAAGAAAAAAATATTTTTCATCAGACATCAGATCAGACCCCCAACCTCCATCAGCCTCAGATCAGACCCCCCCAACCTCCATCAGCCTCAGATCAGACCCCCATGATTCTCAGATCATACCCCCATCAGTGACAGATCAGAGCCCCATGAGCCTAAGATCAGACCTCCATCAGCCTCAGATCAGACCCCCATCAGCCTCAGATCAGTCCCCAATCAGCCTCAGATTGGACCTCCATCAGCCTCAGATCGGACCCTCATCAGACCTCACATCAGAAACTTATCTCGCTTGCTTTGAATCTCCAGATCCAGGACTCACCCGCTCCCTGGTCTTCTTCCAGCAAGCGCTGCACTGTGACCTGACATTGCAAACTGTCAGATCATAGTGCCTGCCTACATGCACTATATTCTGACGCTGCACGCAGTCAGGACACAGTGCAGAGTGGAGCCCCAAAGAAGACCTGGGAGGGTGAGTACAGCAGCACATCACTTCTCTCACCGTTCCCTGTGCCTCCAGCATGCTAATGACCACTTCCATAATAGAAGTAGTCATTAACATTCAGGCTATAAGACCCACTGCCAGTTAAAAAGCATAAAAACTAATATACAAAAGTGAACAGCTTAACATTTAGGCTGTAAAGCAGTTTCATCTAATTTATTTTACAGTTCATTTCAGTTACATATTTTGAGTCACACAGTCATATCTTTATTAAATGTATTAACTCAGTTTTATAAAGAAATAAAGTCTAAAATAGGTTTTGAAATAAAAGTATCTTTCATGAAATATCAATGCCTGTAACATGGCCATTTTCTTGTCCTTGAAGTTTGTGGTAATTATTCAGTTACAAAAAATGCTTTTATTTCACATACAACACATTCCTGGCAAGTATAGCAAGAAATATTTTAAAAGCAAATAAAATATGCTGCAAATAATAGGCTCACATTTCACTTCTAAATACTTAGTAAAGTTTAACTCTTCCTCTAGACAATACAACGACAATGTTATAGTACACCATTAAAAGTATATGGAACAGCTCCTGTGCCCCATTGAATAATTTGCAAATAAGGGGTTGTCTTATGACAACTTGTCCATATGTCTTATTTGAGCAGATGGACATCATAGAGGAGGTTCCCTGCTTGGGACATACTATATGAGCCAGAACAGGGGTCCAATGTACTGGACTGTGTCTGTTCATGTATTACATACTTGGCCATTTGCTTGATTCACTTCATACTGTATACAATAGGGGATGCTGCAAGAGAAATCTATGGGCACACATAGCTTTTCTTGGCAATAGCAGTTGATTGTCAGGAGTAAGAGAAACCAGACCCACAGTGGACTGACTTCTATTTAAAAAGGATTTTTCTCTTTGGGACAAACCCTTTAACCACTTCCAGACCAGGTCATTTACCACCTTCCTAACCAGGCCTAATTTTGCAAATCTGACATGTGTCACTTTCTGTGGTAATAACTTTGGAACGCTTTTACTTATCCAAGCCATTCAATGATTGTTTTCTCGTGACACATTGTTCTTCATGTTAATGGTAAGTTTGAGTCAATATGTATTACCTTTGTTTATAAAAAAAAATCCAAAAGTTAACGAAAATTTTAAAAAATTCATTGCTTTCTAAATTTGAATCTCTGTTTTTAAAACAGAAAGTGATGCCTCATAAAATATTTATTACTTAACATTCCCCATATGTCTACTTTATGTTGGCATAATTTTGTAAATGTAATTTTATCTTTTTAAGATGTTAGGCTTAGAATTTTAGAAGCAATTCTTAAAATTATTAAGAAAATTTCCAAAACCCACTTTTTAAGGACTAGTTCAGGTCTGAAGTCAATTTGTGGGGCTTACACAGTGGAAACCCCCTATAAATGACCCCATTGTAGAAACAACTCCTCTCAATGTACTCAAAACTGATATTACAAACTTTGTTAACCCTTTAGGTGTTTCACAAGAATTAAAGGAACATGGAGATGAAATTTCTAAATTTCACTTTTTGGGCAGATTTTCCATTTTAATCCATTTTTTTAACACATCGAGGGTTAACAGCCAAACAAAACTTAATATTTATTACCCTGATTCTGCAGTTTACAAAAACACCGCACATGTGGTCGTAAAAGGATGTAAGGGCACACGGCAGGGCGCAGAAGAAAAGGAGCGCCATATGGTTTTTGGAAGGCAGATTTTACTGAACTGGTTTTTAGATGCCATGTTCCATTTGAAGCCTCCCTGATGCACCCTTACAGTAGAAACTCCCAAAAATTTACTCCATTTTGGAAACTAGGGGATAAGGTGCCAGTTTTATTGGTACTATTTTGGGGTACATATGAATTTTAATTGCTCTATATTACGTTTTGTGTGAGGTAAGGTAACAAAAAAATGGCTGTTTTGGCACTGTTTTTATTTTTTACAACATTCATCTGACAGGGTAGATCATGTGCTATTTTTATAGAGCAGGTTGTTACGGACGCAATGATATCAAATATGTCTACTTTCTTTTTTGTTTGTTTCAGTTTTACATAACAAAGCATTTTTTTAAATTATGTTTTTGTGTCTCCATTTTCTGAACGCCAATTTTATTTTTTTTTCTGCCAATCATCTTGTGCAGGGACTCATTTTTTGCAGAAAGAGTTGATGTTTTTATTGGTACCATTTTTGGGTACATATGATTTTTTTTTATCATTCATTATTACACTTTATGGGGCAAGCTTACCCAAAAATTAGTTGTTTTAGCAGTTTTTATTTATTTATTTTTACAGAGTTCACCTGAGGGGTTAAGTCATGTGACATTTTTATAGAGCAGATTGTTACAGACGTGGCAATACCTAATATGTATACTTTTTATTATTTATTTAAGTTTTACACAATAATAGCATTTTTTAAACCCAAAAATTATGTTTTAGTGTCTCCATAGTCTGAGAGCAATAGCTTTTTTATTTTTTGACCGATTGTCTTAGTTAGGGTCCCATTTTTTGTGGGATGAGGTGACAGGTACTATTTGGGGGGGGGGGGGGGGCATACGCCTTTTTGATTGGTTGGTGTTGCACTTTATGTCATGTTAGGTGACAAAAAAATTGCTTTTTTGGCACCGTTTTTAGTTTTATTTTTTCTGGTGTTCATCTGAGGGGTTAGATCATGTGATATTTTTATAGAGCTGGTTGTTACGGATGCAGAGATACCTAATATGTATACTTTTTTTATTTACCGTATTTTTCGCACTATAAGACACACCGGCCCATAAGACGCACCTAGGTTTTTGAGGAGGAAAATAAGAAAAAATATATTTTGAACCAAAAGGTGTGCTTTTGGTGGGTTTTGTACTAATGGTGGTCTGTGGATGACACTATTATGGGGGATCTGTGGGTGGCACTGTTATGGGGGCATATGTGGATGGCACTGTTATGGGGGCATATGTGGATGGCACTGTTATGGGGGCATATGTGGATGGCACTGTTATAGGGGATCATTGTGGGGGCATCTGTGGATTGCACTGTTATGGGGGCATCTGTGGATGACACATATATAGCATCTTATCTAATGTGTCATCCACAGATCCCCATAACAGTGCCCCTGTGTAGTGAATGGCAGCGGGGCCCGGTGCAGTCACTGTATTCTACTACACCGGGCCCTGCTCACTGTAGTATAATCATATCTAACTTATAGGTATTGTTAAACTATTCAAATCATCTGAAATCCAGCGCTTGTACTACTTACTACTAACTCCCTGGCAGGCAGGATGCCGGGCGGGCGCTGGCAGCGTGACTCACTACATCACGTACCTGCGCCGCCTGCTTCATTCATAAAGTGGGCGGAGCAGGCACGTGACGTAGTGAGTTACGCTGCCGCTCGCCCGGCCTCCTGACTGCCAAGAAGTTAGTAGTAAGTAGTACAAGCGCTGGATTTCAGATGATTTGAATAGTTTAACAATACCTACAGGTTAGATATGATTATACTACAGTGAGCGGGGCCCGGTGTAGTAGAATACAGTGACTGCACCGGGCCCCGCTGCCATTACAGAACCAGATGCCGGCCCCCAGCCCCTCCTCCCTCTCAGCCGATACACCCGACGGTCGCAGCATTCGCCCCCATAAGATGCACTGCTATTTTTCCCCCACTTTTGGGGGAAAAAGTGTGTCTTATAGGGCGAAAAATACGGTATTTCACTTTAACACAATAATAGCATTTTTGAAACAAAAAATTTGGTTTTAATGTCTCCATGTTCTGAGAGCTATATTTTTTATTTATTTTTTGAGCGATTTTCTTATGTAGGGGCTCATTTTTTGCTGGATGAGGGGACGGGTTTATTGATACCATTTTGTGGGACATACACCTTTTTGATCACTTGGTGTTGCACTTTTTGTGATGTAAGGTGACAAAAATGGCTTTTTTTGACACAGTTTTTTTTTTATGGTGTTTATCAGATGGGGTGGATCATGTAATTTATTTATAGAGCCGACCGTCCTGGACGTGTCAATACCAAATATGTAAATTGTATTTATTTTTTTCTACTACTTAATTGGGGATTTATTTATTTTTTATATATATGTGAAAACATTTAATTTTTTTTATTTTACACTTTGAGTCCCTGATAAGGTCATACAAGACCTCTGGGGGACATTTAATATAATTTTTTTTTTTTACTATTGATTTCTCCTGTAACTGGGGCTGACATAGTAGCCCCAGTTACAGGGGAAATACATGCCCCAGAGAAGCTGTACAGCACTATACAGTGCTGTACAGCCTCAGTGCTTGGCTGATCGAGGTCTGTGGAAGACCTGACAGCTCCTGCACTCTCCCGGCCCCAGCGGTCACATGACCACTGAGCCGGGACAGGAAGTGCTTAGCACTTCCTGATCTGTATGCACAGAGCTCGCTGAGTACTGTGTATACAGCGATCTAAAAGGCAGGGACACCTGGGCACTGTCCCTGCCTTCCCTGTGGGTTACCTTGCTGTCACTGACAGCGGGCCCCCCGCTCGGCAGCTGCACAATTAGCATGCAGCTGCCATCTCTGAATGGACGTTTTAGAACGTCCATTTAGAGATAAACAACCGTCCATAGGACATTTATATCCTATGGACGGTTGGGAAGAGGTTAAAGGGGTTTTCTGGCATTTTAATATTGATGACCTATCCTCAGGTCCACCACCCGTCACCCCCGCGGATCAGCTGTTTGAAGGGAAGGCTGTGCCTTCGACAGCATTGAGGAGGTGTAACTACAAGCCATCCTATTCACTTCTATGGGACGGCTCCTTCCTATACACTTGAATAGGAATGCGCCATCACATTGAAGTGAATGGGATGGTTTGTAGTCACACAAGGTAAGGCTGCGCGCATGGAGCATGGCCATCCATTCAACAAGCTTATTGGTGTAGGTGCCAGGTGTTGGAACCCTGCCGATCTGATATTGATGACCACTCCTGAGGATAGGTCATTAATATTAAAATCCCAGAAAGCCCCTTTAAAGGTGAAGTATCATTGCTATAGCAAGAAAGCTCTTAGCGTGCATTCACACGACCGTATGTATTTTGCAGTCCCCAAAATGCAGATCTGCAAAAAATAGGTATGATGTCTGTTTTTTGGTGGATCCTGCGGATCCATTGCAACAATACCTTATCTTGTCTGCAAAACGGACAAGAATAGAACTATCTTTTTTGTGGGATCGCAGAAAAGACATACGGATGAGGACAGCACAGTGTGGCCCTATTGAAATTAATGGGTCCTCATATCCAATCCGCTAAAAACTGTGGATTGGATGTGGAGCATAAATACAGTCATGTGAATGTCTTACTGTGACGCAAGTGCTGTGGTGTGAACAGGTTCAGAACCCAAAGTTAAGCCACTGGCAGTACAATACTTTGTACTCAAGACTTCAGTGAGTTTGCAGTGTGTTGTTGTTGTTGTTATTGTAGACTTTCAGAATTCCAATATGTGACTTTTCTGGCCTGTTAAAGTTGTCTTGGTCAACTACAAGTGCTGTTACTGTCAAGTGGAAAATGCTTTTTGTACAATTGCAAGAAAATGTTATTTAACCCTTTGGATACATTTAGAATTCTGCATGGATTCCCAATACAATGTGGGCTACTTATTCTCTAAGTTATAATTATAGACAAACACAATATAAGGTAGTAACACACACGCACACAGACAGACAGACACACACACACACACACACACACACAGTTGTACCACTGGAAGGAAAAGTAAGTCAACTCTGGAGTTATATGGATTTTACAAATGCTTTGCCCATTAAATAAAAACACACAAAACCTGGTTATTGGCAAATTTGCTTTTCTCAAGAAAGATTGATTAGTGGGAACTATACCTAGAAGCAAACAACTTTTACAGAAGATACATTATAGACAAAGTTGGAAATGGATACAAAAGCATTGATAACAACCTGACAATGCATATATCCACAATTAGACAAATTATCTACAAATGGAGAAAAATCAGGACTGTTGCTACTCTCCCTATCAGTGGGCATCTTGTTAGGATCACTCTAAAATTGACTGTTTTAACATAAATGCACAAAGCTATGTTTGTCAGAGAACACTCCACACTAGCACCAAAACCTCATCCCAATGGTGAATCATTAAGGATGGAGCATCATGGTTTTGGGATGCATTGCTGTCTTGGAACTGGATGCCTTGTACTCATTGCGGGAATAATGACTCTAAGGTGTATAAAAACATTTTACAGGAGACAACAAGGGGATCAATCTGCAGTTTAAATCTGAACAAATGTTGGGTACTTTGGATGATGCATTAAGAATGGTTGTGAAAGAAGATTTGTGTTTTGGAATGGGCAATTCATAGTCTTGACCTTAAAGTGACCCTTCAGTTGAGGAAAAAAAATCATATTAACTAGAGAATGAACAAAACACTTACCTGATGACCTCCCTTTAATCTTTTTAGCTTTAGAACTGCCAATTCCCAGGCTCCTCTTCTGCCATCCAAGATTGCCACAATGTTTCTGAGACTATCCAATACATACTGTGCATTTGGTAGTCCAAGACACTTTCTGCTTTCACTGGATTGGCCAGCACTGCTCTTGTGCTCAGTGCTGGCCAATCCAAGAACAGGGTTGGACAAACAGGAAATATCTTGGATTACTGATGCACACATGCATCAAGTAGCCTGAGAAGGGTTGTGGCCATCTTGGAGGACAGGATATGAGCCCAGGAATCTGCAGATCTGCAGCTGAAAGAATGAAAAGGAAGTCACCTGCTTTGTTTGTTCTGAGTTAATGTACTTTTTTTTTCTTGAACTGCAGGGTCACTTTAACCCTATATAGATGCTGTGGCATAGAAACATAAAAACATAGAATGTGTCGGCAGATAAGAACCATTTGGCCCATCTAGTCTGCCCAATATACTGAATACTATGAATAGCCCTTTGTCCTATCTTATATGAAGGATGGCCTTATGCCTATCCCATGCATGCTTAAACTCCTTCGCTGTATTTGCAGCTACCACTTCTGCAGGAAGGCTATTCCATGCATCCACTAATCTCTCAGTAAAGTAATACTTCCTGATATTACTTTTAAACCTTTGCCCCTCTAATTTAAAACTATGTCCTCTTGTAGCAGTTTTTCTTCTTTTAAATATTCTCTCCTCTTTTACCTTGTTGATTCCCTTTATGCATTTAAAAGTTTCTACCATATCCCCTCTGCCTCGTCTTTCTTCCAAGCTATACATTTTAAGGCCCCTTAATCTTTCCTGGTAAGTTTTATCCTGCAATCCATGTACTAGTTTAGTAGCTCTTCTCTGAACTCTCTCCAAAGTATCAATATCCTTCTGGAGATATGGTCTCCAGTACTGCGCACAATACTCCAAATGAGGTCTCACTAGTGCTCTGTAGAGCGGCATGAGCACCTCCCTATTTCTACTGGTAATGCCTCTCCCTGTACACCCAAGCATTCTGCTAGCATTTCCTGCTGCTCTATGACATTGTCTGCCTACCTTTAAGTCTTCTGAAATAATGACCCCTAAATCCCTTTCCTCAGATACTGAGGTTAGGACTGTATCACTGATTTTATATTCTGCTCTTGGGTTTTTACGCCCCAGGTGCATTATCTTGCACTTATCAACATTAAATTTTAGTTGCCAGATTTTTGACCATTCCTCTAGTTTTCCTAAATCCTTTTCCATTTGTTATATCCCTCCAGGAACATCAACCCTGTTACAAATCTTTGTGTCATCAGCAAAAAGACACACCTTACCATCGAGGCCTTCTGCAATTTCGCTGATAAAGATATTAAACAATATGGGTCCCAGAACAGATCCCTAAGGTACCCCACTAGTAACAAGACCATGGTCTGAATATACTCCATTGACTACAACCCTCTGTTGTCTGTCCCTCAGCCACTGCCTAATCCCTTCAACAATATGGGAGTCCAAGCCCAAAGACTGCATTTTATTTATAAGCCTTCTATGTGGGACAGTATCAAAAGCCTTACTAAAGTCTAGATAAGCGATGTCTACTGTACCTCCGCCATCTTTTATTTTAGTCACCCAATCAAAAAAATCAATAAGATTAGTTTGACATGATCTCCCTGAAGTAAACCCATGCTGTTTTTCCTCTTTCAATCCATGGGATTTTAGATGTTCCACAATCCTCTCCTTAAGTATGGTTTCCATTAATTTCCCCACTATTGATGTCAGGCTTACTGGCCTATAGTTGCCAGATTCCTCCCTACTACCTTTTTTGTGAATGGGCACAAGAATGGCATGATGTGAAGAGGACTGTGCATACAAGGCATTCCAAAAATATTGATCAATGGAAACACATTTGCAGGAAGGAATGGTCAAACGTGCAGGTGATTACTGCTAAAGACGATCTACAGGTTATTACATTCAAGGGTTCACGTTTTCTCCCTGCATTGTGGATGTGCTCAATTAAAGACATGAACGGTACAACTGTTTATATGTCTTTAGTTTAGTTAGATTGTGTTTGTCTTTATTTGGCACTTAGATAACAATCAGACCAGAATTCCATGTAATTCCAATACGTTCACTTACTTTTTCCTGCAACATTATATTTCTTCTGCAAGGTCTTCCTAGACTATACAACATTTTTATTGCTCTGACTTTACTTACTATATAGTTGGTTAGTAAGGATTGTACAGTCCTGATCAAAAGTTTAAGACCACTTGAAAAATTGCAAAAAATCATATTTTACATTGTTGGATCTTAACAAGGTTCCAAGTAGAGCTTCAACATGCAACAAGAAGAAATGCGGGTGAGACAAAACATTTTTTGAGCATTCAATTAATTGAAAATAACGATTAAACTAAAACAGGCTGTTTTTCAGCTGATCCAAATTTTAGGACCACATGCCTTTAAAAGGCCAAATCTGTGCAAAGGATTCATTGTCATTTTCTGTCAGGTAGTCACACATTATGATGGCAAAGGCAAAAAAACTCTCCCTTTCAGAACGTGGTCAGGTTGTTGAACTGCATAAGCAGGGTCTCTCACAGCGCGCCATCGCTGCTGAGGTGGGACGCAGTAAGACAGTCATTTGGAATTTCTTAAATGATCCTGAGGGTTATGGAACAAAAAAGTCAAGTGGAAGACCCAAAAAAATTTCATCAGCACTGAGCCGTAGGATCCAATTGGCTGTCTGTCAAGACACTGGACGATCCTCGACCCAAATTAAGGCCCTTACTGGTGCTGACTGCAGCCCCATAACCATCTGACGGCACCTGAGACTGAAGGGCTTCAAAAACAGAAAACATCTTCAAAGACCTCGTCTCCTTGGTCGCCGCAGAACTGCTCGTTTCGACTTTGCAAGAGAGCACCAAATATGGGACATTCAAAGGTGGAAGAAAGTTTTATTCTCTGATGATTTCCAACGTTACTGGCATGACAAGCAGATCCCACCTGAGATGTTTTCTACACGCCACGGTGGAGGGGGTGCCATAATGGTCTGGGGTGCTTTTTCCTTCAGTGGAACAATGGAGTTTCAGGAAGTGCAGGGGCGTCAAACGGCCGCTGGCTATGTCCAGATGTTGCAGAGAGCATTCCTCATGACTGAGGGCCCTCGTCTGTGTGGTAACGACTGGGTTTTTCAACAGAACAACGCTACAGTACACAATGCCCGCAGGACAAGGGACTTCTTCCAGAAGAATAACATCAATTATATTGGGCAGACTAGATGGGCCAAATGGTTCTTATCTGCCGACACATTCTATGTTTCTATCACTCTTTTGGCCCGTCCTACGTGTTCCCCTGATCTAAATCCAATTGAGAACCTTTGGGGATGGATGGCAAGGGAAGTTTACAAAAATAGACAACAGTTCCAGACAGTAGATGGCCTTCGTGCGGCCGTCTTCACCACTTGGAGAAATGTTCCCACTCACCTCATCGAAACGCTTGCATCAAGCATGTCGAAACGAATTTTGAAAGTGATAATCAATAACGGCGGAGCTACTCATTACTAAGTTCATGTTTGGAAGTTGGATTTATGTTTTGGGGGGGTTTCGTTTTTTTTTTTGAGGTGTGGTCCTAAACTTTTGATCAGCTGAAAAACAGCCTGTTTCAGTTTATTTGTTGTTTTCATTAAATTGAATGCTCAAAAAATGTTTTGACTCACTCTTATAAATATGATTATGATGATTGGTCTTAATTAAACTTTTGATCAGGACTGTATTATGTTTCTGATTATTGCATAGTTTGTCACGGACCTAGTACATACTGTATCCAGAAATGTAATTAATATGTAATATAGGAATAACGATGGAAAAAGTCTTTGAGAGCCTAATTCATAGAACTGAAAAAAACAAAACTTTAAAGTTTAATTATCCATTTTGTATCCCTTGTTATTTAAGAAACCCTGAAGAGATCCAAAGATCCTTTGTATTCACTTGAAATTATGCTCATTCTGCTTATGATATTATAGAGGAATGCTGGCTTCATTAACAATCACAAGGAAAAGCGCTTTCTGTCAATATTCATTATTCTGAACTGAACTGCTGTAGTCGTTTTATTTCTGGAAAGAGAGTTCTTGTATACCCAAAGAAGTCCCAATAATGTGGAATAGTGATGGACAAACATCGGCTGGGACGATTCGCAAACGCGCGTTCGCGATCAAATATTCGTGATCCGCGCGTTCGCGGTGGACCCTATTGACTTTAATGGCAGTCGAACCTGAAAAACCTTCAGGTCATATTTGCAGCCACCAAATACTTACCAGAAGTGCTAAAATAGTCCCACAACAAGGACAGTGACATACCAGAGGGGGATCAATGGCAAAAATTCCCACAAAAAATATGAATTTTAATCAGGGGCCATTTTTATGCGTCTTAAAAGTAAACTCTCAAAATTATGCCCTGCTGGAGCCTAGAATTTTTAAATTTTAGGCCGTGGGAGTACAGGCCCCAAAAATAAGACATTCACCTGACAGAAAAGAACAAGTGATTATGTGGCTGGAGGTAGATTAGATGGTCACTGGATAACAATTTTACTGTAGTCCAGTACAGGCCCCAAAAATTAGGCATTCACCTGACAGAAAAGAACAAGTGATTATGTGGCTGGAGGTACATTAGGCGGTCACTGAATAACAATTTTACTGTAAGCCAGTGGAGTGCAGGCCCCAAAAATTAGGCATTCACCTGACAGAAAAGGCGTATATAAGACAAGGACCATTCTTTGTTCTGGGTGGCGGCGGATATGTGTGGGCTAGCATGAGGAAATTCTATTACACGTGGTCGTCACAGGTGTTGAATTCCTTTGAGATCCATGACTCATTCATTTTTAGAAATGTGAGGTAGTCCACACTGTCGTGAGCTAGGCCAGTGCGCTTATCGGTCACGAGCCCCCTGCTGCGCTGAACGTCCTTTCGGACAGGACACTGGACGAGGGGCAAGCCAAGAGTTCCATGGCAAATTGTGCCAGCTCTGGCCACAGGTCAAGCTTCTCAGAGCGTCCACATCGGCCGTTAACCAGATGTAGTCAGACACCTGTCGGTCTAGGTGTTCCCCGAGACTGGACCCGGAGGGCGGCTGTCAATGGGTTGGCTGCAAGAATGATCTCATATCCAAAGTGACCAACACATCTTCATACCTCCCTCTTCTTGCAGGCGGGGTAGGATTGGTACCCACACCTGCTTTGCTGGCGGTGGGAATTTCTCTGCCAGCGACGCAACAGCAGAATGCATCTCTCGAAGCAATGCCTGGAAATGCTGCATTCTGACAGCCCTCTATGCTGGTAACATGTCCGCCATTTTGTGTTTGTACCGGGGGTCTAAGTACGTTGCCACCCAGTACTGGTCCTTGCACTTTATGCTTTTTATACGGGGATCCCTTTTCAAACACTGGAGCTTGAAGGCCCCCATTTGCACTAAATTGAAAGCGGTGGAGCGCCCTGGCTTCTGCTCATCGCCCAGGAGAATGTCATCCTCTGTCTTTTCCCCCTAGCCACGGACAACACCAGGGATCCCCGAAAAGTTTAAAGTCCCCCTCAAAGCCTGCTCTTCTTGCTCCTCCTTCTCCCCCAGCCCCCATCCTCCTCTGACTCCTGTTGATCAATGACATGACGCAAGCCACGCTCCAGAAAGAAGGTGTAAGGTATGATGTTACTGATAGTGCCCTGGCTGCGACTGACCAGCCACTGGCTCGGTGAAAAGAAACCAAGCTCCCCAGAAACTTTCCTGCTACAGAGTTCGTACAGGTAGTCGTGGCCATGTAAGATCTTCTAAAATGGCCAGAGATTTTCCTGGCCTGCCGCAAGACGTCCTGGACCCCAGGGTATTTGGCAATGAATTGCTGCACAACTAAGTTCAGGACGTGTGCCGATTTGCACCGTTGTCACACACCACTTTACCAACTGTCAAATTCAGTGGGGTTAGCCACTGATCGGCGTTCTGTGATTGCAGAGCTGAAAGCAGTGCAGGACCGGTGTGGCTCTTGGCTTCCAGGCACAACAGCCGCAGCACAGCATGGCAACGTCTCACCTGGCACGTCGAATAGGTTCTGGGGAGCTTGGGGGTGCAGCGGAAGAGGCAGTAGCAGTGGAAAAGGAGGACTCAGCCGAGGAGGAGACGGAGGATGGAATAGGAGGAGGAGATGAAGAGGCAGGCCTGCATGCAATCCGTGGTGGTAACACCAAATTCACACGGGTTCCACGGGTTACATGCTTGACGGCCATCAGAAGGTTCACCCAGTGGACAGATGTATCTTTGCACCGACACTGTGTGCGAAAGATATATTCACTTGCCGCTGAACGTGGCCATATAGCTCTGGGTTGCCTTCCTGGGAGAAATATTTCCTTCCGGGGACTTTCCATTGCGGTGTGCCAATGGCCACAAATTTTCTAAAGGCCTCCGAGTCCACCAGTTTATATGGCAGTAGTTGGCGGGCTAGCAGTTTGGACAAGCCAGCAGTCAGCCGTTGGGCAAGAGGGTTATCCGGCATCATCAACTTTTTACGCTTGAACATTTGGGCCACGGAAGCCTGCCTTCTGCCAGATGAATGCAACAATGGCACGGTGGAAGGTGGAGGACAAATGGGAAGAGAAGGAGAAGAGGCAGGACGTGGAGCTCCGGGAGTGTGGCTTTGTGGGTTCTGACGGCATTGCTCCCACTGGGCTCGGTGATGGGAGGCCAAGTGCCTTCTTAAGGCAGTTGTCCCTAGGTGAGTGTTGAGCTTACAGCGACTTATGCATTGACAGCACTGGCTGCAGATGGCAACAGTATTGTCAGCAGCTGACATGTTAAAAAAAGCCCACACTGCGGAGCCATGTGCCGGCATCCTGGGAGTGCAAGATGCGACCGTGCATGGTGGATGACTCGCTCTAGATACATTAGCAGTTTGGTTTATGCCTCCTGTGCACTGTGAGTTCTGCCTGCTTCTCCTCCTTCTCCTCTCTATCTGCTGTTCCGTCTCTTCCTGTGAACTCCCCTCCTCTTCCTCTTGTGTGGGTACCCACGTGATGTCCATCGACACGTCATCATCGTCATCTTCACTACCACTGACATTAGAGATCTCGGAGTAGGCAGCAACAGCGGGGACCACCTTCCTTGGGCTGATCTGGTACTGTCATCAGACTGCTGGGTGGCGGCAGTTGCTAGCTCCTCTTCCTCATCTGATGCCAAGAATGGCTGCGCATCGGTAAGGTCTGGGAATGGATGGGAAAATAATTCCTCTGACTCGAGTGTTGGGGCTATGGTGGTGGTGGTGTCTTTGGGGGTGCAGAGAGTGAGGAGGGTGCAGATACAGAGGATGAGAAGGTTGCAGAAGCGGAAGGCTGAGTGAGCCACTCAACCAACTCTGGTGCGTCCTTTGAGGTAATCGCACGCACATTCTCCAACTTCCCACTTAGGCTCCGATCTGGTGCACCTGCTCGACCCCTACCACCCCTGCGGAATGGCCTTTCTCTTCCTCTGTCTGTCATTTTAAAAATGACCCTGTGCCAAAGTCCCTAGAGAAGAGCAGTATTTGTGGAAGCAGGTATATCGCAGGCCTCAATCAGTATTTGGTGGAAGCCGGTATATCAAACCCCTTAATCAGCATTTTGTGGAAGCAGGTGTATCGCAGGCCTTAATCAATATTTGGTGGAAGAAGGCATATCAATCCCCTTAATCAGTATTTTGTGGAAGCAGGCATATCAATCCCCTTAATCAGTATTTTGTGGAGGCAGGTATATCAATCCCCTTAATCAGTATTTTGTGGAAGCAGGAATATCGCAGACCTCAATCAGCATTTGGTGGAAGCAGGTATATCAAATTCCTTAATCAGCATTTTGTGGAAGCAGGTGTATCGCAGGCCTCAATCAGTATTTGAAGGAAGCAGGTATATCAAACCTCGTAATCAGTATTTTGTAGAAGCAGGTATATAGAACCCCTTAATCAATATTTGGTGGAAGCAGGTATATCACACCCCTCAATCAGTATTTTGTGGAAGCAGGTATATCAACCCCCTTAATCAGTATTTTGTAAAAGCAGGGATATCGCACCCCTCAAGCAATATTTTGTGGAAGCAGGTATATAGAACCCCTTAATCAATATTTGGAGGAAGCAGGTATATCGCACCTCTCAATCTGTATTTTGTGGAAGCAGGTATATCAAACCTCTTAATAAGTATTTTGCGGAAGCGAGTATATCGCAGGTTTCAATCAATATTTTGTGGAAGCAGGTATATCAATACCCTTAATCAGTATATTGTGGAAGCTAGTGTATCGCAGGCCTCAATCAATATTTGGTGGCAGCAGGTATATCAATCCATTTAATTGGTATTTTGTGGAAGCAGGTGTATTGCAGGCCTCAAACAATATTTGGTGGAAGCAGGTATATAGAACCCCATAATCAATATTTTGTGGAAGCATGTATATCGCAACCCTCAATCTTTATTTTGTGGAAGCAGGTATATCAAACCCCTTATTCAGTATTTTGTGGAAGCAGGTATATCGCACCCCTCAATCAGTATTTTGTGGAAGCAGGAATATAGAACCCCTTAATCAATATTTGGTGGAAGCAGGTATATCACACCACTCAATCAGTATTTTGTGGAAGCAGGTATATCCAACCTCTTAATCAGTATTTTGCGGAAGCAGGTATATCGCAGGCCTCAATCAATATTTGGTGGAAGCAGGTATATCAATCCCCTTAATCAGTATTTTGTGGAAGCTGGTGTATCGCAGGCCTCAATCAATATTTGGTGGCAGCAGGTATATCCATCCGTTTAATCTGTATTTTGTGGAAGCAGGTGTATTGCAGGTCTCAATCAATATTTTGTGGAAGTAGGTATATAGAACCCCTTAATTAATATTTTATGGAAGTAGGTATATCGCAACCCTGAATCTGTATTTTGTGAAAGCAGGTATATCAAACCTCTTAATCAGTATTTTGCGGAAGCAGGTATATCGCAGGCCTCAATCAATATTTGGTGGAAGCAGGTATATCAATACTCTTAATCAGTATTTTGTGGAAGCTGGTGTATCGCAGGCTTCAATCAATATTTGGTGGCAGCAGGTATATCCTTTTCGTTTAATCTGTATTTTGTAAATGCAGGTGTATTGCAGGCCTCAATAAATATTTTGTGGAAGCAGGTATATAGAACCCCTTAATCAATATTTTGTGGAAGCAGGTATATCGCAACCCTCAAACTTTATTTTGCGGAAGCAGGTATATCGCACCCCTCAATCAATATTTTGTGGAAGCAGGTATATAGAACCCCTTAATCAATATTTGCTGGAAGCAGGTACAGTATATAGAACCCTTCAATCTGTATTTTGTGGAAGCAGGTATATAAAAAAACCTTAATCAGTATTTTGTGGAAGCAGGTATATAGAACCCCTTAATCAATATTTGGTGGTAGCAGGTATATTGCGGGCCTCAATCAATATTTGGTGGAAGCAGGTATATCAAACCCCTTAATCAGTATTTAGTGGAAGCAGGTATATTGCACCCCTCAATAAGTTTTTTTTGGAGCAACAGGTATATCACACCCATTGCAAATAGTTGTTCCAATAGTGCTTGTCCCTCTATATACCTGTGGTATCGCAGCAGAACCGCACACAACTGCGCACAATACAAATGCACTTTATACTTTCTATGATAGAAAGTATATTATAGGTATATCACACCCCTTAATCAGTTTTTTTTTTGGGGGGGGGGGGCAACAGGTATATGACACCAGTTGCAATTAGTTATTCCAATAGCATTTGTCCCTCTATATAGCAGCAGAACTGCACTCAACTGCTGCACAATACAAATTCACTATAATATACTTTCTATGTTGGAAAGTATATTATAATTATATCACACCCCTCAGTATATCACACCTATCGATACCACATCTATACCAGTCCTTAAAAGAACTTTTGTGGCCCTATTAGCTAGCGTTTGGTGTCCCTAACAGTCTGTCCCTGCTCCACAAAGCAACCTCTCCCTACACTGGCAAAACACAGAATTTAAAATGGCTGCCAGATCGGGTTCTGCAATAGGGTTGGGGTGTGTCCATGTGCTGAAATGTCTCAATTGGCTGTCCTGTCCCATCTGATGTGCATGTCATGGGTCAAAGTTCGGCGCAATGCAAAAGAATATGGCGCAGGCGGACATCGCCATATGATCGCATGTTCGTTGAATCGCGAACGTGCAAAGTTTGCAGCAAAAAGACAGCTAAATGTGAGACAGCTCGGAAGCTTCTGACATTTAGAACTAGCACTGGATGCGCCGAAGTAATGGAGAGGCCTGCGCCTCTACATGACTGTGGCGGATCCACCTCCAACTTTGGGCTTTATTAAGACCGGCGTCTAAAATGCTGGTCTTAATAAATGTGCCCCATAGTGATCTGCTGGAGTGATAAACCAAGTGCTCTCGGTTCAAGAAATCTGTCCCTCTCAGTTAGTGACAAGTGGTGATAACTGCCATGTTGACAAACAGGAGGCATTGCACAATCATCCCACATGACTTACTCAAATTTTTGCTGTTTCATTGGCTAAAAAACTTTGCTTTTGTGTCCCTCCTACATGCCACAGATTAGAGCTAGGTGCTTGAAAATTTGATCATTTGAAAATCTTAGTGACACCTATTTCCTCAATTTGTGTAGCCTTATGGCCTGTACTTCTTGATGTTGCAATTTCAGTATTGAGGAGTGTATATAGATACTAGATTATATAATTGATAATAATCCACTCATGTATTCTGTGCTTCCATAATTCTGCAATAATAGTAGAACTTCTATATCTCCTTACATAAAAAAATAATTGACAAGAATAAATTTAGGGAAATACTAGGAGAACACAACACTGTGCTTATAATCTTGTAATAGGTAGACTGATTTTATAGTACACTTATTGACGACAAAATAGAACACTTACATAGAGATGTTGGATTGCTGCAAAACTTGGCATGCAGTTATGTCTCAAACATATATTTAAACGATTACATGTATAGCCTGGTTAGACACTGGGCCCTGCCACAAGAGGGCATAAAAATGCTTCCCCCAATGCCCTATAAAAAGGCTCTCAGAGGATACTTTTAGGTAGTGTACCACTTGGTGAGAGATCGTTCACTGCTAGACATGCCTCTACGATGCACTCAAAGACATTGGGCCAGATTTATCATTAGCTCAGGTCAGAATAATGGAGTGAAAAAGTCCCAAAAAAAGTCCCAAACGCTAAAACTGCGCACAAATTTGCGACTTTTTTCTGCTCTGCACTATGCTCGCAAATTTTCTGAAAGTGGGCGTGTTTTCTTATGTAAATGAATCTCTAGAAAGATTTACTATTGGGACTATTTAAAAAGTCGCAAAAAAGTCACAAAAAAGTCGCAATTTCACTCCAGTGAGGACCATGCTTATCTTATGAGACTTTTTAATAGAACATGCGACTTTTTCATAAAAACGTGCGACTTTTTCGTAAAGATGTGCGACTTTTGTAAAGCTGCTTACTGACGGATAAACTGCTACCGTCAAACCACATTTATTACAGTCTTAAAGGGCCGATCATAAATCTGACTTGGCTAAAACTGACTTTAGCCATATGTTAAAGTGGAGTGAGGTGTCAGAGTAATGATAAATATGGCCCATTCTGTCCAGTTGACAGAACAAATCATTGGAATGAGAGAAGCAGGATGGTCATTTTGACGAATTGCCCTCCATCTAGGCCATTCTGACCTAGCTATTAGGATCCGTCAGATCAAAGTGTATCCGATATAGTGATACAATCGATATGAAAAAACACATATCCCTACCTCTCTAATACTGAGGAATTTTAATCCTTTTCAGTTAGAGTCCCTGAGAATTTTTAAGTTTAATTAATAAAAGTGTATGTTTTATAAAAAAAAGAGTAACATAGTCAGAGAGGTGCTACCAAGCCACGCTTTGGTCCTAGAGACCCCTGAATTTCACAGTAGCCATAACTGTTCACAGTAACAATCATTTTGACCATGGTGCCCAAACTTTTGCATGCCATTGTAGCAGAAAGGCAGTATCCCTAAAAAGCTGTGCAAAACCATTAAAAAATATGGGTGCCTGCGTTCTTGATCCCGATCCGGTATCCAAAACAATATAAGAGGAAATCTGCAGCACTCCTATAACAATTCAATGTGCCACACCTTTTATTCGCCCATGTTCCGGCAACGTTGCAGTCCTATCACAGGACTTTTGATAGAACTTAAATATTGCTGGAACATGGGTGATTAAAAGTTATATATTAAAACATATATATTAAAAGCAAAATACTATTCAAGAATGGTTACGGTCTTCCAGAAACACCACCACTATCCATGGGTTGTGTCTTTTATTACTACTCAGCTCCATTGAAGTGAATGAGTCTGATTCTAGGTATATTCTTTTTTTATTTTATTTTTTTTATTTTTATTATTTTTGGTTTTAAACATGGATAGGATCATTACATACTGTTGGTGAAGGACACGTCTGTGTGTCACACATTTCACCTTACAATGGATTTTGTGACAAATACATTACAGAGAAATAACAGAGACATAAACATGTATATTCTTTTTTTAACCGTGCATTATAAAACCATTTGATTATTCTTTTTTAAAGACTACTACTGGGACCAGTAAAATGTCATCAATACTTGTCATATTTGTTAAAAGCAGAAGACATATTTACATTTAAATGCTTCTGAACTTTAACCAAAATCCCAGTTGACAAGCACATACATAAATATAAGCTAAGATGATGGCAAGTGGATTTACCCATTTGTGCAAATTAAGTGCGCCAGCATTGCGTTAAATCCCTTGTTCCATTATACAAATACTTTGTAGCATCTCCCTGTGGTATTTTGATGAGGCAGACTTTGTCTTGCTATAAAAGGATAAGGGTACTATTTTGCATGTGTTTCCATCCATTAGGAATGACTCAGACTTTCCTTAGGGTGACACTGTAGAGCTTCAGTATCTCTCCTGAGCTCCAATTATCAGAAAATGAAGACAGTGTCACTGAATTTATTTTAAATAAAACCTACTTCTTTAGGGGCCAGTGCCGCAAGCTGCCACCTAAGTTCAATGAAGCATGTAAGCACAGCAGAATGTGTAATGTGGAATCTAGGCTTAGTGCAAAATAATTATGCTGCTCATCTAGTGTTGTTGTGTTTGCTTTATTCTTGATCCCTTTTATTGCTATCACCTTCAGGAAATACTTCCATCATTAGGATTTCGAGGAGTATGGCACCAATCAAACAGCAGTCACAATTATTTATTGACTGTAGAAAGCAACTCATCCAAAATGGCATTTTAATGGGAAATGGTCCCTTTCCACTGGTCCCTTACTATGTCTTTTGAACAGCGCTTTATAGCCCTGAAGTGCTATAGAATCATATACATCAAACTGGAATGCATAGAAGACTACCTGTTGCAGGTTATCATGCTGTTCAGGGATTCTGAAAGTATTACAGTTTCAACAAAATGGTAATTCACTTTACAGTGAAAAATTATACAATTTTTCAAAATATTCTATATAAATTTCTTACAGTTTTTTTAATCTCTATTGGCTGACATTCAATAGCAATGGTAAACGGTCACCATACTTTCAAAAAATGTTGTAGAAATCAGCTTTTGATTGAAAACACCTTTATTACAATCAATTTTCAAACATACATACTTTAGTACTGTGATGCAGCGTGGATTACTTCTTCTTTGCGAGCATGGCATTGTTATATAAAGCACAGGCTAACCTACACTATACATCACAATGCGTGCTACACTAGCATACCTATTCAATCACAAAACCTTCCAACAAAGCATTTAGACAGTGATGAAGGGAGGGGGATGGGATGGGAAGGAGAGGGTAGGGAGGGGAAATCACATGCCCAAAGCTTTATTGAGAAGACAGAAACAAACGTGGGGGGAGGGGGAAAGAGAGGGGTTTAGTCCTCGACGTACAAGATGTAATCCTGCAGCAGACTATGGATAAGCCTACGGCAGTTCAGGACGGACATGTTCTCCCTCCTGAGCGTAAGCCGGTTCCTGGATACCCATATAGCATCCTTAAAACAGTTCATAAAGCCATACCTCCTGGATGGCCTCAACAGTATGAATCCCAGAAAATAGTCTGTACAACACCGAAGTGTATTGCAGGCTGTTCCTGGGCACAGAATCTTTGAGTTCATGTTCCAGGGCATCCAACAGGCCCTGCGCAAAGGGACACTCCCAAAACAGGTGGTACAATGTTTCCTCCTTGAAAGGGCACCTGGGGCAGTCTGGGTTTTGCACAGGTTGCGGGCGTGCATGAATGACCGAATTGGCAGTCCTCCCTGTATGGCCATCCATGACAAATCCTTGTGCCCATAGGTTAACCTGTTAACAAACTGTCTCTACAGTGTCATCATGGATCCCTGGAATTGACTCCACCGCATCCTTTGCTCTGGTGAGCTTGTGGATAGTCTTTGGATTCCACAAGTCGGGCTTGAGGCCCTCCAGTTGGTGTTCCCTCACAAACTTGACGACATCTCAGTAATACCAGGGAGCGTGCCAGTTGTAAGGGATGAAATTGTCCCACTTGTCCCAGCCCAGACCCTTCCAGAGGGGCAGGAGGAAGAAGTGAGAAATAGCCTTGCCCGCAGAGCCATTGGTTGTTCTCAGAGTCCGATGAACGCTGTCACAAACAAAGGTGATCCGCAGTAAAGTGGGCCCTTGCGAGGCTCTTTGTACATGATGGCTCACTTCACTCTGTCCATCTTGGATCCCCAAACAAAGCGAAACAGTCCTGGTGATGGCCTTGGAAACGGTGGCGAGATGGGGCCATGCCTGTGCGGTGTACTGTAGCACAGGCAGAAAGGCAGAACTTTGTTCTGCAGGACGAGTGCTTTGCCCTCAATCGTGAGTTGTCTGAGGCTCCACAGTACAATTCTTTGGTTGACTTTGGCCAAGCATTTTTCCCAAGACATGATGGCCGTGTCTTCCTTCCCGAACCAGACTCCCAGGATCTTGATGAAGTCCGATTTGATGGTAAATTGGAAGGGGGTAGAAGAAGCCAGTTGCAAGTCCCTGAAGAGCATGACTTCCAACTTCCCGCACTTGACTTTGTCCCCTGAAACTTGTCCGAACTCCTCGTAGGTCTGGACAAGTGCAGTCACCGAACGCCGATCAGCACAGAAGACGGTCACGTCATCCATGTACAGCGAGCACTTGACCGTAGTGTCCAGGTCCTGGTGCGGTGATCCCTCTGATCTCTCCATTCTGCCGGATAGACTCTGCAAAGAGTTCTATAACACAAACAAAAAGGAGTTGTGAAAGAGGGCAGCCTTGTCTGACCCCAGAGCGGACCGTAAAGGGGTCAGTCTTCCAGCCATTCACCAGCACCGTTCTGCAAATGTCAAGGTACATCAGGTTAACAAACGAACAGAACCTCCTGCCTAGACCCAGCTTATGCAAAGCCTTGCCCATGAATTCATGAGACACTCGGTCAAAGGCTTTCTCCTGATCAAGGCTGACCAGGGCAGTGTGTACACTAGTGTTTAGCGCAAATATTCGAATAGCGAATTTTAATCGTGAGTATCATACATACATGCTACAGACATAGTGCTGTGATGTCACAAGTTGCACGTATTGCGATAAAATATGCGCATCATTAATTGCCGAAAATTCGCAAGCGCAAATATATTGGAGCACTCTATCTGCATGTAAAGTTATTCTAATGTTCTGCCGTGCCAACCATTTTTTACAGTCTCAGGAAACTTATACCAACTTGAAAAATGTAGCATAAGTGACCCACGCCTATATTTCACGCGCATTACGTGAATATTACATTGCCGATTGTCGCAATCAAGAATATAATCTTGAATTCTCGAATTCGCGAATATATGACAAATATTCTACAAAATATTCGCAAAATATTGCAAATTCGAATATTGCCCCTGCCGCTCATCACTAGTGTACACAGCGGTCTTTGATGTATTGTACCGTGTCTCTCATGAGAGCGAGGCTGTCTGCGATCCTGCGGCCAGGAATGCCGCAGGTCTGATCCAGGTGGACGATTCTGCAGATGACAACCTTCAGCCGGTTGGCTAGCACCTTGGCAAGGATCTTGTAGTTCACATTCAGGAAAGAGATATGACGCCAGTTTTTCAAGTTTATACAAGATTGTGATCATTCCTTTCCTCAGCGATGGGGGCATTCTACCTTCCACCACCATCTCCTCATAGAGTTCCAGCAGGTCTGGACAGATCAGATCCCCTAGTGCTACATAGAGCTCCGCTGGGAGGCCGTCACTGCCCTGGGTCCTGCCAGACCTAAAGGATCTAGCGGCAGAGAGCACCTCCCCCACCGTCAGAGGGTCATCCATGGTCTCCACACCCGCAGGGTCAAGATGGTTAGTGATACTTGACAGGAATTTATCGGCGGCTTTCGGGTCGGTGTTATTCAGGGTGTAGAGGTCGCTGTAGTAGTCTGTGATGACTCCCATCACTTCCTCCTTCCCTGATCATATGTTGCCATCCTTGACTCGAAGTTCACTCAGGGGGCGTGTGGCCGACGTGGAGTTTCCTGAAAAAGAACGAATTACACTTCTCACCCTTCTCCAGGTTCTCCACTTTGAAGAGAAAGATGATTCACTTGGATTTCTCCTCAAAGTGCCTTTTCAGGCTCCTTTTAGTTTCCTCCAGCTCCTCTCTAATGCTCAAGCCGCACCGGTGAAGGTCTTGCAGGGACCGCAGCTCCCACTGCAGCTCTCTGAATGCCTTCTTCTTCTCACACACGTGTTATTGTTGTTTGACCTGAAAGAAACAACTAAACTGCAATTTAACATACTCCCACCAGTCATTAGTCTGTTCAAACAAGCATTTGTCATTCCACCAATCTATGTAGATCTCTCTAAGCTCCACAAGCACGTCCTCCCGATTCAACAGAGCGCAGTTCAGTTTCAAGGATCCGAGGCCGGGGGGGGGAACCCGTTCCCAAGGATGCACTGGACCTGAATGGCTCTGTGATCGGAGAAGAAGCAAGGGATCATAGAGTGCCTACTGACTGCCCGAGAGGTAAACACAAAGTCTATCCGAGAACGAAGTGAGCCATTGGGTCGGCTCCATGTATAATTAAAGGAGCCTTTCCCCATGGAGCCCACAATGTCCTGCAAGGACGCTTCAGTCACCATCTCAATAAGCAGGTTGGAAGTGACATCTAACTTGCTTGAAGTGCCCGAGCTGCGGCCGTCCTCCTCGATCGGGCAGTTGAAGTCCCCGGCCATCACTACGGTCCTAGTGATAGCAAGCTGCAGTCGTAGGGCCTGGAAAAGCTCCAGTTGCTCATCCTTGTAAGGTGAAGCATACACATTGATGAGTCTAACCGGCTCTCCCGCCCAGGAACCATCTATGACAAGTAGGCGGACGATGACAGACCACTTGCCGCTCCAGAAGCTGTTTCCGTCCAAGATGTGGTGGGAGTGAAAGTAAATCCCGGCAACTGCTTGGATATGCTGAATCTTCTTCTTTTTATTTCTTATTTTATATAAGAGGTTCTTACCTCTTATATAAAATAAGAAATAAAAAAAAAGAATATTCAGCATATCCAAGCAGTTGCCGGGATTTACTTTCACTTTTGTTCTCGTGGAGTTTCACTCCTCCCCGCAGCAACGCTGACCTTTAGCAGCTAGCGCTGGCTGGATTTGTCTTTATCTCAAGATGTGGTGGGGTCCCTCATGGTACAGAAGCGCTTCAGGTATGTGACAATATCCTTGCCTGGGATGTGTGGGTTCCGCATGGAGACGATCACCCTCCTCTCTTCCTTCTGGACGGGATAGCTGCCCATGATGTGCTTGAAAGGGGATTCCTGTCTTGCTGCTTTGACCATCTCTCAGTATCCTTTACATATGGTCATGGAGGCAAAAGTGATCCAGCACATCCCTGCGAAGAACGAATGGATGCTCACCACTTATGGTTTGGAGAATTCCTGTTCCAGGACCATCTTCTTGCCCAACACGTCCTGACTCATGTCTGGCACTTTCCCGTCCACTTCCTTTAGCTTCTGGATGACTGTCTGCCTCATCCATGGCTCCAGAGGTGGGGAGCAGTGCTTCTTGCCTGCATGTTGCCTGGTAGGAACGGGCGCTGCCGGGTCAGGAGCCTGTGATGTGGAGGCTAAAGTGTCCTGGTGGGTTTTCTCCGTGGCTTTTCCTTGTTCTTGATCTGTGCTATTCTTCTTGTTCTTGTTGTTCTTGGGAGGCTTGAAGGTTGAGGTTAAGGCCATGGCTTATTCCGTCTTCCTGCCTTCCTCTCCCTGGAGAATCTTCGCAAAGCTTCCCTTCTGCCTATGCAGATCTTCTCCTTGCTGGGCGGAGCTTTTTTCCGGGGAGGGTTTTTGCCGAGCTTCTATTCCTCGTCGGGGTTCCCTGGGGCCGAAGTCTTCGTTGTTGGGGTTCCTCGTTGAGTCTTCGCAAAGATCTTCTCCTTGATCGCAGTCGGAGAATATCTTCCAATAGTCGTCTTCGGCTGTCGAGATCCAAGTAAGCACTGACTAACGTTGTACACCAAGACTATTAAGCCACAGGCCAAGAGGAGGTCAGAGACCAGAACATTCTTGTTCCTACGGGAATAGCCCTACACCCAAAAGCAGCAGTGAGCTGATGCTGAATTTAATCAATGATGCTCAAAGGCAGAGTGTAGGGGGTACCCAAAGGACATAGGCCGGCAAGTCAAGGCAGACTGATAATAACAGAAACTACACTTGATCTTAGCCAAAAGTTGTATAAATCAATAGTACAGGTGAATATATAAAACTTTTTAATATATATGTTACTCTGGCAACCCGTGTCTGCTGCTGTCCAGCTATTTCATCTCACCTTGTGTATTGGGACTAGTATTCTGTGAAACTTCTCTGTTGTATTGCACTCTGATCCTCTGCTGACTACCCTGAACCAGGACTTGTTTTATGTATATGCTCAAGCTCTGCCTGCCCTGACCTTGGCTTTGTTCCATGGATATGCACAAACTGTACCTGTCCTGACCTTGGCCTGTTTCCTGACTGAGTATTGCCTGGGTCAGATACCACTCCAGTGGGTCAGCTGCCAACTCCCGGGACTATTCCAAAAGGTAGCAGCCTGGCGAGTCGCCTGCAGCAAAGAACAGATGCCTAAAAAGGGTTTGAAGGTTGAAAATCATGGGATCACCAGAATGATGCCCTTAGGACTAGTCCAAAGTCAAACTGTTTAGTTGGTACATTGGGTCCACAGCTACTGTCCATAACAATATGTTATTAAAGAAAAAAAAAAATTCTCCCTCTAGCAGCTCAGCCTTTCTTCCTCTCCCTTCTCTATAGACTTCTGTGGGCAGCATGTCATCAGCGTTAGTTTTCTCTATCAAGATGGACTTAGCAGAGAATGTTAGTTTAGGATTGGAGAGTGGTGAGAAAGAAGGATAAGGATATATTACAAAGTTTCTCATATTTGCTTGTACTATCGATTTATGTAACATTTTCTGAATTTTTTTAATTCCAGTGGATAAAGAATTGATCCTGTTTTGTACACAGGTGCTTGACCCTTTAGTAGACAGATCTCTGATATCTCTACTGTAATTGTCATGAGCTTAGCATCTCAATGTCCATAACATTACCTGGACAGATTTTCATCTATTTGAATTACAAAAAGAAGTTCCCTATTGAATAATAGCAAGCAGAGATCTTGAAAACCAGGAGTAATTAATATAAGTTTATTTTATGAAACTGCACAAGTTCCTCAATGTATAGTCTTGTAACATTACAGGCATTGTCAAATTAGAAAGTCTTAGATCAGGGGTCAACAACCAGTGGCACACGTGCCAGAGGTGACATGCAGTCCATGTTCTGTTGGCACTCCAGCTGTCACCAGACAACAGAAAGACTTTTCAGTCTTGTCACCATTTGTTGGATGCCTCCTCAGGACTGCCACAAATGAAGGAAAGTATTTAAATGTTCTGAGGGTTGGGAGGAGGATGGTGAGCTTAAGATGAAGGGAAAGCAAGCACTGTGACCAGATTGGATGTGGGGGGGAGGAGGTTGAACTTGGGAAGATGGGGTAATGAGCATGTGACTAGATTTGGGGTGGGGGGAAGAAGATGAGCTTGGGGAGATGGGAGGAACAAGCACTATAACCAGATGTGGGGGGGGGGGTGAGCTTGGGAGATGGGGGAAAGAGCATGTGACCAGGTTGGGACTGGGGGCAGGATGGTGAGCTTGGGGAGATGGGGAAGGAGAGTATGGCAAGATTTGGGGTGAGGAGAAGAAGGTAAGCTTGGGGAGATGGGGGAATGAGCATGTGACCAGACTGGGACTAGGGGCAGGATTGTGAGCTTGGGAGGATGGGGAATGAGCACTGTGACCAGATTGGGGTTGGGGGAGGATGGTGAGCCTGAACGTGATTGCCTGGAGGAAAAGGGAGGCTGGTTATGAAGGGAAATCAGCTGACTACCTGGGGCATTGGGGGAAGAAGTGGTGAGACTGAAAATGATTGCTGGGGGGGACAAGCTCTCTGACTACTTTAGGGGGGATGGTGAGTCGGAATGTTAATAGTCTTTGTGTGTGTGTGTGTGAGATCTAAGTGTGATTGGTGCAGCTCTTATTGTTATTATTGTGGGGATGACCAGTATATGGGGCATCAATGTATGTTGGACAGTGGGGAAGGAGGGCAGCTGCTCTCCCCTACTGTCAGTAAGTGTATGTTAGCGGGGGGGGGGGGGTCCCCATATACTGGTCCCTGATATAATGGTCCCAGATATATTGATTCCTTAGGAGAATTCTGAGGAGCAGTGACAATATTTACTATCCATATATTTGCCGGAAGGCAACTTTTCTTGAACGAGAATTGAGAATTTTGGGACATAGCTAGTAAATACCTGGTTTATATGGCTCGGCACACTGAGTGCTTCAGCTCTGATTTTCTTTGGGGACTCCGTATAAAAAAGGTGGCCTACCCCTGTCTTAGATTTAGTTTTTCACACTTCATTCAATCATTGGATGATGACACCAAACAGGTCAATAGGAATATTTTTAAAACATTATGCACAATATTTGTCAAATTAAATACTGCCAGGAATCTGACGTCAAGGATGACAAAAAAAAGTGCTAAACTTACGTTTTCACATAGGGATCAGAGTAACCATTTGCGTCCATTGCTGCTAGATGTGCACATCTAATAATTCCTACCAGAAGCCCTGACTTCTGTGAGCTATATTTTAAGGATATAAGAATTCGCCCACGTTCTTCCAAAGATTTATCTTCTGTTTTATCTATCTGTGGGTGGAAACACAAAATGTTAATGACAGTGGAAATGAGTTCATGCACAGTTGCCACAATAAAGAACACAACATCCAGGGAGAGCTTTCCTTGTATCTACAGAGATTATTAAAGGTCCTGACATGTATTTAGCAGGCTGCTGATTTGTGCAATTTCAACTTATTACTGTTCTGCTTTTACTTGATGTTTCGAACAAAATAACAATTAGTGCTGATTACTGTAAGTTACAGGAAAATTGCATAAACAAAGATTCCCTTAATTGATTCCAAACATTCTATCTAATGCACACAGAATAATAAAAACAGGAACCATAGAACAAAAGGACAGCAATATCACATAACAAGTTAATAGAAGTACAGCCAAATAACAAAAGTTGAAGAAAAATGATATCAGAACAGTTACAATTACAAGTTTTGATGTTCTAAGACCTCTTCACCAAACAGTTTTAAAAATAGATAATTTTGAGAATAGAAAAGTTTTTAAAGGATAAATGTCATATTTTCATTAAAAAAAATCTATTTTAGCATATTTTACTGCTGCAGCAGCATTATGCATAAAGCAATATTTAGTTTCTTCACTTACCACTGTTTTCCTTGAGTTTTACCCTTAGTTACGGCTGTTTTGAATCCTGCATTATGAGGATCTTCTCAAGATGGCTCCTCTGCCAGTTCTCTGAGGCCAAAACTGCATTCCCTCCGGTCACATACAAACTTGCTGTAGCCAGCAGCTTCCTGCCAGCCAATCAGATTGGATTACTAAGAGACAAGCCACCTCACTCTGAAGCCTAATGCAGGCATGCAGTGTGAAGGACCGCCCCTCTGTCTTCCTAGCCGGTGACAGGTGAGCCATAACAACGGTCTTTTAAGGGAGCAGTGGAAAGGGACAGGAGACATTAATGAAACCTGGTATTATAAGGTAATTACAGATATTTTGGCAATCATTGACAGACTAACTCAGGTATACACGCCTAGCTCTAATAAACTATCAAATAAAAAAAAAGGATGACAGTTATCCTTTAAATGTTACACTGAGATTTAGTACATAGACACATAATTATAATAAGCCTGTGGAATAAACCAAGGGATTTTGTTAAAAATGGGAGGGGAGGTGAAGGCAGATAAGGGAATCAGGGATAATGCCTTGCTGGTATTTTACTAATGAATATGTATGCAGATAAGGGAATCGGGGATATTGCCTTGTTGATATTTTACTAATGAATATGTTTTCATATAAAACCATATTTGTTGTATACGATTCAATAGAGGCTGACATATTTGGACTCAATGACTAAACTGCTCAGGTGTATTTTATGTTCTGCTTTGAATTTATCTAAGGACTGGTCCAGAGAACAGGATTTTGTGGTTGAAGGCTGTGGGCCCAGTGCAGAGAACAAAGGATTGGTGTTATGGCAACATGTGGAAGTTGTTTGGTTAGGGTAGGTTCACATCACGTTTTATGCCTCTGTTTGTCGTATATGTTAGAAAAAGAAGGATACAAAAAATGCAGCACACCACGTTCTTGTATCCTGTAGAGTCCGGTAAAAAAATGTAAACTTTTTTTTTCTTCAATGGAACTCGACTGGTGAACGAATGCCACTGTATGGCATCAGTGTGATACATCGGTTTACCGTATACATTAAACGGATAGGAAAACATGATGTGAACCCACTCTTATTGACCTAGCTGCTGAAGACAATATAACGCTTTTACTTTGAGGCATAAATATGGAGCATCACAGTGGTCCAGCCATTAGACTATGAAGGCACGTATTAGTGTAGGAATCTAGATCTGTATTTCTGCCTCCTGGGTCTTTCACAATGGTGAGAAGTCTACCTACTCCAACATTCTGTGCCACCAAACAAGATAAATTTGTCTGCAGATTGCAGGGTTCGCTGCTTTGAACAATCCCTACTTGTTAGATTGGTCTGTTGACCATAAGTGGACCACAAAGTGTCTTCCTGCTGGGACCACAGCAAGCATCTGTAATCTGTTGGGAAACCTGGCAGTTTTAAATTTACGTGCAGCGTCATCACAAGTGAAATTAAGTATTACACAGTGCCCATTCAAGACAGATACTCTTTGTGCTCTCCTTTTAGGCCAAGAAATGAGGATGTGAACCCTAAGACCTTCTCTATTAGCACAAAGTTACCAAATAGGGTATTGGGAAAAAGTTTTTTCTAAAACAACCACTTAGATTTTTTTTTTGATGATAAAACAGATGTTTATTTAACTAAATATTTGAGAGTCCAAAAATGTGACAGCAATGCATAAAGAGGGCAATCCAGGTAGTCGCATAATTTGGAAACCTCTGGTTACAAAACATCTAATGACATCCAGAAGAACATGGACATTCTCTGTAAACGTCTGCATTCTCTACCAGAGGCTACAATATTGGCCACCATGGGTAAGAAGTCTGTGAACTCTTAACATTCTCCATAAGAAAGGCATAGCTACTGTACATGTGGACATGTCCAAACCTTAAAAAATAGAATCTAGCCACAGAGTCAACTGCACAAGTAACTTACATACCTATAGTGCTCTTCTTGGCCTCTTGGCTAAGATCAAGTGTAGTATCTGTTCTTATCAGTCTGCCTTGACTTGCTGGTCCAGGTCTTTTGGGTACCCCCTGCACTCTGCCTTTGAGGATCATTGATTAAATTCAGCTTCAGCTCACTGCTGCTATTGGGTGTAGGGCTATTCCCCTAGGAACAAGAGTGTTCTGGTCTCTGACTTTCTCTTGGCCTGTGGCTAAATAGTCTTGGTGTACGACGTTAGACAGTGCTTACTTGGATCTCGACAGCCGAGGACGACTATTGGAAGATTTTCTCCGACTGTGATCAAGGAGAAGATCTTTGCGAAGACTCGACGAGAAACCCCGATGACGAGGACTGAAGACTTCAGCCTGAAGGTCTTTGACTTCGGGGAACCCCGGCGAGGAAAAGAAGCTCGGCAAAGACCTTCCCTGGAAGAAGCTCCGCCCAGCAAGAATGAATCTGCATAGCCCCGCCTACCAGTGGCAAAAGGGAACACTTTGAAAAGCTTCTTCAGGGAGAAGAAGGCAGAAAGGAAGAAGCCATGGCCTCAACCTCTAAGCCTCCCAAGACCAAAAAGAATGCTACAGAAGGAAGAAAGGCCATGGAATAGGCCCACCGGGACACTTCAGCCTCCACATCACAGACCTCTGACCCGGCGGCAACCACCACTCCCAGGCAACAGAACGACAAGAACCACAACCCCGGTTCCCCACCTCTGGAGCTATGAATGAGGCAGACTGTCGTGCTGAAGCTGAAAGAGGTGGATGGAAAAGTGCCAGACATGAGTCAAGACGTGTTTGGCAAGAAGATGGTCTTGGAACAGGGATACTCCAAGCCGGAGGTGGTGAGCATCCATTCATTCATCACAGGGATGTTCTATATCACCTTTGCCACTGTGGAAATATGCAAACGGTACTGGGAGATGGTCAAAGCGGCGAGGCCGGACTCACTTTTCAAGAACTTCGTAGGCAGCTGCCCAGTCCAGAAGGAAGAGAGTGAGCGTCTCAATGCGGAACCCACACATCCCAGGCAAGGATATCGTCACATACCTGAAGCGTTTCTATACTGTGGTGAGGGACCCCACCCACATCTTGAACGGAAACGGCTTCTGGACCGGCAAGTGGTCATTGTCCGCCTCAACAAAGACCCTGCAGCCCCTGATGGCGTGCAGGACCTGCCCCGGTAATTTTTTCTGGGCAACTCCTCGGCTCTCATCTATTACTCCGATATGCCACAGACCTGCAGTAAATTCGGTAAGAAGGGTTATGGGATCCTGCTAGATCTGTCGTGTGGCAGGGCATGAAACCAGTGACTGTCCCAAGAGGATGACATGCAACCTGTGCGGACTGTCCACCAATATTTACAAAGACGGCATTCGCAGCCAAAACTCCAACCAAGCCTCGACTCCGGCGGTGACCAAGCCCAAGGTGAAGCGACCAAAGAAGAAGGAGGGTAAGCAGACACCTGCCCAAGACCAGGTTCCCGTGCCCCCCCTTTCCTGCCTCCCCTCCCGCCCCATCATCACCACCACTGAGGATATCCATATCCAACTGCGCATTACCTCAGTGGCACCTTCCGCCGCCCCCAGCCCAACCCTACCCATGGCTACTGCTGCAGTAGCACTAACCGCTCCTCCAGCTACTGCAGCCTCCTACAAGGAGGAATATCCCGCTCTCTCATCCCCAGGTGTCAAGCAAAGAAAGGGTAAAAGAAGGGAGAGGGACAGCCCATTTGCTGACCACTCCAAGAAAAAGATAGTTGAAGCGGTGGAAGATCCCCTGCCCGATAAAGAAGAAGAAATGGAGCAGCAGGTGGAAGAACAGGCGGCCGCCAACGGGGCCCCCGAGCAGCAAGGCCCCCAGACCACCAAAACCCTTGACGAGACCGACGTGGAGGAAATAGTGGCCAATGGGGGTACCGCCGACCAACAAACCCTCCAGACAACCATAGTCGAAATCGTAGCCCAGGTCCAGCTGTTTCAGAGGCCACCCACAGACAGCGTACAAGAGAAAGAGAAGCCGCCTGGCGACCAGGGTGGTAACTAAGCTGTATCGTTTCCGCTAGCCTATTTCTTTTCCTACATGTTGGCAAATTTTAACCTTTTTTCCATTGATGTTAGGAGCATTAGGGATAGGTGCAGGTGTCAGACGGTACTAACTTTTCTTGCTTCCCAGGTTGCCGATGTGTACATGTTGCAGGAGTGTGCTTTGCCCCCCTCTAGGTCTCACAACCATCTGGCCAGGCGGTGGTTCCATGGCAAGTCCTACTGGTCCAGTGGTGGCGACTGTAAGTCGGCTGGGGTGGCCATCCTCCTCAGGGGAATCGCTTTTACACTTGACTCCGTCCAGGAGCTCGTCTGCAGCAGGCTATTTCTCGTAGATGGTTTATGGGCAGGAGAGTCGGTTAGGCTCATCAATGTGTATGCTTCCCCTGACAAGGGTGAGCAACTGGAGCTTTTCCAGGCACTACAACTGCAGCTCGCTGCAACTAGGGCCGTAGTGATGGCCGGGGACTTCAACTGACCGATTGAGGAGAACGGACGCAGCTCCGGCACCTCAAACAAGTTAGACGTCACTTCCAAACTGCTTATTGAGATAGTGACTGAATGTCCTTGCAGGACGTTGTGGGCTCCATGGGGAAAGGCTCCATTAATTATACATGGAGCTGACCCGATGGCTCACTCCGTTATAAGACAGACTTCGTGTTTACCTCTCAGGCAGTCCGGCGGTGTAGGCCCTCTATGATCCCTTGCTTCTTCTCTGATCACAGAGCCATTCAGGTCCAGTGCATCCTTGGTAACAAGTTCCCCCCTGGCCCTGGAAACTGAACTGCACTCTGTTGAATTGGGAGAACGTGCTTGCGGAGATTAGAGAAGTCTACATAGCTTGGCGGAATTACAAATGCTTGTTTGAACAGACTAGTGACTGGTGGGAGTATGTTAAAGTCCAGTTTTGTTGTTTCTTTCAGGCCAAGCAGCAACAACAGGCGTGTGAGAAGAAGAGGGCCTTCAGAGAGCTGCAGTGTGAGCTGCGGTCCCTGCAAGACCTTCACCGATGCGGCTGGAGCGTTAGAGAGGAGCTGGAGGAGACCAAAAGGAGCCTGAAAAGGCACTTTGAGGAGGAATCCAACAAATCATCTTCCACTCCAAAGTGGAGAACCTGGAGAAGGGGGATAAATGTAACTCGTTCTTTTTCAGGAAACTCCATGCCGGCCACACGCCCCTGAACGAACTTCGAGACAGGTACGGCAACATGCGATCAGGGAAGGAGAAAGTGATGGAAGTTATCACAGACTACTACAGCGACCTCTACTCCCTGAAGAAAAAACCGACGCGAAAGCCGCCGATAAATTCCTGTCAGGTATCACTAACCATCTTGACCCTGCAGATGCAGAGGCCATGGATTACCCTCTGACGGTGGTGGAGGTGATCTCTGCCGCTAGATCCTTTAGGTCCGGCAGGACCGCGGGCAGTGACGGTTTTCCAGAGGAGCTCTATGTAGCGCTGGGGGATCTGATCTGTCTGGACCTGCTGGAACTCTATGAGGAGATGGTGGTGGAGGGTAGGATGCCACCATCGTTGAGGGAAGCAATGATCATAATTCTGTATAAGCGGAAGGGGGAGAGATGTGAACCTTAAAAACTGGCGTCCCATCTCTCTCCTGAATGTGGACTACACGATCCTCACCAAGGTGATAGCCAACTGGCTGAAGGTTTTCATCTGCAGAATCGTCCACCTGGATCAGACCTGCAACATTCCTGGCCGCAGGATCGCAGACAGCCTCGCTCTCGTGAGAAACACAGTACAATACATCAAAGACCGCCGTGCACACGCAGCCCTGGTCAGTCTTGATCAGGAGAAGGCCTTTGACTGAGTCTGTCACGAATAAATGGGCATGGCATTGCGCAAGCTGGGTCTAGGCAGGAGGTTCTGTTTGTTTGTTAACCTGATGTACCTTAACATTTGCAGCACGGTGCTGGTGAATGGCTAAAAGACTGACCTCTTTCCAGTGCGCTCTGGGGTCAGACAAGGCTGCCCTCTTTCACCTTTTCTTTTTGTTTGTGTTATAGAACTCTTCGCGGAGTCTATCCGGCAGAATGGAGAGATCAGAGCGATCACCGCACCTGGACCAGGACACTACGAGGTCAACTGCTCGCTGTACATGGACAATGTGACCGTCTTCTGAGCTGACAAGTGGTCGGTGACTGCACTCGTCCAGATCTGCGAGGAGTTCGGACAAGCTTTAGGGGCTAGTCAAGTGCGGGAAGTAGGAAGCCATGCTCTTCGGGGACTGGCAGCTGGCTTCTTCTGCCCCCCTCCCATTTGCCATCAAATCGGACTTCATCAAGATCATGGGAGTCTGGTTCGGGAAGGAAGGCACAGCCCTCAAGTCTTGGGAAGAACGCTTGGCCAAAGTCAACTAGAGAATCGGACTGTGGAGCCTCAGACAAATCACGATTGAGGTCAAAGCACTCGTCCTGCATAATGAAGTTCTGCCTGTGCTACAGCACACCGCACAGGCATGGCCCCCTAATGCCACTGTTTCCAGGGCCTTCACCAGGACAATGTTTCGCTTCGTTTGGGGATCCAAGATGGACAGAGTAAAGCGAGCTATCATGTACAAAGAGCCCCGCAAGGGCGGAAAGGGCATTCCTGACCTGCCCACATTACCTCGGATCGCCTTTGTTTGTGACAGCGTTCGTCAGACTCTGAGGACAGCTAAAGGCTCTGCGGGGAAGGCTATGTCTCGCTTCTTCCTCCTGCCTCTCTGGAGGGGTCTGGGCTTGGACAACTGGGACAGCTCCATCCCTTACAACTGCCACGCTCCATGGTACTTCGTGGATGTTGTCAATTTTGTGAGGGAACACCAACTGGAGGAAAAATCAATAAAATTACTGAAAATAATCTCACAGACATTTCTGTTTTTAAAGCAACTATCACTGAAGGCAACTTCCTAAAACTTAACTTTTAATATATACACTCACCTAAAGAATTATTAGGAACACCTGTTCTATTTCTCATTAATGCAATTATCTAGTCAACCAATCACATGGCAGTTGCTTCAATGCATTTAGGGGGGTGGTCCTGGTCAAGACAATCTCCTGAACTCCAAACTGAATGTCAGAATGGGAAAGAAAGGTGATTTAAGCAATTTTGAGCGTGGCATGGTTGTTGGTGCCAGACGGGCCGGTCTGAGTATTTCACAATCTGCTCAGTTCCTGGGATTTTCACGCACAACCATTTCTAGGGTTTACAAAGAATGGTGTGGTGTGAAAAGGGAAAAACATCCAGTATGCGGCAGTCCTGGGGGCAAAAATGCCTTGTGGATGCTAGAGGTCAGAGGAGAATGGACCGACTGATTCAAGCTGATAGAAGAGCAAAGTTGACTGAAATACCCACTCGTTACAACCGAGGTATGCAGCAAAGCATTTGTGAAGCCACAACACGCACAACCTTGAGGCGGATGGGCTACAACAGCAGAAGACCCCACCGGGTACCACTCATCTCCACTACAAATAGGAAAAAGAGGCTACAATTTGCACGAGCTCACCAAAATTGGACTGTTGAAGATTGGAAAAATGTTGCCTGGTCTGATGAGTCTCGATTTCTGTTGAGACATTCAAATGGTAGAGTCCGAATTTGGCGTAAACAGAATGAGAACATGTATCCATCCTCTGATGGCTACTTCCAGCAGGATAATGCACCATGTCACAAAGCTCGAATCATTTCAAATTGGTTTCTTGAACATGACAATGAGTTCACTGTACTAAAATGGCCCCCACAGTCACCAGATCTCAACCCAATAGAGCATCTTTGGGATGTGGTGGAACGGGAGCTTCGTGCCCTGGATGTGCATCCCTCAAATCTCCATCAACTGCAAGATGCTATCCTATCAATATGGGCCAACATTTCTAAAGAATGCTATCAGCACCTTGTTGAATTAATGCCACGTAGAATTAAGGCAGTTCTGAAGGCAAAAGGGGGTCCAACACCGTATTAGTATGGTGTTCCTAATAATTCTTTAGGTGAGTGTATAAAGCATATTATTGGCATACAACAAACCTGTAAATTGGGATACAGCGGCTCACCCCTATCACGTATGGATAGGTGCTCACCCTCTAGTCCTACCCTCAGGACCACAAAGAATGCAAAACGTATAGAAGGAACGAGGGGGCACACACACCAGGGAGACACTAGATGGATGAATAATTTGATGTTTAATGTTTAATACTCTAAAAACAAACCCCTAAAATCACATAAAACGTACATCAAATAACTACAATAGCAGCCTATATAGCATGTACATATAACGCCACAGTTATAATATATTGACAACTGTGCAGCCGGTGTAGTGATGAGACACTACTATGGGTACAATCTATTAGAGTTTGATGTGTAACAGTTCATCCAAACAGTGTCCCAAATCATGCGGTGCTGCACAGAGTAAACCAATAGCGGTAGTAATATAAGAAGTCCTGAAGATAGCCCCAACAGGTATATCGGATGGGGCAATGAAAATGACAATGTCCGGTATTTGTAAGTAAGTACAGAGATGCGTACGGGTAAAGCGCATAGGCACTGGCCTCCAGATTACTTACAGTGTCCAGCCGCTTCAGGTCTCCCGGTCTCACCCCTCCTTGCTGCCTAGCCGCAGCACGATTTCCCAGGTGGCCGAACACGGCCGTCTGTGGCGTCCCACGTGACCTGGTGCTCTGGGGTTCCGGGCAGACGCTTAGATGACGTCACTGCTTTGCGGCGGTAATTTTAAATCTGGATCTGGATCTCTTGCGCTTTTGATCTGAAGTATAGTTTCTTTGTCCTTTTTCTCCTTGAATCCACGCTCACTCTGTATGCCAGACGCGTTTCAGGGTCTAACGCCCCTTCCTCAGTGGCCACCGAGTGAGTGGATTCTCACTCCTTATATATGGTATTAGCCCACCCTCAATTGTGCTTTGTTCAGCTTGTTGCAATATGTGGGATGGATTTAATTACTGCTGCATTTCTACTAACAATTAAAATGTTACGTTCAAGTTAAAAACATGATACATAATAAATATTACTCCCCTTTAATAAATACAACATTAAAATATCTTAAAAATGTTCTTGATATAGGACTGCAGGGTTAGAACTGCATTATGAGGAAAATCGCATTGAAAACGCTTCAAAAACGCAACAGTGTGAATTGCGTCTTCATTGCGGTTTTTGTGTTTTTATATTGTATAGAGTCAGGTGACCCTACCTAAAAGGATTGGACCAGGATAAAAAGATTTTAAAAAGATATAAAAAGATATAAAAAGATATAAAAAGATATAAACGATCTTCATCAGAAATCATATATTGCAAGGGTAATTCATGGTTGTATATACATATACAACTATACAACCATGAATTACCCTTGCAATATATGATTTCTGATGAAGATCGTTTATATCTTTTTATATCTTTTTATATCTTTTTAAAATCTTTTTATCCTGGTCCAATCCTTTTAGGTAGGGTCACCTGACTCTATACAATATAAAAACACAAAAACCGCAATGAAGACGCAATTCACACTGTTGCGTTTTTGAAGCGTTTTCAATGCGATTTTCCTCATAATGCAGTTCTAACCCTGCAGTCCTATATCAAGAACATTTTTAAGATATTTTAATGTTGTATTTATTAAAGGGGAGTAATATTTATTATGTATCATGTTTTTAACTTGAACGTAACATTTTAATTGTTAGTAGAAATGCAGCAGTAATTAAATCCATCCCACATATTGCAACAAGCTGAACAAAGCACAATTGAGGGTGGGCTAATACCATATATAAGGAGTGAGAATCCACTCACTCGGTGGCCACTGAGGAAGGGGCGTTAGACCCTGAAACGCGTCTGGCATACAGAGTGAGCGTGGATTCAAGGAGAAAAAGGACAAAGAAACTATACTTCAGATCAAAAGCGCAAGAGATCCAGATCCAGATTTAAAATTACCGCCGCAAAGCAGTGACGTCATCTAAGCGTCTGCCCGGAACCCCAGAGCACCAGGTCACGTGGGACGCCACAGACGGCCGTGTTCGGCCACCTGGGAAATCGTGCTGCGGCTAGGCAGCAAGGAGGGGTGAGACCGGGAGACCTGAAGCGGCTGGACACTGTAAGTAATCTGGAGGCCAGTGCCTATGCGCTTTACCCGTACGCATCTCTGTACTTACTTACAAATACCGGACATTGTCATTTTCATTGCCCCATCCGATATACCTGTTGGGGCTATCTTCAGGACTTCTTATATTACTACCGCTATTGGTTTACTCTGTGCAGCACCGCATGATTTGGGACACTGTTTGGATGAACTGTTACACATCAAACTCTAATAGATTGTACCCATAGTAGTGTCTCATCACTACACCGGCTGCACAGTTGTCAATATATTATAACTGTGGCGTTATATGTACATGCTATATAGGCTGCTATTGTAGTTATTTGATGTACGTTTTATGTGATTTTAGGGGTTTGTTTTTAGAGTATTAAACATTAAACATCAAATTATTCATCCATCTAGTGTCTCCCTGGTGTGTGTGCCCCCTCGTTCCTTCTATACGTTTTGCATACAACAAACCTGCTTTAATCAGTTTTTTGGGGGGACAACTGGTATATCACAGCAGTTGAAATTATTTGTTCCAATAGTGCTTGTCACTCTGTGTAGCTGCGGTAACACAGCAGAACCGCAATCAAATGCTGCACTACCCAAATTAACTATATAAAAAGTATATTATTGGTATATCACACCAGTTGAAATTATTTGTTCCAATAGCGTTTGTCAATCTGTGTAGCTGCGGCAACACTGCAGAACCGTAAACAATACCCAAATGCACTATATAGAAAGTATATTATCGGTATCTAACACCCCTGCTTCAATCAGTTTTTGGGGGGCAACTGGTATATCACACAAGTTGAAATTATTTGTTCCAATAGCGTTTGTCAATCTGTGTAGCTGCGGCAACACTGCAGAACCGTAAACAATACCCAAATGCACTATATAGAAAGTATATTATTGGTATATAACACCCCTGCTTCAATCAGTTTTTGGGGGGCAACTGGTATATCACACCAGTTGAAATTATTTGTTCCAATAGCGTTTGTCACGCTGTGTAGCTGCGGTAACGCAGAGAAACTGCAAACAAATGCTGCACTACCCAAATGCACTATATAGAAAGTATATTATTGGTATATCACACCTCTGCTTCAATCAGTTTTTTTGGGGGAAACTGGTATATCACACCAGTTGAAATTATTTGTTCCAATAGCGTTTGTCACTGTGTAGCTGCGGTAACGCAGAGAAACTGCAAACAAATGCTGCACTACCCAAATGCACTATATAGAAAGTATATAATTGGTATATAAGATCTCTGCTTCAATCAGTTTTTTGGGGGGGCAACTGGTATATCACACCAGTTGAAATTATTTGTTCCAATAGCGTTTGTCATGCTGTGTAGCTGCGGTAAAGCAGCAGACCTGCAAACAATACCCAAATGCACTATATAGAAAGTATATTATTGGCATACAACAAACCTGCTTCAATCAGTTTTTTAGGGGGACAACTGGTATATCACACCAGTTAAAATTATTTGTTCCAATAGCATTTGTCACTCTGTGTAGCTGTGATAACACAGCAGAACCGCAAACAATATCCAAATGCATTAAATAGAAAGTATATTATTGGTATATAACACCCCTGCTTCAATGCGTTTTTTGGGGGGGCCACTGGTATATCACACCAGTTTAAATTATTTGTTCCAATAGCATTTGTCACTCTGTGTAGCTGCGGTAACGCAGAAGAACTGCAAACAAATGCTGCACTACCCAAATGCACTATATAGAAAGTATATTTTTCTTATCACACCCCTGCCTCAATCACTTTTTTGGGGGGGCAACTGGTATATCACACCAGTTGAAATTATTTGTTCCAATAGCGTTTGTCACTCTGTGTAGCTGCGGTAACGCAGCAGAACTGCAAACAAATGCTGCACTACCCAAATGCACTATATAGAAAGTATATTATTAGTATATAACATCCCTGCTTCAATCCGTTTTTTTGGGGTCAACTGGTATATCACAGCAGTTGAAATTATTTGTTTCAATAGTGTTTGTCACGCTGTGTAGCTGCGGTAACGCAGCAGAACCGCAAAGAAATGCTGCACTACCCAAATGCACTATATAGAAAGTATATTATTGGTATATCACACCTCTGCTTCAATCAGTTTATTTGTGAAGCAACTGGTATATCACACCAGTTGAAATAATTTTATCAAATAGCGTTCGTCATTCTGTGTTGCTACGGTAAAGCAGCAGAGCCGCAAATCAATGCTGCACTATCCGAGTGCACTATATAGAAAGTATATTATAGGTATATCACAGCCCTGCTTCAATCAATTTTTTTGGGGGGGCAACTGGTATATCACACCAGTTGAAATTATTTGTTCCAATAGCGTTTGTTTCTCTGTGTAGCTGCGGTAATGCAACAGAACCGCAAACAAATGCTGCACTACCCAAATGCACTATATAGAAAATACATTATTGGTATATAACACCCCTGCTTCAATCAGTTCTTTTGGGGGACTACTGGCATATCACACCAGTTGAAATTATTTGTTCCAATAGCGTTTGTTTCTCTGTGTAGCTGCGGTAATGCAACAGAACCGCAATCAAATGCTGCACTACCCAAATGCACTATATAGAAAGTATATTATTGGTATATCACACCCCTGCCTCAATCACTTTTTTGGGGGGGAAACTGGTATTTCATACCAGTTGAAATCAGTTGGTCCAAAAGCGTTTGTCACACTGTGTAGCTGCGGTATCGCAGCAGAACCACAAACAAATGCTTCACTACTCAAATGCATTATATAAAAAGTATATTATTGGTATATCACACCCTTGCCTCAATCAAATTTTTTTAGGGGGCAAATGGTATATCACACCAGTAAAAATTATTTGTTCCAATGTCGTTTGTCACTATCTGGAGCTCCAGTATCACAGCAGAACCGTACACAACTGCTGCACAATACAAATGCACTATAAAATACTTTCTATGTTAGAAAGTATATTATAAGTATATCACACCACTCTGTAAGTCACACCTATCAATAGCACACCTATACCAGTCCTTAAAAGGACTTTTGTGGCCCTATTACCTAGCGTTTGGTGTCCCTAACAGTCTGTCCCTGTTCCACACAGCAACCCTACTCTGTCAAAAGACTGAATGTAAAATGGCGGCCAGATCGGGTTTATTTATAAGGTAGGGGGTATGTCCATGTGCTGAAACGACTCAATTGGCTGTCCTGTACCACCTGATGGATGTGTCATGGGTCAAAGCTCTTCACAATGTAAAAGAATATGGTGCCGGCGGACACCGCCATATGTTCGCCTCTTCGCGAACCGCAAATGAGCAAAGTTCGCCACGAAACGACTGCCGGGCAAACCGCAAGGCCATCTCTAGTTTTTATCTTTTGGTCATTTCTGAATCTGTTGAGTATCATACTGTGTATATGTCCTTGAGACCTATTACTGTCTCTTTATCTCATCACAGACCACTGTAGACTTGGGGAGCTCCGATTTTTGTTGCTTATCTTTTGTATTCTTATCTATTTCTGTTGGTTACTTAGGCTACTTTCACACCTGCGTTCGGGTGTCCGCTCGTGAGCTCCGTTTGAAGGGGCTCACAAGCGGCCCCGAACGCAACCGTCCAGCCCTAATGCATTCTCAGTGGACGCGGATCCGCTGAGAATGCATCAGTCTGCCAGCGTTCAGCCTCCGCTCCGCTCAGTGAGCGGACACCTGAACGCTGCTTGCAGTGCGGAGGCAAGCGGATCCGTCCAGACTTACAATGGAAGTCAATGGTGACGGATCCGCTTGAAGATGACACCATATGGCTCAATCTTCAAACGGATCCGTCCCCCATTGACTTTCAATGTAAAATCTGGACGGATCTGTTCAGGCTACTTTCAGACTTCGTTTTTTTTTTAAACTATAATGCAGACGGATCCGTTCTGAACGGATACAAACGTCTGCATTATAGGAGCGGATCCGTCTGAGCAGACATCAGACGGACCCGCTCTGAACGCTAGTGTGAAAGTAGCCTTAGTCATCCCACTTACACCATCGGTCCCCTGATGAACCTTGTTTATTACAAGGGGAAATGCGTCGGGACTTTGTATATTGTATCAGATAAGGGACTGTGTATGTTGTATCAGATAAGTGATAGGGCTGCATAAGGACAAGCTAGCTTAGGCACGTGGACAGAATACTCCTACCATCAAGGTGTATCTCTGGGCTGAGCAGATCTCTCTAGGGTAAGCATAGGGATAGACATTGTTTTTTTTTTTATGTGTTGTTCCATCTGCGCTACCCGTCTTCTCTAGTTGATAACTTTCCTTTTGTGACAGCTTTCTGATTTATTGGCTGTACTACGGCTTTATTGGAACTGGTGGGACCTGTCTTACTGGATGTATTTTATGAGATATATATAGAGATGGCCTTGCGGTTCGCCTGGCAGTTGTTTCGCGGCAAACTTTGCTCGATCGCGGTTCTCCGAACGGGCAAACATGTGGAGATGTCTGCCAGCACCATATTCTTTTACATTGTGAAGAGCTTTGACCCATGACACATCCATCAGGTGTTACAGGACAGCAAATTGAGACATTTCAGCACATGGACATACCCCCAACCTTATAAATAAACCTGATTTGGCTGCCATTTTACATTCAGTCTTTTGCCAGTGTAGGTATAGGTTGCTATGTGGAGCAGGGAAAGACTGTTAGGGACACCAAACGCTAGCTAATAGGGCCACAAAAGTCCTTTTAAGGACTGGCATAGGTGTGCTATCGATAGGGGTGTGATATACCAATAATATACTTTCTATATAGTGCATTTGTGTAGTGCAGCACTTGTTTGCGGTTCTGCTGCGTTACCGCAGCTACACAGATTGACAAACGCTATTGGAACAAATAATTTCAACTGGTGTGATATACCAGTTGCCCCTCCAAAAAACTGAGTGAGGCAGGGGTGTTATATACCAATAATATACTTTCTATATAGTGCATTTGGGTAGTGCAGCATTTGTTTGTGGTTCTGCTGCGATACCGCAGCTACACAGAGTGACAAACGCTATTGGAACAAATAATTTCAACTGGTGTGATATACCAGTTGCCCCCCCCCAAAAAATGATTGAAGCAGGGGTGTTATTTACCAATAATATACTTTCTATATATTGCATTTAGGTAGTGCAGCATTTGTTTGTGGTTTAGCTGTGTTAACGCAGCTACAGATAGTGACAAACACCATTGGAAGAAATAATTTCTACTGGTGGGATATACCAGTTGCCCTACATAAAAACTGATTGAAGCAGATGTGTTATATACCAATTATATACTTTCTATATAGTGCATTTGGGTAGTGCAGCATTGGTTTGCGATTTTGCTGCATTACCTCAGCTTCAGATAGTGACAAACGACATTGAAACAAATAATTCCTACTGGTGTGATATACCAGTTGCCCCCCCAATTTTTTTTATTGAAGCAGGGGTGTTATATACCAATTTTATACTTTCTATATAGTGCATTTAGGTAGTGCAGCATTTGTTTGCGGTTTTGCTGTGTTAACGCAGCTACAGATAGTGACAAACACATTGGAAGAAATAATTTCTACTGGTGGGATATACCAGTTGCCCTACATAAAAACTGATTGAAGCCGAGGTGTTATATACCAATTATATACTTTCTATATAGTGCATTTGGGTAGTGCAGCATTTGTTTGCAGTTTTGCTGCGTTACCTCATCTAGAGATAGTGACAAATGACATTGGAACAAAATTTCTACTGGTGTGATATAACAATTGCCCCCCCAAAAAAGTGAAAAAAAAAGAAGGCCTACAGTAAACGTGTTATTCAGTGACCGCATAATGTACATCGAGCCACATAATTCAATTTTTGGGGGAATTGGGTCAGCACAACCTGTATGTGGTGCACATCACTATGGCGAAATAATTCCATTTTTGTTTATGTCAGGTAAATGCCTAATTTTTAAGGCCTGTACTTCTGTGGCGTAAAATAAAAGTTTTCTAGGCTCCAACACGGCACTTTTCAGAGAATTTCCCCCTTAAGACGCATAAAAATGTCCCCTGATTAAGATACATATATTTTGTTGGAATTTTTGTTATTGATCCCCCTCTAGTATGTCACTGTCTATGATGTGGTACTATTTGTACACTTCTACTAAGTATTTGGTGGCTGCAAATATGAGCTGAAGGATTTTCAGGTTCGTCTGCCATTAAAGTAAATGGGGCCCGCCGCGAACTTGCGGATCGCAAACATTTGATCGCGTTTGCGAACCGTCCCGGCTGATGTTTGTCCATTACTAGATATATATTTTAAAAGTTACGTTTTAGAAAGTTGCCTTTAGTGATAAAACCAACTTGAGGGCCTCAAGCCCGACTTGTGGAAACCAAAGACTATCCACAAGCTCAGAGCAAAGGTTGCCATGGAGTCAACTCCAAGGATCCATGACGACACTCTAGAGACAGTTTGGACTAATGTGTCGTCAGACAGGTTGACCAATGGATGGTCATATAGGGAGGACTGCCAATTCGGTCATTCATGCATGCCCACAACCTGTGCAAAACCCAGTACTGTCCCAGGTGCCCTTTCAAGGAGGAAACATCGTACCACCTGTTTTGGGAGTGCCCCTTTATGCACGTCCTGTTGGATGCCCTGGAACATGAACTCAAAGATTCTGTGCCCAGGAACAGTCTGCAATACACTTCGGTGTTGTACGGACTATTTCCTGGGACTCAAACTGTTGAGTAGTGTTGATCACGAATATTCAAATTTTCTAATTTTTATCGCGAATATAGGTACTTTGAAAATTCGTGAATATTTCAAATATAGTGATATATATTCGTAATTTTGAATATTCAATATTTTTTTTAATCAGTACACATGTTCCCTCCCTGCTTCTAGCTTGTGGGCCAATGAGAAGGCTGCAGTATATTTGACTTTAGGAGTAGTGTTGTTTGCGAATTTTCAGAATGCTAATTTTTGTAATGCGAATCTTTATTGCAAATTTTTCAACTTACAACTATAAGACAAAGAAGATTATAGCACTATATTAGCTAAATTGCTCTATATTATTTTTTTTTCCCGAATATTCACTATATTGCTCTAACTTCGTTTTTTTGAATATTCTTAATATTCTAAAACAAGAATATATAGCAATATAGCGAATGTTCGAAAAAAACGAATATATAGAGCAATTTATGTAATATAGTGCTATAATCTTTTTTTTAATAGTTGTAATTTTTTTCCAATCTAAACTTCAGATGAGAAAAAAATTACAACTATTAGACAAAGAAGATTATAGCACTATATTAGCTAAATTGCTCTATATTCGGGTTTTTTCGAATATTCGCTATATTGCTATATATTCTTGTTTTAGAATATTATGAATATTCGAAAAAACTACGTTATAGCAATATAGCGAATATTCGAAAAAAACAAAAACAAATATAGAGCAATTTAGCTAATATAGTGCTATAATCTTCTTTGTCTAATAGTTGTAAGTTTAAAAATTCGCAATAAAAATTAGCATTACGAAAATTCGCATATTACACGATCATTTCCTTGCCGATTTTTCAAGTAAAAAAATTGTTGAATATAACGAATATTCGAATTTGCGAATATTCGACGAATATTCTACAAAATATTCGTGAAGTATAGCGAATTCGAATATGACCCCTGCCGCTCATCACTACTGTTGAGGCCATCCAGGAGACCTGGCGCATTATGAACTGTTTTAAGCAAGCTATATGGCTAGCCAGGAACCAGCTTACGTTCAGGAGGGAGACTGCAGCAGGCTTTTCCACAGTCTGCTGCGTGACTACAAAATCTTGGACATCAACGACGAAGAAGAGGACTAAACCACTCTCCTTTCCCCTCACACCCCGTTTGTTTATGTCTTCTCAATAAAGCTTTGGGCATGTGTTTCCCCCTCCCTACCCCCTCCTTCCCATCCCCCTCCCCTCATCACTGTGTAAATGCTTTGTTGGAAGGTTTTGTGATTGAATAGGTATGCTAGTGTAGTATGCATTGTGATGTATAGTGTAGGTTAGCCTGTGCTTTATATAACAATGCCATGCTCACAAAGAATACTGTAAGTAATTTATTAAGTGCTGCCTTGTGGCCTGTGCTACGTCGCAGTACTAAAGTATTTATGTATGACGACTGATTGTAATAAAGGTGTTTTCAATCAAAAACCTGTGGCATGCAGCACCCATCGGTAGTAAAACTGCACAGTAATATGCCAGCCCTTTAATTGCCAAACTAGAGGAAAACGTTTTAATGACAAAAAGCCCCTTTCTGAAGTTATAGGTGATCTCCTAATACTTAGGACAGGCTCTACGAATAATTGGCTGACACAACTTTTATTTAAAGAGTAACTGTTTCATTTTTCCAAAAATAAATAAATAAATATATATATATATATATATATATATATATATATACAGTATATATACAGTCGTGGCCAAAAGTTTTGAGAATGACACAAATATTAGTTTTCACAAAGTTTGCTGCTAAACTGCTTTTAGATCTTTGTTTCATTTGTTTCTGTGATGTAGTGAAATATAATTACACGCACTTCATACGTTTCAAAGGCTTTTATCGACAATTACATGACATTTATGCAAAGAGTCAGTATTTGCAGTGTTGGCCCTTATTTTTCAGGACCTCTGCAATTCGACTGGGCATGCTCTCAATTAACTTCTGGGCCAATTCCTGACTGATAGCAACCCATTCTTTCATAATCACTTCTTGGAGTTTGTCAGAATTAGTGGGTTTTTGTTTGTCCACCCGCCTCTTGAGGATTGACCACAAGTTCTCAATGGGATTAAGATCTGGGTAGTTTCCAGGCCATGGACCCAAAATGTCAAAGTTTTGGTCCACGAGCCACTTAGTTATCACTTTTGCCTTATGGCACGGTGCTCCATTGTGCTGGAAAATGCATTGTTCTTCACCAAACTGTTGTTGGATTGTTGGAAGAAGTTGCTGTTGGAGGGTGTTTTGGTACCATTCTTTATTCATGGCTGTGTTTTTGGGCAAAATTGTGAGTGAGCCCACTCCCTTGGATGAGAAGCAACTCCACACATGAATGGTCTCAAGATGCTTTACTGTTGGCATAAATCACAGGACTGATGGTAGCGCTCACCTTTTCTTCTCCGGACAAGCCTTTTTCCAGATGCCCCAAACAATCGGAAAGAGGCTTCACCGGAGAATATGACTTTGCCCCAGTCCTCAGCAGTCCATTCACCATACTTTCTGCAGAAGATCAATCTCTCCGTGATGATTTTTTGGAGAGTAGTGGCTTCTTTGCTGCCCTTCTTGACACCAGGCCATCTTCCAAAAGTCTTCGCCCCACTGTGCGTGCAGATGCGCTCATATCTGCCTGCTGCCATTCCTGAGCAAGCTCTGCACTGGTGGCACTCCGATCCCACAGCTGAATCCTCTTTAGGAGACTATCCTGGCGCTTGCTGGACTTTCTTGGATGCCCTGAAGCCTTCTTAACAAGAATTGAACCTCTTTCCTTGAAGTTCTTGATGATCCTATAAATTGTTGATTGAGGTGCAATCTTAGTAGCTACAATATCCTTGCCTGTGAAGCCATTTTTATGCAAATCAATGATGGCTGCACGCGTTTCTTTGCAGGTCACCATGATTAACAGTGGAAGAACAATGATTTCAAGCATCACCCTCCTTTTAACATGTCAAGTCTGCCATTTTAACCCAATCAGCCTGACATAATGATCTCCTGCCTTGTGCTCGTCAACATTCTCACCTGAGTTAACAAGACTAGGGATGAGCGAACCCGAACTGTATAGTTCGGGTTCGTACCGAATTTTGGGGTGTCCGTGACACGGACCCGAACCCGAACATTTTCGTAAAAGTCTGGGTTCGGGTTCGGTGTTCGGCGCTTTCTTGGCGCTTTTTGAAAGGCTGCAAAGCAGCCAATCAACAAGCATCATACTACTTGCCCCAAGAGGCCATCACAGCCATGCCTACTATTGGCATGGCTGTGATTGGCCAGTGCAGCATGTGACCCAGCCTCTATATAAGCTTGGGTCACGTAGCGCTGCACGTCACTCTGCTGATACAAGCATAGGGAGAGGTTCTGCTGCGACGTTAGGGCGAGATTAGGCAGATTAACTCCTCCAAAAGACTTCATTCAGTGATCGATCTACAGCTGTGGATCATTGAACTGCTGATATTCAATTGCTCACTGTTTTTAGGCTGCCCAGAGCGTTTTTCAGTCACTTTTTTCTGGGGTGATCGGCGGCCATTTTGTGGCTTGTGGTGCGCCAGCACAAGCTACCACCAAGTACATTTAACCATCAATAGTGTGGTTGTTTTTTGCTATATCCTACATCAGGGTCAAGCTTTCATCAAGTGCATTTAACCATCAATAGTGTGGTTATTTTTTGGCCATATACTACATCAGGGGCAAGCTGAGCTTGTGTCACCCAAGTGCATTTAACCATCAATAGTGTGGTTATTTTTTGGCCATATACTACATCAGGGTCAAGCTTTCATCAAGTGCATTTAACCATCAATAGTGTGGTTATTTTTTGGCCATATACTTTCATCAAGTGCATTTAACCATCAATAGTGTGGTTATTTTTTGGCCATATACTACATCAGGGGCAAGCTGAGCCTGTGTCACCCAAGTGCATTTAACCATCAATAGTGTGGTTATTTTTTAGCCATATACTACATCAGGGTCAATCTTTCATCAAGTGCATTTAACCATCAATAGTGTGGTTATTTTTTGGCCATATACTTTCATCAAGTGCATTTAACCATCAATAGTGTGGTTATTTTTTGGCCATATACTACATCAGGGGCAAGCTGAGCCTGTGTCACCCAAGTGCATTTAACCATCAATAGTGTGGTTATTTTTTGGCCATATACTACATCAGGGTCAAGCTTTCATCAAGTGCATTTAACCATCAATAGTGTGGTTATTTTTTGGCCATATACTACATCAGGGGCAAGCTGAGCCTGTGTCACCCAAGTGCATTTAACCATCAATAGTGTGGTTATTTTTTGGCCATATACTACATCAGGGGCAAGCTTTCATCAAGTGCATTTAACCATCAATAGTGTGGTTATTTTTTTGCTATATCCTACATCAGGGTCAAGCTTTCATCAAGTGCATTTAGCCATCAATAGTGTGGTTATTTTTTGGCCATATACTACATCAGGGGCAAGTTGAGCCTGTCACCCAGCGCCTAAAAAATAGGCCTCACATTTATATTCATCCAAATCTGTACTGTTTTAGCTGGTCAAGTTATTTTTAGTGACCGTCAAAGCACAGTTGTTGTTCTGGGTTGAAAAACAATTCCAAAATTTGCAATTCTCAAAATTAGTGGTTTCTGCTGTATCAGGCCTACTTTAAATCTATCCCTAAAAGGGTATATTAGATTCAAGGTGCTGATAGGGTCATTCTCAAAAACTTAACACACACGCTACAGTGCAGATCCAAGTCTAATTCTGTGATTAAACGTATACCTGTCACCCAGCGCCTAAAAAATAGGCCTCACATTTATATTCAGCTAAATCTGTCATTACTGGTGTGCCTGTATTAGTGTAATGCGGTACCTAAATAGATAGCCAGATAGTGTTAGGTGTCTGTAAAAAAAGGCCTGAATTTTAATTCAATACATTGGCCCGAATAATATTTTTCTTATTGTGGTGAACAGTAACAATGAGGAAAACATCTAGTAAGGGACGCGGACATGGTCGTGGTGGTGTTAGTGGACCCTCTGGTGCTGGGAGAGGACGTGGCCGTTCTGCCACAGCCACACATCCTAGTGTACCAACTACCTCAGGTCCCAGTAGCCGCCAGAATTTACAGGGATATTTGGTGAGGCCCAATGCCGTTCTAAGGATGGTAAGGCCTGAGCAGGTACAGGCATTAGTCAATTGAGTGGCCGACAGTGCATCCAGCACGTTCACATTATCTCCCACCCAGTCTTCTGCAGAAAGCGCACAGATGGCGCATGAAAACCAAGCCCATCAGTCTGTCACATCACCCCCCTGCATATCAGGGAAACTGTCTGAGCCTCAAGCTATGCAGCAGTCTCTTATGCTGTTTGAAGACTCTGCTGGCAGGGTTTCCCAAGGGCATCCACCTAGCCCTTCCCCAGGGGTGGAAGAGATAGAATGCACTAACGCACAACCACTTATGTTTCCTGATGATGAGGACATGGGAATACCACCTCAGCACGTCTCTGATGATGACGAAACACAGGTGCCAACTGCTGCATCTTTCTGCAGTGTGCAGACTGAACAGGAGGTCAGGGATCAAGACTGGGTGGAAGACGATGCAGGGGACGATGAGGTCCTAGACCCCACATGGAATGAAGGTCGTGCCACTGACTTTCACAGTTCAGAGGAAGAGGCAGTGGTGAGACCGAGCCAACAGCGTAGCAAAAGAGGGAGCAGTGGGCAAAATCAGAACACCCGCCACCAAGAGACTCCGCCTGCTACTGACCGCCGCCATCTGGGACCGAGCACCCCAAAGGCAGCTTCAAGGAGTTCCCTGGCATGGCACTTCTTCAAACAATGTGCTGACGACAAGACCCGAGTGGTTTGCACGCTGTGCCATCAGAGCCTGAAGCGAGGCATTAACGTTCTGAACCTTAGCACAACCTGCATGACCAGGCACCTGCATGCAAAGCATGAACTGCAGTGGAGTAAACACCTTAAAAACAAGGAAGTCACTCAGGCTCCCCCTGCTACCTCTTCTGCTGCTGCCGCCTCGGCCTCTTCTGCTGCTTCCGCCGCCTCGGCCTCTTCCTCCGCCTCTGGAGGAACGTTGGCACTTGCCGCCCAGCAAACATGGGATGTACCACCAACACCACCACCTGCGTCACCAAGCATCTCAACCATGTCACACGGCAGCGTTCAGCTCTCCATCTCACAAACATTTGAGAGAAAGTGTAAATTCCCACCTAGCCACCCTCGATCCCTGGCCCTGAATGCCAGCATTTCTAAACTACTGGCCTATGAAATGCTGTCATTTAGGCTGGTGGACACAGACAGCTTCAAACAGCTCATGTCGCTTGCTGTCCCACAGTATGTTGTTCCCAGGCGGCACTACTTCTCCAAGAGAGCCGTGCCTTCCCTGCACAACCAAGTATCCGATAAAATCAAGTGTGCACTGCGCAACGCCATCTGTGGCAAGGTCCACCTAACCACAGATACGTGGACCAGTAAGCACGGCCAGGGATGCTATATCTCCCTAACTGCACACTGGGTAAATGTAGTGGCGGCTGGGCCCCAGGCGGAGAGCTGTTTGGCGCACGTCCTTCCGCCGCCAAGGATCGCAGGGCAACATTCTTTGCCTCCTGTCTCCTCCTCCTCCTCCTCAGCTTCCTCCTCCTCTTCTTCCACCTGCTCATCCAGTCAGCCACACACCTTCACCACCAACTTCAGCACAGCCCGGGGTAAACGTCAGCAGGCCGTTCTGAAACTCATATGTTTGGGGGACAGGCCCCACACCGCACAGGAGTTGTGGGGGGGTATAGAACAACAGACCGACGAGTGGTTGCTGCTGGTGAGCCTCAAGCCTGGCCTGGTGGTGTGCGATAATGGGCGAAATCTCGTTGCAGCTCTGGGACTAGCCGGTTTGACGCACATCCCTTGCCTGGCGCATGTGCTGAATTTGGTGGTGCAGAAGTTCATTCACAACTACCCCGACATGTCAGAGCTGCTGCATAAAGTGCGGGCCGTCTGTTCGCGCTTCCGGCGTTCACACCCTGCCGCTGCTCGCCTGTCTGCGCTACAGCGTAACTTCGGCCTTCCCGCTCACCGCCTCATATGCGACGTGCCCACCAGGTGGAACTCCACCTTGCACATGCTGGACAGACTGTGCGAGCAGCAGCAGGCCATAGTGGAGTTTCAGCTGCAGCACGCACGGGTCAGTCGCACTGCGGATCAGCCCCACTTCACCACCAATGACTGGGCCTCCTTGCGAGACCTGTGTGCCCTGTTGCGCTGTTTCGAGTACTCCACCAACATGGCCAGTGGCGATGACGCCGTTATCAGCGTTACAATACCACTTCTATGTCTCCTTGAGAAAACACTTAGGGCGATGATGGAAGAGGAGGTAGCCCAGGAGGAAGAGGAGGAAGAGGGGTCATTTTTAGCACTTTCAGGCCAGTCTCTTCGAAGTGACTCAGAGGGAGGTTTTTTGCAACAGCAGAGGCCAGGTACAAATGTGGCCAGACAGGGCCCACTACTGGAGGACGAGGAGGAGGTGGAGGTGGAGGAGGATGAGGATGAAGCAGGTTCACAGCGGGCTGGCACCCAACGCAGCTCGGGCCCATCACTGGTGCGTGGCTGGGGGGAAACACAGGACGATGACGATACGCCTCCCACAGAGGACAGCTTGTCCTTACCTCTGGGCAGCCTGGCACACATGAGCGACTACATGCTGCAGTGCCTGCGCAACGACAGCAGAGTTGCCCACATTTTAACGTGTGCAGACTACTTTTTGCCAAGTTAGGCAAAAAGCATAGATGTGGTAGGCAATAACTAGTGCTCGGCGGCACCAAATCAGAAACCATATGTCCTACCACAATCCTAGGGAGTTCCAGTGCACATCCATGAATCCCGGAGGGAAAGCAAAAAACATCTATCCCTGGGCTAGATGATTATGTGGTAGTGAAGGACAGGGTGGGCAAAGAACTGTCCCTGATATTGCCCTACAGGGGGGTGCTATTCTGGCCCTGATAGCCTAACCACAGACCACCCGCCCTGATAAGAGCGACCCCGTCCAGAACCTTACCCTATATAAAAATGGACCTAGTAAGCCCCTAGGCCCCTGACTTCTAGGTGATCACTATATAGATCTATGTGTTTTTGACTCATTATACAAGTATATTATAAGTATATCACACCCCTCTGTGTATCACACCTATCGATAGCACACCTATACTAGTCCTTAAAATGACTTTTGTGGCCCTATTAGCTAGCGTTTGGTGTCCCTAACAGCCTGTCCCTGCTCCACACAGCAACCTATCCCTACACTGGCAAAACACTGAATTTAAAATGGTGGCCAGATCAGGTTTATTTATAAGGTAGGGGGTATGTCCATGTGCTGAAATGTCTCAATTGGCTGTCCTGTACCACCTGATGGATGTGTCATGGGTCAAAGTTCTTCACAATGTAAAAGAATATGGCGGGCGCAAATTTCTCCATATGTTCGCATGTTCGGCGAATCGTGAACACGCAAAGTTCGCTGCGAAATGATCGCCAGGCGAACCGCAAGGCCATCTCTACTTATGGACCTGACTGTATGTGATATGGAATAACTAGCATCAGAAAAACATAAAAAAAAGCCCATCATCTGTATCTTCAATATATTTAAACAGCTAGGAGAGAAAGCAACAACTTTTCTCACTGCAAAACACATTCTAATAACAAGGATACAATCTATAGATCAAAGATGATCAGATAAACTGAGCTCCATGGAGCACAAACAGCATGGTAATAACAGCAGGGTGCCCATATTGGTTGTATACAATCTTTACATAAAAAAATGATCTTCAATACGTACTTCTATAAGACAAATAGAAGGAAAAGAAATATTCTCAGGTTTATCTCTTCTCCCTTAAGGATTGTGTATCAGAAGTGGTCTCTCCTAAGCATCAGTATTGTACTTCCCCATGCAACTACGGGACCATGGCACCCACATCTAACCAAAAAACCTGGTCAGATAAGCCCACCATATACACCAGAGTGCCAGTGGATCTACTGGTGGGCACAGATGCTGACATAATATTGAACAATGAGCAGAAAACTACCCTATTTGAAAGTAATGTGCAGCTAGGGACAATTCTTAATTGTTCTAGTCACAAATAGTAACATTTTTTATAATGCTGAATAAAGACATCTGTCCATCCAGTTCGGCCTGTTATCCTGCAAGTTGATCCAGAGGAAGGCGGAAAAAAAACTGTGAGGTAGAAGCCAATTTTCCCCACTTTAGGGGAAAAAATTCCTTCCCGACTCCAACCAGGCAATCAGAATAACTCCCTGGACCAACGACCCCTCTCTAGTAGCTATAGCCTGTAATATTATTACGCTCCAGAAATACATCCAGGCCCCTCTTGAATTCCTTTATTGTACTCACCATCACCACCTCCTCAGGCAGAGAGTTCCATAGTCTCACTGCTCTTACCGTAAAGAATCCTCTTCTATGTTTGTGTACAAACCTTCTTTCCTCCAGACGCAGAGGATGTCCCCTCGTCACAGTCACAGCCCTGGGGATAAATAAATGATGGGAGAGATCTCTGTACTGACCCCTGATATATTTATACATAGTAATTAGATTTCCCATCAGTCGTCTTTTTTCTAAAGTGAATAACCCTAATTTTGATAATCTTTCAGGGTACTGTAGTCCCCCCATTCCAGTTATTACTTTAGTTGCCCTCCTCTGAACCCTCTCCAGCTCTGCTATGTCTGCCTTGTTCACAGGAGCCCAGAACTGTACACAGTACTCCATGTGTGGTCTGACTAGTCATTTGTAAAGTGGTAGGACTATGTTCTCATCACGGGCATCTATGCCCCTTTTGATGCAACCCATTATCTTATTTTCCTTGGCAGCAGCTGCCTGACACTGGTTACTGCAGCTTAGTTTGTGGTTCACCTAAATTCCTAGGTCTTTTCCCATGTCAGTGTTACCGAGTGTATTAGCATTTAATGTCACCCTAGTGATAACAGCATAATTTAAGAAATGGAATTGCAAAAGTAGATATGATAGTATGTAAAAATGCCCGAAAATGAGGAACATAGCTCTCATTTTACAGTGTCCCAACCAGTCTCTGAGAGAAGAGATATTTCTATTTAATATTGCAGAATATTTCTACAGTCATTTAAAGGAAATAATTTCTTACTCCGATCTTGTTCAGTGTCTGTAGAAATGTACTTTTAATGATGATGTGTCAGTTTTTAATACTAGCTCCTTTCTCTCTATTCAAATCAGTTTTCTGTCAAAGCCCCTGGAAATTCTTCACTTCACTGTATAAATAACTGCACTCGTTATCACATCTGAATTCTGCTATAATTAGAGCGAGTGCAGCCTCGCAGCTACAAAATGTAGATGGCTTTCTGCAATGCAAACAATTGAAATGAATATTAAAGTATGTTTGCTTTTCACATGTCAAAAAAATAACACAAGGAACACACTTAAAATAGAGTGGCTTAATTTCCTAGTGGCAGTCTGCAAGTGGAGCTGAATTCATTGGCAACACTTCTAATGTGTATAATGCAAATACATTTTTCATTAAATATGAACTGGTTTATCATAAGGGTCAGGGATCATGCATGTAGCCATATTACTGCTTTATTTTCTATGTGGTTGTAATAAAGCTGCCATAGAAGTGTATAAGCGGTTTTAAGGGATCAAAGAAAGATAATTCAGAATAGGTTTGTGGAAAAGGGGCATTCCGAAGTTCAGCTAGTAAGGTGTAGTAAAGAAGTGGAAGCAAAAGGGAAAAATAAAATAAAAAATAAGAAAAGTATGGATTTTAGATTTGCCTTCATGACTCAGTATACAGTACATTCAGGGTTAATGAGAAGAGCAATTAAAAAATGACCCATTGATAGGTAAAGAGATTCAACATTGTCCAAAGATTATTTTTAAGAAAGCTCAGAATATCCGCAACCATTTAGTTCGCAGAACGATTTCAGAAGAAAAGGAAAGAACAATTCACATGGTGCGGTTTCGGTGCGGCTTGTAAGAAAAGGGAGAGAAAAGATAGAAAACAAAAAATTACAGAGATCCATTCCAATAACAGAAATAAAGATCTAAAAATCAAGGGGGAAATCACCTGTGAGAATGCTGGCATCGTATATATGTTGGAGTGTCCGTGTGGCCTCCAGTATACTGGGCGTACCACAAGAAAATAAAAAATTTGCATGCTGGAACATATTAGAAATATAAAAAAGGGGTTGGAGACGCATGGGGTCTCTATGCATTTTAAAAACGTCCATCAGAAAAACCCGAAAGGATTAACATTTGTCGGCATTGAACTAGTGAACGGGAACTGGAGGGGAGGAGATTTTACAGAAAGAATCGATAAGTGCGAAGCAAGGTGGATCTATGAAATGAATACCCTACAAACAGGGGGAGTCAATGTGGAGTTTGATTTGAAAGCATGTCTTAAAAGTGGGTAATATATATTGGGAAGGATAAGAAAAGTGATGAGAAATCGTATGGTGCATTATGAATGGAAGGAGTAAAGGATATGAAAAATGAGTTGGTGATCTATGATGGTGCGGTGCAAAGAGATAGATATTTTATTATTTATGTTTGATGGTTTTTTGTAAACAAGACTGTTGGATAAGAATATTTGGATATCCGCGAACTGTGTGACTGGGTTTATGCCTAGATTACCCACAGGTGAAGCAGGGGGAGGGTGTAGGTGAGGATAAAGGACTTGTGGGAAGGTTTTGGATGTACGCCCCTGACGAAGCCAAACCCGAGTCGGGCTGTAAAAGGATGTGGGAGTTTTATCTATTTATATTTTATGTGATTTTACAAGGAATTTTGTGAGTATAATAAATCCATTTATATTTACCTGTGACTTACGGTACTTCACTATGGCGAGGAACTTCTGCCATTTGTAGGATTACCATCGCAGCGAAGATACAAAACAGAGAAAGGACAACAGATTCGTATTAGGCCTCTTTCACACTACAGTATGTCGATTTCAGTGTTTTGCATTCCGTTTTTCACGGATCCGTTGTTCCTTTTTTTGTTTCCGTTGTGTTTCGGTTTCCGTTCCGTTTTTCTGTATGGCATATACAGTATACAGTAATTACATAGAAAAAATTGGGCTGGCCATAACATTTTCAATAGATGGTTCAGAAAAAAACGGAACGGATACGGAAGACATACGGATGCATTTCCGTATGTGTTCCGTTTTTTGCGGACCCATTGACTTGAATAGAGCCACGGAACGTGATTTGCGGCCAAATATAGGACATGTTCTATCTTTCAACGGAACGGAAAAACGGAAATACGGAAACGGAATGCATACGGAACACATTCCGTTTTTTTGGCGGAACAATTGAAATGAATGGTTCCGTATATGGACCGTATGCAGACCGTATACGGAACGCAAAAAACGGCCCGCAAGACAGAAAAAAAAAAAAAAGTAGTGTGAAAGAGGCCTTAACCTGATGTGCTTATATCCCGCTTGTGTTTGTGAGTATTTTGGCAAAGATATAGCGGTGTATGTTTAAATGGTGCTTCACTATAGCTGCACCTTTCTGATATTTCACAGGAAGTTCTAAGATAGAGGACGTCTGTGAGACCCGACTCCACTGTGGGGAGTGAGAGATTAAATTCCTAGGATAAGTTGTGTGGAAGGAAAAGACGCGCGGCCTCAAATAATCTGTCTACATTTACCTCATGTGAATTGAACCCACAACACGTTTGAGACACGCAGCGACTAATTATCATTATTAATGGACTGGAAACTTTCCATTGCAATAGAAGTGTATAAGGCCTCTATTTTACCTCCAATGTCAATTCATCAGACTCCTTATGTACAGAGATATTTATTCCTAGAAGAAGCTGTAGGAGTCTCTAAGGGGCAATATCTCTCTCTATGGCTTTGTACTTAAGTGGGAATGATTTAAGATGGCCAACAGGAACCGAACCTAGTATGTGAGCAAGACTAGTTGCCACCACCACACACTACACTGCTCTACAATAGATGGCAATGATGTGATCCCGCCTATGATATGCCATCATGGCTGAGCAGCCTGACAGGAACACTTACTAATATGTAGTATATGTAAGTGCCAGAGAGTAGCATGTAGTGAGGCCTAACCCCCTCACCCCACCCCTAGACAGCTCTATAAGTGGAGTCAACAATTGCTGCTTACATTCTAGTAGATGAAGTGAATCCATAGCACTCTGTATTTTCCAAATGATCTTGTAGTTTATTGAAGGGCAACAGACATAGCACCGTTTTGACCTGTGTTTTTTTGCCTTCTTCTGGATCAACTTGCAGGATAACAGGCTGAACTGGATGTCTTTTTTCAGCCTTATAAACTATGTTACTATGTTTATATACTGCATACAATGCCAACAAAAAGAAGAGTAAGGCCTCATGCACACGAACGTGCCGTGTTTTGCGGTCCGCAAATTGCGGATCCACAAAACACGGATGCTGCCCGTGTGTCTTCCTCAATTTGTGGAACGGAACAGATGACCCATTGTAGAAATGCCTATTCTTGTCCGCAAAATGATCAAGAATACGACATGATCTATAATTTTTGCAGAGCCACAGAACGAAGCAACGGATGCGGACAGCACACAGCGTGCTGTCCGCATCTTTTGCGGCCCCATTGAAGTGAATGGGTACGCCCCCGAAAAATGCTGCTCGGATGAGGAACCAAACCACGGTCATGTGCATGATGCCTAATAGAGAGGTAACATTAACTGGTGTCGTAGACCCTTATGCAAATGCAGGCTCAATGTCTTAAAATCCCTGTTGAGCAGCTCCAGTAGGACCTGAGCGCTGCTGAATGTAATGACACATTCAGGAGTCCTTGCATTCATGACCTCTTGGCTCATAGGGTCTCAGATTGACCAGATAAATTAAATATAATACAGTTAGTCAAGCCTAAATACACAAATTCTAAGCGCTCTAATATAAGTATTTTGTTTGATTATACAATTCCAATAACGTCTAGTAAGATATATTTTTCCCAAGTGACTTGTCTGAATCTATTTAGTTTGTGTTTATGAATGTACAGCAGACAATTTACTGCTTATGGGTTTATTAATAATAGAGAGGAAGACAGCCAAGCAACTTAGACATGCTATTTATAAGCTGCACAGGAAGAACTACATCATGTTGGCATCTTTTGCTACTATTTTTGCGACTATTAGTAAAAATTGAAAATTAAACTTGCTGGCCTTTACAATAACGAAATCCTCCATAGTTTTAAAATATAATAATTGTGACATTAATTTTTACAATTATCATCTTTACAGATACTTCAAAGAAGGGGAAGCCGAGGATTAAACAGGACGGTCACTAGATTGAAGGGGTTATGCTATGATTGATGTAAAAAATAAAAATTTGACATCATATAGGACATGGAAATCTCTTTGTAGAAAAACTAAAACAAGCTCTGTATCTCAAATGAAACCAGAGATTTCCCTATTCATTGCTCCAATTGTTCTGCTATTCCAGGCAGCCAGCTAAGGCAGCGTGTCCTTTCTTGGGCGTGTGTCCTTTCTGCAGTAGCTCTTTCCCTGTAACTGCCACAGTTTCTAAAATGACATATGGCTAGTGGCAGTTGAAGATTAGAATCAATGCGACCACCTCAGTTAGGTGGACGGAGAAATAAGAAAAAGGACAAACAGCAGGTGGCACCGTATAGATACATTTTATTGAATAGCTCAGCGACTATACAAAATTGTTACACACATCATGGATCAAAATCGACTAAGAAAATTAAATAGAGAATCGCTGACCCCAGGTAGGGGAAGTGTACCACATACATTTCTATTGATGTATACAGATATGGGGGTCATTTGTTAACACCAACATTTAAGACACCAGTCTTAATAAGCCCTTGAGCTGGCGTTGGATCTGCCAAAGTTATGTAGAGGCACTGCCCTCTATATAACTTCAGAGTATCCAGTGGCAGTCTAAATGTAAGACAGCTCCCTAGCTGGAATAACTTTTGCTCCGCAATCTATGCGAGAAATACATATAGGAGTATTTCTGATAGTAAATGACCCCCTTAGTTCCTAGGCAAAATACTTTTCAAACTAGGCACAAACGTTTTAGAAACCAATAGATTCAGTACATGACCCCAGATAAAAGATGGATTTATCTGAGACCATGTGTCTATTGATTCTTAAGACATTTGTGTCCAGTTTGAAAAGTATTTTGCCTAAGAACTATGGGTGAGATTTATCAACCTGGTGTAAAGAAGAACAGGCTTAGTTGCCCATAAGAACCAATCAGATTCAACCTTTCATTTTTCACAGCTCCTTTGGATATGATATATTTCTCCTATACAAAATTTGTTATTACATGCAAGTACAAAAGTATTCAGATCCAGATGCTGATTTGAAAAATGCAAGAACAGTTTTCGTGGCACAACCCCTTTAAGGACTCTAAACTACAGGCTATCTAGAGCCATCTTGTGGTGAGACATTTTGTGGAAACCATGAACGGTTATCGGGGTTTTCTCACTAAAGTAAGTAATGGCATATTGCTAGGATATGCCTTTGTTTACTGATCGATGAGGGTCTAACTGCTAGGACGTTGTCATGCTTCGGTGTGGGAGGGAAACACCACACCGAGCATAGGACGGAAGGGGGGGGGGGGGGACAGGGAATCAGGCCAGAGAACTTGGGAAGGATGATTGACACCTTCTAGTGAAAACCCTAACCAAAATCCTGACTGACTACCAGTATGAACAGACCCCAAAGATAGGTGAGTTCATATGCAGGAATACCTAGGGTCCTATCTAGCCCTATAGGACCCTGGTTGTAATGGCAGGAACGAGACAAACTGTTCCTCCAAAAGGAAGGACGAACAGGAGTCACCTACAGGCCTAATACAAACAATAGGGAAATGCAACACACAGAACCCAAACAAAATACAAAAGGGAAAGGAAAGACCTAACTTCAAAGGGACTATGGAAGCACCAGGAACTCAGCCGAGATCCAATTACAAACTATCCACAGACACAGAAGCTATAAACCGCACAGCATAGTGGGAGAAGCAGCTATAAATAAGGATGGTTAAATGACCACATTTAACACCTGGAGGCAAGGGGTGTGGCCATTACCAGAAACAACACAGACACCTATTGAACCACAAGGAAAACCTGTCAGATCAAACAATGTTTTGCCAGTCTCACAGATCTCCTGCCACTCACTATCGCCGGGACGTCCATATGTCTCGGTACATCCATGACAGATGTCCTTAGCACTGCAGCTATTTTACTGATTTCCTTTACACAGGGGTGCTGCTGTCCAACAACTGTGCTTTAAACTACTATACAACACAAACCCATTTACTTGAATGGAGCTGCGTTGAAGTTCTGCACAGTAGGTGGCCTGGATTGCCCTGTGCAGAAGAAATGCCAAAAGGACTCCTGTTTCTTTTTGCTCCAGATTGGCTGGTGTCCTAAAAGTCAAACTCCCAACAATCATATTGTTACACAATTTCCTAGTATATGATGGGAATACTCCATTAAGGCTTGTTGTAACCCATAGCAGCTGGAAGAATAGAAAGAGACGACAGGTCAGCAATGACTGTTGTACTAAACACTAGGCATATCAATAGCTAATTGCATCGTAGGGAGTAGCAAAACAGGACAAGTCACTGAAGCACAGTAACAAGGTACCAGGAATAAGGTGTGAGGTCTAATGATCAGAAGCAGAACACAGAAATTATTCCAAGGGAAGAAGCTACATTCTCAGTATCTGTACGATAGGACTCATACAGGAGGATTTATATACCAGAAGTAGCTTTAGGATATCATAAATGTGACTTCTTTTCCACCCAAAAACAACAGACACATTTAGTGTATATTTCCATCATTTTGATAGTGTGGTAGTTTTTTTACAAAGCAAATCTATAGCAAAAACACAAACAAAAAACAAACACTGGATGAATAACAGATACTGGAACAAATTATTTTTTTTCTTATCTGTTTTTATTCTCTGATGGGCTCTTATTAAATTATGCACATATGAACAGTCAGAAAATCAATTCTGTCTGTTAGAAGCAGGTGTGGATTTGCACTATAATTTCAACCATTAGGCTTTAGACTATATCTCTTTGTTTTGCTGGTCACATCCACTTTTCTTGTCCCTTTCAAATCTAGCGAGAAATCTGAAAAGTCAAAAATTTCGATACAAATTTGTTGCAAGACATCATTTGTAACTTTTATGTGGAACAAGTTACACCAAAAACTGGTTTAGGCTACTTTCACACTTGCGGCAGTGTGATCCGGCAAGCAGTTCCGTCGTTGGAACTGCCTGCCGGATTGGCCAATCTGGATGTGACTGAAAGCATTTGTGAGACGCATCCAGATGCGGATCCGTCTCATAAATGCATTGCAAGAACAGATCCGTCTCTCCGCTTGTCATGCGGACAGACGGATCCGTCTTGTATCTTTTTTTGCATTCCGGTATTTTGAATGCCGGATCCGGCACTAATACATTCCTATGGGGAAAAATGCTGGATCAGGCATTCCGGCAAGTCCTTCAGTTTTTTTCGCCGTAGATAAAACCGTAGCATGACTGAACTGAAGACATCCTGATGCATCATGAACGGATTACTCTCCATTCAGAATGCATGGGGATACATGATCAGTTCTTTTCCGCTATAGAGCCCCTGAAAAACGCTAGTGTGAAAGTACCCTTAAACTTCTTAGTAAATGTGGATCATAAACTTCTATTAGAAAGTTTTGTGTGCATGCATTGATACCTGTAAAGAGGTCACTGTGCAGGGGGAAGAGGTGAACTGTGAACTTCAGTTTCTCAACATATAAGTAAATAAATATGTGTGTGTTTATCTGTGTATTCTGTATGTATATGAGATATAATCTGGATATGAGTAGTAGTGTATGTACAGTATGTATAAAAAAAAGAAAAAGGAAATATATACAGTACAGGCCAAAAGTTTGGACACACCTTCTCATTCAAAGAGTTTTCTTTATTTTCATGACTATGAAAATTGTAGATTTACACTGAAGGCATCAAAACTATGAATTAACACATGTGGAATTATATACATAACAAACAAGTGTGAAACAACTGAAAATATGTCATATTCTAGGTTCTTCAAAGTAGCCACCTTTTGCTTGGATTACTGCTTTGCACACTCTTGGCATTCTCTTGATGAGCTTCAAGAGGTAGTCCCCTGAAATGGTTTTCACTTCACAGGTGTGCCCTGTCAGGTTTAATAAGTGGAATTTCTTGCCTTATAAATGGGGTTGGGACCATCAGTGGCATTGAGGAGAAGTCAGGTGGATACACAGCTGATAGTCCTACTGAATAGACTGTTAGAATTTGTATTATGGCAAGAAAAAAGCAGCTAAGTAAAGAAAAACGAGTGGCCATCATTACTTTAAGAAATGAAGGTCAGTCAGTCGAAAAATTGGGAAAACTTTGAAAGTAAGGGCTATTTGACCATGAAGGAGAGTGATGGGGTGCTGCGCCAGATGACCTGGCCTCCACAGTCACCGGACCTGAACCCAATCGAGATGGTTTGGGGTGAGCTGGACCGCAGAGTGAAGGCAAAAGGGCCAACAAGTGCTAAGCATCTCTGGGAACTCCTTCAAGACTGTTGGAAGACCATTTCAGGTGACAACTTCTTGAAGCTCATCAAGAGAATGCCAAGAGTGTGCAAAGCAGTAATCAAAGCAAAAGGTGGCTACTTTGAAGAACCTAGAATATGACATATTTTCAGTTGTTTCACACTTGTTTGTTATGTATATAATTCCACATGTGTTAATTCATAGTTTTGATGCCTTCATAGTCATGAAAATAAAGAAAACTCTTTGAATGAGAAGGTGTGTCAAAACTTTTGGTCTGTACTGTATATATATATATATATATATACAGTACAGACCAAAAGTTTGGAAACACCTTCTCTTTCAAAGAGTTTTCTTTATTTTCATGACTATGAAAATTGTAGATTCACACTGAAGGCATCAAAACTATGAATTAACACATGTGGAATTATATTCATAACAAACAAGTGTGAAACAACTGAAAATATGTCATATTCTAGGTTCTTCAAAGTAGCCACCTTTTGCTTTGATTACTGCTTTGCACACTCTTGGCATTCTCTTGATGAGCTTCAAGAGGTAGTCCCCTGAAATGGTTTTCACTTCACAGGTGTGCCCTGTCAGGTTTAATAAGTGGGATTTCTTGCCTTATAAATGGGGTTGGGACCATCAGTTGCATTGAGGAGAAGTCAGGTGGATACACAGCTGATAGTCCTACTGAATAGACTGTTAGAATTTTTATTATGGCAAGAAAAAAGCAGCTAAGTAAAGAAAAACGAGTGGCCATCATTACTTTAAGAAATGAAGGTCAGTCAGTCAGCCGAAAAATTGGGAAAACTTTGAAAGTAAGGGCTATTTGACCATGAAGGAGAGTGATGGGGTGCTGCGCTAGATGACCTGGCCTCCACAGTCACCGAACCTGAACCCAATTGAGATGGTTTGGGGTGAGCTGGACCGCAGAGTGAAAGCAAAAGGGCCAACAAGTGCTAAGCATCTCTGGGAACTCCTTCAAGACTGTTGGAAGACCATTTCAGGGGACTACCTCTTGAAGCTCATCAAGAGAATGCCAAGAGTATGCAAAGCAGTAATCAAAGCAAAAGGTGGCTACTTTGAAGAACCTAGAATATGACATATTTTCAGTTGTTTCACACTTGTTATGTATATAATTCCACATGTGTTAATTCATAGTTTTGATGCCTTCATAGTCATGAAAATAAAGAAAACTCTTTGAATGAGAAGGTGTGTCCAAACTTTTGGTCTGTACTGTATATATATATATATATATATATATATAAAAAAAACAAAAAAGTTCAGTGGCAGCACCGTCAGAGGAAAAGCTATGGGTGCAGCTGGCCCAGTGTGGATAAAGCCAATCCAAATAGATAAAATTGCAAAAAAGGGCAGCACTCCAGAAAGTAAAAGAAGAAAAAACTTTAATTACCCATATGGGACAGGCGACGTTTCGGCTCAATGTGTGAGCCTTTCTCAAGCCTCCAGAAAGTAAAAGAAGAAAAAACTTTAATTACCCATATGGGACAGGCGACGTTTCGGCTCAATGTGTGAGCCTTTCTCAAGCTTGAGAAAGGCTCACACATTGAGCCGAAACGTCGCCTGTCCCATATGGGTAATTAAAGTTTTTTCTTCTTTTACTTTCTGGAGTGCTGCCCTTTTTTGCAATTTTATATATATATATATATATATCTGGATGTGAGTAGTAGTGCTCTTATTTTATATAGAAAGAATATGGGCATTTATCAACACCGATGTTTTTAGCACCGGTCTTGGTTCCCTCTGCGTTGATATTGCAACAAATTTATATTGAGGTGCAGGCCTCTCATGAATTGGTTGCATCCTCCTTCAGGTCGTGCAACACACTTAAAGGGGTTGTGCAGGCCATTTATATTGATGACCTATCCTTAGGATAGGTACAAATCTGCTGACAGATGTCCTTTTAAAGGGCTGTCAGGGTACAACTATTAGATCGATGGGATCCTTCCTTGGGACCCCCACCAGTGACAAGAACTGGGACACTGTACCTGCAGGGCCTCATAAAAAAATTTGAGTGGCATGGAGAGAATGCATACTGGAAATAGGTGAGCGCTCATACTCTGTTCTCTAGAGATGAATGGTGCAGCAGCACACATGCCTCATTTGGAGGCCACGAAGAGTATGGGATCCCCAGTCTCATGATCGGTGTTGGTCCCAATCAGAACCCCACTGATCTAATACCCAGAGCACCCATCCAGCTACCCAGAACACCATGAGGGAAGCGGGCAATTCTTTAAAAGAATAAGTTATCCTGACTGAAGTGAAAAAGCATCAGATAACAGTATGTCCTGCTGCTGAGTGTGTAGACCCTTGAGTCCACCTCATTTCTGGAGCTTTCTTGACTCCTGTGAGTAGAATCTGGTGTAAGAGTATACTCATATGCAATCAAATCTGAAATTTCCGGTTTGGGTAGAGTTGTCCATTATATTCTAACTAGACAATTTTAATAATACATAAATGTTATTTTCTGTACCATTATTTAGAAAAGTATCTTCCTTTTTTACACCAAATTAAACAGAAATACACACACTGAACTTGATACATCCAAACTCTTTAAAAACAATTGTTTACTTACAGGTAGCTGTTTCTCTAGGCAGATGCTGAAATTTTTGGTTTGGTTGGCCTTCAGTTTCTTTAGAGGAATTCTTGTTTCACCGATGAATTCATTGTGGCGGAACTTATCCTCATCACAAACTGAAATTCTAGATATACAAGCACAAAAAACACAGTTGTCATGAACGTATATACTATTCAACTTAAATATAGGATCACAAACACTTAGGATACCAGTAAAAAGTACCAGCCGTCTTAAAAGTACTAGCCCCAAAACCCATAGTACAAGTCGCTGAATGAGAATCGTCAGTCAATAAGCCCCCATATATTGCCAACCCTAGAGCACCAATATGTACTAGTCACATAGTACAAGCTATAGAGCTCCTATTCAGTCACAGCAAGAGTCCCCAGTATCCGCCACAGAGCTCCTCTACTTCATTTTCCTCTAATTTGGTCTCATTTGTATAGCTTTCCTTTCAGTTCTGAGTAACACTGCAGAGGGCAGCTACTTACAGAAACCACCTACCTGTGGAACACAAGCATCATTTCCCATAATAGCACCATCTGGGACACTGATGGCATATCATTAGGAAATTCCATCAATGTCAGAGAGGTGTGGGTCTCATGTCTGGGACCCGTTCCTATCTCCAGAATGGGACTCCTAAAGTGAACAGAGAGCAGCCATGCGTAAATGGGCACCCTATGTTCACTGCTATGGGAGTTCAGAGAATAGCCAAGGGCTGGCTCGGCTATTTCTCTCAGTCCCATAGCAGTGAATGGAGAAGTGGCCATGGTGCGCTCTCCATTCGCCACTATGTAATTTCCGAAAATAGCTGAGCATACTCACCCAGCTATTTCTGTAACTCCCATAGCTATGAATGCGCCACATGGTCTCTTTTACTTCAGAGGCCCTGTTATCTAGATAGAAGGAGTTCACAGAGGTTGAACCCGTATCTATCTGACATAGTAGGCATATTGTCCAAGATGGGCCATCTCCTTTAAATCCATTATTCTCTAGCAGAATTTATTATAATCTTTAAGAGAAGGAAACACCATGACACCCCCATTTGTACACCTCTGTATCATAACCTGTTGATTGTCAGTTTCATTAAGAAGATTGCTGTGGTCTGACCTCCAGTACCCTTACATGTTATTGCAGCAACCCCCTGAGGAGCACAACAATATACCATTTGTAGCACTCCTAGGTTTGGGGTACTGCACAATTACTGGTCTCTGTGCATGGCATCAGCCAATGATTTGTTTTAGGCACAAACACTTATATGAGCAACACGTTGCAATTTCAAAACACAGACCATTTTAGTGAAAATGGCAATAAAGGTTACATATTATTACCTGATATAGAATACTTTGTCTGTGAAGCCTCAACCCTGATCTTCTACATGAACCACATGCAACCAGGGTGAAGATATTCTGCTAGATCTAATCGTCCGTGAATGAAATATTGTGGCAATCTGTATCCCCAGCAATGATCCATCATTGCTCTTGACAAGAGCCACTTGATCATTCTGAACATTTTGATAGCTTCATGTTGATTCAGAATGGTTGCAAATGTAGAAATCCAGTGGTTTTAAATCATGTTTTTTTTACTATGATGTCATTATTTTGTACAAACATAAAATGCTTTCTCATGCATCAAATAATCTACATTTATCGCCACCCGGATGTTAAATAATTAACAGTGCACAAAAATACACCTTGTTTTTATGCATGAACACTGCTTTCTTTTACACTAAACTGAGCATTTATAAGGCACTAATTACAGTCATTCCTAGCAGCTTGCATTTGTGCTTAAAGGGCTTCTGTCACTCCACTAAAGTAATTTTTTTTTTTTGGGCTAGTTAAATTACTTATACTGCGATATATGAAAATATAATGGTCTTACTTACTTTGCTTCAGCAGTTTCTTATAAAAATGAACTTTTATAATATGTAAATTAGGTCTCTACCAGCAAGTAGGGCGTCTACTTGCTGGTAGTCACCGCAAAAAACCGCCCCCTCGTCGTGTTGATTGACAGGGCCAGCCGCGATCTCCTCCTCCGGCCGGCCCTGTCAGCATTTCAAAAATCGCGCGCCTGTGTTCATTCGGCGCAGGCGCTCTGAGATGAGGAGGCTCGCCTCCTCAGAACTCCCTCAGTGCGCCTGCGCGGATGACATCACCGAAATAGAAGACGTCATCGGCGCAGGCGCACTGAGGGAGTGCTGAGGAGGCGAGACTCCTCATCTCAGAGAGCCTGCGCCGAATGAACACAGGCGCGCGATTTTTGAAATGCTGACAGGGCTGGCCGGAGGAGGAGATCACGGCTGGCCCTGTCAATCAAAACGACGAGGGGGCGGTTTTTTGCGGCAGCTACCAGCAAGTAGATGCCCTACTTGCTGGTAGAGACCTAATTTACATATTATAAAAGTTCATTTTTATAAGAAACTGCTGAAGCAAAGTAAGTAAGAACATTATATTTTCATATATCGCAGTATAAGTAATTTAACTAGCCCCAAAAAAAAAAATGACTTTAGTGGGGTGACAGAAGCCCTTTAAGAATGCTCCATGATATAATTTTTCTTATGTGAATGGCTTTTTAGGGCTTATTTATCTATATTATATGATGTGGATGTCCTGGGTGAACTCTTGATATTTCAGTGCACAAGTCTTTTAAGTTGAATAAAGTCCACTTGTCACCTTTCTCGGAGTGCCGCCTACTTTTCTGGATTACATATTGGGGTAAGAAGCCTATTCCCCTGGAGACGTGCACCCTCTTTTTCTTTGATTGTGTTCCAGTGCCGCCATTTTTCCTGTGTATATATATATATATATATATATATATATATATATATATTTTTTTTTATTAGGGTTATAATTCTGCTGCCTTGTGTAACCACTCAGAAAAATCACATTTTAAATATTTACGTGGTGAGTGACACTTGCGCTGCCATGCTGTTCTCTCTGCAGCTGATATTACCACCAGAATAGCCGCTGCCTGGTATTGTGGGTAAGTGTCCAGCCTGATCTCACCAATATTTTAAATATTGACTGTCATATTGATTATTTCATCAGTAAAGTTATTATTTAAAGGGGTTATCCCATGATCAATGTAAAAAATGAAAATCAGTGTCACGAGGGTGTCAAGAGCCATGTCTGACTCCGTTATACCCGGGGTCAGGAAGTCGCAGCGGGTGGCTGCGCGCTCAATGTATAAAGATAGTGCTGTTTCTTAATGGTAACTTTCTGGGTTTGCCTTGCAACCCTTTTTGGCTCACTCAGGGATCCATAGCTTCTTCTCCTCAGCTGTTTCTTGTCCAGCAATCCCAACCTCCTTATATTCCCCTCTCCCACTTCTCTGGTTGCCAGATATAGAGCTTCCTGCCTGGACTTCTATACTGACCCACTGGAGCTGAGTAGCTGTGATCCCTGGTTGTTGTTCCAGAGCGTTACCCTCCGGATCCCTGTTGGGCTTTTGTTGTCTGCTGTTATCGCCCACCTGGGATTATATGTTTTGTCTGTAATGTCTGTCCTCTTCTTGGTGTTTTCCTTTAGTGTCAGTGGTGCGGACTAGTGATCCCACCACCCCGTTTCACTACGTAGGGCTCATCTCAGGGAAAGCCAGGGTTTAGGCACGTGATCGGCGTACGGGTGAAGAACCCGTCTAGGGACGTCAGGGCAGTCAGGTGCCAGCCTCAAGGTGAGTCAGGGGTCACCACCTTTCCCTCTCCCTTGGACAGGGCCTTCCCATTTCCCTCCCTTTGCGTGACGCTGGTCATGACAATCAGACATCATATAGTGCATGGCAATCTCTTTCTAACAAAGCTAGAACCAGCCCTGCACCTCACATGGATCCAAAGATCTTCCCATTTATTGGTCTGCTGGATTTATATCAAGCTGACAGCTCAAATGGAGTGTCTTTTCTACTGCAGCTAAGGGGGCGTGTCTCAGTTCTCCCTGTCACAGCTCAGGAGGCGTGTCTCAGCTCTCCCTATCACAGCTCAGGAGGCAGGTGAAGGATGAAACTGAACATGGACAAAGAAATAAGGAAAGAAAACTAATTGCAGGTGGCGCTATACAGATACATTTTATTTAATAACTCAGTGGCTATGCAAAATTTTTGATTACATGTGATTACAAAAGTATTCAGATCCAGGTGCTGGTTTGAAAACTGTAGAATATTTTTTGTGGGACTTCTTTAATTTCATGGACAGAAAATTGAACTAAGGTTTAGAAAATGTGATCGTGGCATGACTGAGGTAAGTTTTGCACTCCTATAGCTTTATCCAAAGTCCATAATAGCAGTTCTTACAATTGGACACACAATAATGGCTAGCAGTTTATAGCTCCTCCCACCCCACTAGTTACTTAGCCGCTCCTCTATTACTGCCCCTGTTGCTGCTTTGATATGCCCATGTAAAAAAAATTACAGGAAATAGGAAAGAGCTGCATGGACATGGTCATGTGACCACAGCCCAGTACAGAAGATGGCAGCAATAAATGTAAAGAATACATTACAAAATTACAGCTATATTCATAAATTATTATTTTACACAATGCTGATGCAAACCAGGAAACCTTTTTTTTTATAAAAAAATATAAAGTTGAAGCGCTACTAATTTCATGTATCCTAGGATTGGCACAAAAAAAGTGAAATATTGCTCATCTTTTCATGGAGATAAATTTTCCTATACTGAATATTAATCTGTTACATAAATAAATAAAACATGCTTTATTCACTTGGTGCAATGGCACTATGTAATTAGAGCCTAGTTCTGTGAATGTAAGATTATTGGATGACACAGGCACAGTGTGTCAACAGTTTTCACAACTAACACTTTGCCACCATTAAACTTATCACGTGCTGTGCCTGTTGCATCATATGCTTAAACAAAGGTTGGGGGCTCCCTAGATAACCACTTAAGTGCTCCTGTGATGCAATCTTGGCGTATGTCGATAGGTTGCTACTACAGCCAGGGTCTAAAGAAGGCCCCTCAGGTCACCATGTGTGTATAGCAGAGACAGTGCCTAAAAGGCTGCCTGTCCATTTTACATTGACAGGCAAAATACACTTCATCAAACATCACTTAAGATAAAATTCCCTAGTGGGTTTAAAAATGTAAAAAAAAAATCACACAAAATGTTCTATAAAGTAAAATAAAAACACAAAAATAACCATTTTGACCATTCCAAAATGCTTTATTATGGAATACACTTACATAAAAAGTGTACTTAAAGGGGTTGTCCGGGTTCAGAGCTGAACCCAGAAATATCCCCATCTTCACCCCTCCGGCCCCCCTGATATGAAATGCTCTAAAGCTCTCCTTTGCCCTGCGCTGAATCAGCATTTTCTGGAGATCCGGTGACATAACGGGCTCTTCATGGGGAAAGCTAGGCGGAGGCCTCTGCCTAGTGCAGTGTTCCACTATGTTTTATATGTGGGCACTTTAAACTTTTGAACTGCTATATTTAATGTATTGTGGTATCAAGCTGAAATTCCTGGCTGTTAGGAGGGTCATTACATTTATTCGCCCCTAGGTGGTGCTGGCATCACTGATATATATATCTGGGATTTACTAATAAAGTTGGTTGAAGTTGAGGTAGACTGAGAGAAGGAAGGAAGTCAATGGAGGAGGTGAACAAGAGCAGTCCACAATATAGCTGCCATTTCAACCTCTTGGCCCTGATTAAGCCAAGGGAGTATTCAGAACAGTATTACAGCAGTCCAGCACAGACCAGTGAGTCTATAGCTGAATATAGATACATTCTAGTGAAGATTAGAGCTAAATTAGCAAATGGACTTCACCAGCAACAGTGACCGGGAGGAACTTAAAGGTACCTGGACACAACCGGATGATTAGTGTGCAGAACTGTTCTTTACCACATGCCTCTATGGACATAGTGGACCTGAACCTTTCCAGAGAGCATCCTGCATAAATAATGTAGCAGAGAGTTTACCTGCCATGAGGGAGAACGCCCTATTGGATTGCTCAACATAAAGTAAGAAGTTTATTATATTCAGTACCTGAATGCTAGACAGTGGACAAAGAATAGAAAGACATAGAAGAAAGGTAAAACTCTTCGACTTACAATTTCCCAGCCTGTTACAAGGAATACAGCTGAACCAATATTTGGACTGATTGCTTTGCCATATACAAATGAACTCTACTGACTACCTGAAGACAAGTGATTTGTTGCAGCCAAGATTAAATATTCTTTATTCATCAGGAACAAGTGCATTTCTTTACTCACCCTAAAGAGGTTCAAGAATGGTTGGATGATTTGGGGATAGGTTCCTGAATGAGCAAATATGATATTGGTGGAGTGAGTATAAAGGGGGCCGGGGGCAGGGGGGCCGGGGGCAGGGGGGCGGAGGGGGCGGGTGGGAGGGGTGAAGGTTAATAGGTTGGGGAACTGTTTGGTTCGTCCGGCCAGAATGGGGGGGAGGGGTAATTGGGTGGTGGGAAGGGCTGGGTGGGTGGATGGGGTCTCGGTGGTCGCTGTGGGGTGCTCTCTCTCCCCCCTCCTCGGCCTGCCTCTGTGGTGGGTCCTAGGAGCTGTATGGGGATACACGAAAGTACATGAATAGAATATTAACATGGAATATACGCGGAATGGCCGAGAGAGCCAAGCGGGTGGTCATATTTGATGTAGTTGCGAGACATCTTCCCGCAATAGTATGCCTTATAGAAACACATCTTATAGATGAGAACATTAATAAAGTAAAAAGGAAATGGGCCAAATATGACTACCATGCTTGTTGTTCGTCGTATTCCCGGGGTGTTAGTGTTTATGTGCATAGAAGTGTGGATTATATCCCAATAGCCCATAGAATTGATAAAGAAGGTAGATTTGTTTGTCTGCACTGCATCTAAATGGTACTGTTTGTATATTGGCATTTGTGTATGTCCCTCCTCCCTTCTCGATGTCTGTCATGTCAAACCTGGCGGACTTTATTGGCTCTAGAGCACGGTGTCCGGTTCTGGTAACTGGTGACTTTAATGATGTCATGGACTTGGAGGCAGATAGGTACTCTAAGGACCATGTTTATAAAGTAGATAAGGAAAAATCATCACCACTAAGAAGGGTCTCCTGGGAAATGGCATTGACAGATATTTGGCGATATTTATACGGGGAAAAAAAAGTATTCTCTTGTTTCAGCCAGGCAATAATGCTATGTCCAGAATAGATTTAGCTTTAGCTAACCCTGATTTTTTGGAATGTGTAATCAAAATGAAATATGAAGTACATACGATATCCGATCACTCTCCAATAGTAGTTACGATAAAAACTGGGAACGTTAAAAAGAAAACAAGGAACTTTAGACTAAACCCCCACTGGATTAAGTTGGTTAAAGATCAGGAAAATATAACAAGGACTGATTTATATGCCAGCAGCGCCGGATAGTGGTCTCATACTTTTATGATTTTCTGCATACAAACTTTCCTGGAACTATAGAGGCAGGAAGAGGCCCAGGCAGCAGCACGGCATTCCCTGATGCTGGTGGGGATAGATACCAGCTAAGACATAAACAGCTGTTGTGACTCCTCACAACAGAATCCGGTAAGCGAAATACGCACCAAAATACTATATTATTTATAAGGCGGTACCACACATGAGGTGCTGTGTTTTTTGTCTTTTTTATTGTCTACGAAAATATAACAAGGGAGATCCGGGAATTTTGGCTACTGAATGCTCCATCAGCACCTTTGCATATAGTGTGGGACTCTTTTAAAGCGTTCTTGCGTGGAGTTTACATAGCTAAAATAAACTGGAAAAAAATATGAATTTGTAGCAAAAGAATTATCTCTTAAAAAAAGGGTCCAGAACCTACAGGGAGACTTAGTTAACAACACAAATGTTACTGCGCAATCACATTTTGAAGAAGCTAGATTGGAGTATAAAAACTATCTAATTGAGAAAGCACAACATAGGTTTCTTTTCACAGGAGCTAAATATTTCTCTCAAGCAGGGAAACCTGGAAATCTTCTGTCATCCTTGATCCAAAACCAAAAAAGTATTAACAGAATAAAAAATATTAGATTGGGAAATGGAGAAATCACCACGTGCCCCGAGGAGATTGAGCAGGAGTTTGTAAAGTATTATAAAACCTTATATACAAATAACAAAAACCAGCAGGATGGAGACGTTGAAAAGTTCCTGGAGGATATAAACCTCCCAAAATTAACAGAGCAGGAGTGTAAAATACTAAATCGACCTATAGAATTAAAAGAACTATCAGAGGCTGTTGGGGCTGTTGGGACTTCTGTTCAAAATCTATCGCCAATATGGGGATACAATTCTGCCAATGTTACTACAGGTTCTAAATAACACTTATCAGACAGGTGAGCTCCCGGTATCTTTATCCGAGGCAGTGATTACACTTATCCTAAAAAAGGGTAAAGATGAGAGAGAGAGATCGGTGCGTATCCCCCGATTTCCCTCTTAAATACAGATTATAAAATCTGCGCAAAAATATTTGCTAATAGACTAAAGGGAGTCATCGAAAGGTTAATTCATCCAGATCAGACCGGATTTATACCCAAGAGATTGGTACAATCTAGCATACGCAGAGCTTTTTTAAATATGCAGGTTGAATAGGGGAGCAGTTCCCGCTCCATCCTGTCATTAGACGCAGAGAAAGCGTTTGACAGGGTGGAGTGGGAATATCTCTGGAAAATAATGTATCGGATGAACCTGGGCAAATATTTTATTGGATGGGTCTAGATTTTAAATAATCACCCCAAAGCCAAAATTAATATCAATGGAATATGGTCCGAGCAAATAGAGCTGTATAGAGGAACAGGACAGGGATGTCCCCTTTCCCCTTTATTGTTTGCTCTATTTATAGAACCATTGGCTGCCAAAATCAGAGCAGACGAGGGGATCTGCGGCTTTGGTATGAAGGGGTCCTCTGATAAGATAAGCATGTATGCAGACGACATTTTGATTTTCTTGGAGAACCCAATATTACAGCTGTCTCATATTATGGAAGTAATAAATAAGTTTAGTGATATTTCCGGATATAAAGTTAACTGGACAAAATCAGTACTCTTACCACTGTACCAGGAAAGACCATAGAATGCTTTAGGAATTAGGGTATTAAAAACCACGGAATCTATGGAATATCTGGGCATAAAGTTGAGCGCGAGTATATTAGACTTGTGAGATTGAATGTTACCCCCTTCTTGACCAGATGTAAAAGTAAAATCAGTGTTTGGCAGAAGCTATCAATCGGACAGGTGGACAGAATTGCATTAATAAAGATGGTTTTGCTTCCCCAGATTTTGAATATTTTGGCGGCCTGTCCAGTTTGGATCGAGGATTTTTTTTTAACCATTTGGAGCGACTGCTGAATGACCTAATCTGGGGAAGAAAAAGGGTAAAACTCAAACAAAAATATCTCTGGCTAGCGGATTTGGACGGAGGACTATCGGTTCCCTTCTTTCAGGGATATTATTTAGCCTTTTAGCCTCCCAAGTTCAGTGGATAAAGTCAGGGGTAAATAATATAAAAGAATATTTGGAAGGGGGATTTATCGGCCCAAAATATAATATATTTAGCATATTGGAGATGGGATTTATTAAAAATAAAGGGAAAAAATGCCCAATATGTCGAATGGTGGACCTGTCTTGGGGAAAGATAAAAAGAATATTGGGAATCTCGAACACTTTATATTTTTCACCTTTGTGGTGTAATAGCAATATTGTAGAATTTCAATCAATCACGGACTATAGATATTGGGAAAATCACTGTCTTATTTATGTATCACAGTTAGTGAAGGATGGGATAATAAGAGCACTAAAAGAATTATGCCCTGGAATAAACATAGATTTGATGAGTCAATATCGATATTATCAATTAAAACATGCATTTGAAGCAACACAAAATAGGGAGTATTTTATCACCACAAAACACGAATTTATAGACTTTTGTTATCAACACACAACAACAAGGGTGACTGTAACGGACCGGTTCAGCAGACAAGGGGTTAAAATCCATTTAGGCGATGTGCCCCTTTCTGAGAGACAGGCACAGCTACTGCAGAACACCAATGTCCCGAACTGGATACAAAGTAGCACTCCAAACTGGAACCTCACGAATAGCTGCTAGCAGACGAACAGGAATCAGCTTACACTCCTGGCAATCAGTCTCTAACAGCATACAGCGGATCCCCCCAAGAACGAGACAAGGCTCCGTGTTGAGGGTCGAGCAGTGGTCTGAGGTGCTGGCACACCCAGCCTGTTTTTTATTACAGTTGTTGCAATTACAGGTCCGCCCACAGGGAGGTATAAAACAACCAAGCCCATCTGGTGTACACGCCCCTAGGGGACCAGAATGAAGACTTGTGACATAGGACAGATATGCAGCACTGTAGGATACACAGAGACAATACATCCCCACAATGCATCATGGTTTCCTCCTCTCTGCCCTGGAGACACCCGAGGCGTAATCCAATTATCTCTCAAGACAAAGAGAATTCACCAATACACATGTGCAGACAACAGGACAGACATCACCCTTTAAACACACAATGGGACAATGGCACAAAAGAAACACACCCAGCATTTTCCTCCCAAGCTGACAAGTTACACTTATTATAAATTGTTACAACTTTGTGAGTTTACATTGGCCATACATATAACTTACATCAATTTAAACAGTATAACTTGGGGACAAACCTATCCAAAATTCACTTGAATAGGTTCAGGGGTTTAAAAGTTAGTATATGGCCCATAATCCTGGGGCAAGAGGCCAGCAGCCAGGCCTCTCCAAAACCCAGTGGCGAGGTTGGTTTTGCCACAGTGACTACCCATGAAGTGTACAGGATAATAAGGAAGGGATTGGGGAAAATATTAAAATTTAATAGTGAGGAAAAATGGTCAAAAGATATAGGATCAAACACAATAGAATGGGGGAATATATATAAAAATATAAAAAAGACAATAATTTCTAGCAACTTTAGGATTATTTATTTTAATATTATTCACCGAATTTATTTGATCCCAATACTGCTAAGCAAGATTTATAAAGAACGAGAATCAAGATGTTGGAAATGTAGAGAAGAGTTTGCTGACTACATCCATATGATATGGACTTGCCCAAGTATGCAATTGTACTGGCGAGAGGTCTACGGCTTCCTAAGTGCAGAGTCCCTAATATCTCTTCCATATAAATTGGAAGTGGCTGTCCTAGGTTGTTTTCCATTAATAATTAGGGAAAAAAAGGGTTTGGATAAGAGGCCTCATGGCGGCAAAAGTTATTATCGCAAGAGAGTGGGGATCAAAAAGAGCACCTAATATTATGGAATGGAAGAACCTATTTGCAAGGATAGAGAGGTATGAGGAATATGCGGTAGGCGCTGAATGAGTGCTACCGCTGCCCGGGGAGGGGGGGGAGAGAGATTTGGATGACCATTGGCGACTTCTACCGAGATGACAATCAAGGGGGTGGGAGAGGGGGTGTATGGGAGATAAGTATGGATAGATAGCGGGAGATCTGAGTCAATTGAAGTACTGAACGGAGAGTCTGTTAAATACTTTGGATAGTGTAAACTATGTATTAGCTCTGTATTTTACTGTCAGTTCAGTGTGAGATATAATGTGACATTTCTGCTGTGCTGGCAGATCATGTATGGATGTACTCGGACTCAGCACTGTCAAATGTTATCCTAACTTTGTATTGTGAAGGGAAAAAAACGAATAAATAAAGTATAAAATAAATAAATAAATAAAAGAAGACAAGTGATTTAGTACAAGTTCTGTTGTTTACTTCAATTGACTCTTCATCCTTTTTACCAACTTAATTTGCACCTTACGGTGCTGGCGTCACGAACACAGGGGCCCAGCCACCAAAACACCTTAAGCATACCTATTACCATCAAGGGCACCTCAACTTCCATCTGGCTGGTGTTCCCTGCAGTAGAGAGTGCCCCGGAAGATTTAGTGCTGTCTTCCCCATCACGGCACGCTGGCCCAGGGAGGCTCTGCTAACCGTGAGTAAATGAACTACTACCCCTATCGGCCCACTGTGCCTCACGTGTTGCCCCTGCGGACCCGGTTGCTGCACTAGCAGTGAGCCCGGTGACGTCACCGGCACTAATGGGCGGGCTTTAGTGCTGCCCTAGTCTTTAAAATGGCTAGGGCAGCGCTAAAGCCCGCCCATCAGAGCCGGTTATGTCACTGGGAACAGAAGAAGCCTCCGCCTAGCAGTGTAATAATATTTTTTTAAAAAGCATGAAATGCTTTGATACTCATATCAGGGAGGCTGAGTAGAGGAAGAAGGGGATATGTCCAGGTTCAGTTCTGAACCCGGGCAACCCCTTTAACTGATATTGCTATAACTGTAATGAATGCATGGGAAAATAGAAAGCTGGTCTCGTCTAACAGCATTGCTTCTAGGAGAGATTATATATGTTATAGGGTGTTCGGTAAAATATTCCCCACTTTTATATGTCAGTTTCATATGGAACCCACCACAGTGGTCCCTTGCTGTGACTGAAGTGGATGGGAGTGGTGACAGCAGCAGACGAGGGTGGTTGTAGTGCTCATGGTGGCTAACCCCACTCTTTCTCGCAATCTCTAGGCCATGCACTGAGTCCAGGGCGTACAATCTCTTCCCTACGGATACCCCCTGGACTCTTGGGATCTTCTGCCTGATAGTGGTTGAGGTGCCCTTTATGGTGGATGATTGGCAGGGCGGAAAGCAGGAGAGCAGATGTATGGATAGAGAGCTAGCTGGCTGATGATGGATCGAGTCAAAGACCAGGCCTGTTTAGGCCTCTTTCACACTTGCGTTGTTGGGATCCGGCATGCACTTCCGTTGCCGGAGGTGCCTGCCGGATCCGTAACAACGCAAGTGTACTGAAAGCATTTGAAGACGGAACCGTCTTCCAAATGCTTTCAGTGTTACTATGGCACCCAGGACGCTATTAAAGTCCTGGTTGCCATAGTAGGAGCGGGGAGCGGGGGAGCGGTATACTTACAGTCCGTGCGGCTCCCCGGGCGCTCCAGAATGACGTCAGAGCGCCCCATGCGCATGGATGACGTGATCCATGTGATCACGTGATCCATGCGCTTGGGGCGCCCTGACGTCACTCTGGAGCGCCCGGGGAGCCGCACGGACGGTAAGTATGCTGCTCCCCTGCTCCCCGCTACACTTACCATGGCTGTCAGGACTTTAGCGTCCCGGCAGCCATGGTAACTATTCAGAAAAAGCTAAACGTCGGGTCCGGCAATGCGCCGAAACGACGTTTAGCTTAAGGCCGGATCCGGATCAATGCCTTTCAATGGGCATTAATTCCGGATCCGGCCTTGCGGCAAGTCTTCAGGATTTTTGGCCGGAGCAAAAAGCGCAGCATGCTGCAGTATTTTCTCCGGCCAAAAAACGTTCCGTACCGGAACTGAAGACATCCTGATGCATCCTGAACGGATTACTCTCCATTCAGAATGCATTAGGATAATCCTGATCAGTATTCTTCCGGCATAGAGTCCCGACGACGGAACTCTATGCCGGAAGACAATAACGCAAGTGTGAAAGAGCCCTTAGTTACAATAAATAAATCCTGTCTTTACTGAATAAATAATGGGAGTTGTAGTACATATAGCAGCAATATACAGTAGAGTCTCCCTCTTAGTACACTTTGCAATCTTCCCAAATGACCACAGGCATAAAAGTCTATTCTAGTTAACATTTTCTGCAATTTTTAGGCTGTGGGGAGAATGTTCTAAAATCAGATGGCCAGTCTGTCCCAAAAGTGTGTCGTGCACTGAAGCAATATACCCTTTCCACAAGCAGTAAAGTCTTTTGCCATAAAATAGCAAATGCCTTACTGCCTTTATCCAGCATGGCCTTGAAATGGTTCTCTACCATCAAAGAGTTTCCATTCTCTTACTCTCAGAGGTAGTCTTTCAGTGATATTGTTTTCTGGCAGTGTGCAGCCTCAAGAATTGTGTTTTCCTGTATCAAGCTTCTTTTTAGGCCTACTTTTCAGGAACTCACAGAAGCAAACCTATTCTCGAGGTTTGGTGACTAGACAGACACTCTCTACTCTACAAACTCAGGGGGGAAGGGGGCTGATTCAGCCTGTTTCCTGGCAACCTAACCTAGGACCATTAGGGATACATAGTGCATAAGTAAATAAGTGCGTTACCATGAAATCACAACCTTTAACCCGTTAGTATAAGTTTAATTCTTTAGCATAGATCCTTCATGACTTTAACCTTTTTTTGCATATAGGCCCTTTTATGAAACTGTAGGCCTATTGAAGTACAGTTTTGCTCATAGCAGCCTATGGGAGCTGTATCACAGTTTTTATAGTTCAGTTTTTATCGCACTCGTGTGAATGAGCCCTTACTCAATGTCCAAAAATCTGCATGCACTAGAATTAGTAATAGGTTTAGAACAAAAAACTAAATACTGGTCTCTAATCATTTAGTCACTTGTCTAGACAATCAAATATTTTACATAATTTTTCCCACAGGGTTTTTCACAAATATACTGTACATATTTATAAATTTCCAAAAGATTAAATATCTCTTATAAATCACATAAAAATAGACTTGTGAAAAATGAAAGAGAAATATATGTTTCAGACTTACATACTCCATGTGCCAGACGTCTCATATGACTCATACATATTTTTTACTTACAAATGTCTAGAACTTCAGGATCCTTTTACTTGTCTGTTTATGTCAGAATCAGTTTTTCTAACCATTCATCATTTGCATCTGGCAATTTATGATAAAAAATCTCCTATATTGCCAAATGTATGTGGACTCCTGTCCATCACTAGTGATGAGCGGCGTCCGCAATATTTGTTTTTGCGATATTTTGTAATTTTTTTTGCATAATATTCGCAATAAATTTGCGAATTCTAGAATTCGTGATCTCCAGTCATTATTTTTTCGCGATTGCTCAAATCGGCACTAATGATGCGCATATTTTTTGCGCAATACATGCAACTTCACATTTTATCAGGTCTGAGTAGATATTACTGATTGGTGCATAAGTATTGTTGTGACATCACAGCACTATGTCTGTAGCATGTATGTATGGACAGCAGAGAAACAGTAATTCCTATCACACTACCTAACACCCTGCACTGGAACCAATCAGCTACACTATATCACTATCTAAACGACACTGACTATCTCCCACTATATATATTATATATAAGCTAACTAACTATCTAATGTAATTGGATAAGGAATAAGATCCAGATGAAAGCACAGAACACAGCAATGTCACTGCTCTCTCTCTCAGAACTGCACAAAAACTGCAGAAAATGGCTGCTGGGGAGTTTCTTATATAGTAAAGCGGTAGGCAACTTTCCTATTGGTTGCTAGGGATGTTGCTAAGCTCAGACAAAGATATTGCAGCCTTATCATTGGCCCACAAGCAAGAAGGGAGGTTACTGATGAAAAAAATATCTAGAATATTCACGATTAAGAATATATAGCACTATATTCTACATCTTCATGAATTCTGCCAAAAATTCACGATTAGAATATTCCCGATCAACACTATCCATCACACCTATATGAGTTTTTTTGGACAGCCCAATCTAAAACCAGTTTGGGTCTCCTTTCATGTCCATCATGTCTATCAGCCTTCAATCTTCTGAGAAAGTTTTGCACAAGTTTTTGGGGGTGTATCTGTTGGAATTTGTGTCCATTCAGTCAAGAGTGTAACAGACACTACTTTGTATGGGTTTACCCTCAAATTCATCCTAAATATATTTGATGTTGTTGAGGTCAGGGCTCTGCACAGGCCTCTTGTCTTCCTCCACAACAAACTTATCAAATTAGGTGGGTCATTTATTAAGACCGGCCTTTTAAATGCTGGTGATGGATACCTCAAATGTATGTAGTGGCACCGGCCTCTGCATAAACTCTGCGTATCCAATGCCTGTCTAAATCTATGCCAGCTTCCTTTCTGGCGTAGATTTAGACGATTTTCTATGCCTAAAACAGGCACAAAAAATGAGAAATGAGATGGGCCTGCCATCCTGCCCCCTTCCCAACCAATACCACATCCCCTTTTTTAGACTTGGCGAAAGCTGGGAAAAGTTGCAGATTGCAGTGCAAATAACCTTTTGCGACAGATATACGTCAAAAGTGGTGTATATCTGTTAGTAAATGACCCTCTATGTCGTTATGGAGCTTGCTTTTTGCATTTGGGCAAAGTAATATCTGAGCCACAAAGTTGGAAATATAAAATTGTCCAAAATGTCTTAACATTAACATTCACCAGGATTGCAAATACAGAGCCTATGCCAAACCCAAAAAACAACTACCATTATATCCTTCCACCTGATTTTTCAGTGGGCACTATGCATTCTGGTAGGCAGAACTTATGGTTGAATGGGGAAATCTAGCGGATCAGAAATGTAATGAGCTGACTTGTGGCAAAGATGGCAAAGAGATTGAATATAATTTATTAAAAACCAATTGCAAAATTTAATGGGGTTATCCAACACTAACAAATGCTCCCCCATATGCCGAGCCCTTCACACTGATTCTACTTACCTGGCGACCCGCTCCCTGCACTGCCGCAGTTGTTTCTCGTTGTACGCGAATAAAAAACGGTGTCGGGGGGGGGGATTGGATGCAGCCAACGGCAGCATCTCTAGCATCGCCGGTGAAGCCGGTGACACTAGGGAAGCTCGTCCCCATCACCGACTGCCATTGGCTGCTCCCCCTGACACTGTATGTTTTCATCTGCACATGGGAAAAGCATCTGAAGCTGTGTGGGGACCAGCGCGGCACAGGGAGCTGGTAGCCAGGTAAGTAGAATCAGTGTAAGGGGCCCGGCATATGGGGGAGCATTTGTTAGTGTCGGATAACCCCTTTAACCTTTAACTATTGTAAAGAGTGTTAGTAGTGTTATTGGTCCAATACTTGTAATAGTACTTAAATCTTAACATTGCATTGTATTTAATACAGAAGATTTGTCCATGACTGTGGATATTGTTTAATGGATTATTCATTCTCTTTTGTAGCAGTTAGTTTGTAAGTTCTCTGAGATGGCTATAAAGAGAATATACTTAATGAAATGCATTTTTTATTACCTTGAGTCATTTAAAAAGTCACTGTGCCACATTAATGTTTGACTTTTTTTTCTCCAATGACTTTAAATGAACCTTGTCTGTCTATGAAACTTGAGTCAGACATCACCAAATATGACAAATCCATTTGTTGTTTAAAGTTATGAAATGAGAATATTAACTAGTCTTTTATAAATTTTACTATTAGCAAGATAGAAAACATTCTAATTATGCAGGAGATCATGTAGCAAATGTTTAAATGTGGCTCTGAGTTTTTGAATATATTATATTGAGGGTGAATATTAATTAGAAGAATTGAAAAATCTGCATTTTAGAAGAAAAGTCTCAATCAAAATGTAACATTTTTATTATTACTATTATTAGTTGTGTTTTTAGTTATTTTAGTATATATTCTTATTTTTAGCAATTCATACAATAACAGTAATGATATAGTCTGAATTTGTGTCTGTATTCTGGATAAAGCATTCAGACACTCTGTGCTTTTGCTAAGCAAATTTAGATCATTATAGAACCCTATTGTGAATTGTGATCAAGATTCAGTTCAGAAGAACTGTGAGAAGTCAAATGTTGCATCCATAATTGGATCTTTAAAGTAGCCACATTAAAGTAATTTTCAGAGACTAAGATATTGATGGTGTATCCATAGAATAGATAATTACAGAGGACCTGTCACCAGTTTTTTCTTCTATAAAAAGCTATTGCAGCAGACCACTTCACAGCAGGGGAGAAGACAAGCTGTTCTTGTGAGATTTGGTAAATCTCGAGAGAACAGGCTATGTAAGTGAATACAACAAGTACTATGCTCACTTACATAGCCGATTCTCATGAGATTTACCAAATCTCAAGGGAATAACCTGTTTTTTCCCGGGCTATGACGCAGTCCATAGCTATTGGACAGTGTCACAGACAGGTAGAAGGAGAAGCTCACTGAGTAGAGTAGAGAAGGTCTCCTCCTCCCTGTACTGATGCTAGTAATAAGCATATTAAATGCAAAAACTGGATGGGGGCATAACAGCACAATGGAGGAGCAGAGTATAAAAACAAATAGTGGAATGGCATCTCCTAAACTTGGACTAAAGTATGAGGTATTGCTTTAAAAAATAAAAAAAAGCCTCTAATATCAGATTGGTGGAGGTCTGACACCTGGCATCTCCAATGATCAGCTGTTATATGCAGCCTTATTTTCAGGACCTAAACAGTGTATGGAGTCGTAACAGCACAGTTCCATGCTCTGTATAGATGCCATTCTCAGGTACTGCATCGAAGCTCACACTCATTTTGTACAGAAGCATGACGAATACACTATATATAGAGATGTGGTGTTCTGGCTCCATACACTGCTGGAACCACTGCTGTAGTTAACAATTGATCGTGGGAGGTGCCAGGTGTTGGACTCTGCACAAATCTGATGTAAATGACCTATCCTGTGGAAATATCTAAGTCCTGGAAAACTCCTTTAAGGCCATATAAAATCCTCCTATCACGGCCCTGGCCCTGGAGCATCGGTGTGAGGATTGCCACTGTGAATAGTTATTGCAACCAGAGCCCCTACCGCTTCCATCCTCTGCTCCACTCCCACTCCTCCGGGGCTTGCGGCATGCATCAAAGTTGAAAGAGCTTGGAATGACCAACCACAGGAAGATATATAGAATCTGTATAACCTTTACCATGCCAGAGTGGCAACCTATATCCCAGCAAGGGGAGATGCCACCAAGTATTAATGTTACCCTTTCTCAACCCTGCGCAGAATCCAAAATAAAGGGGACACCACCTTGGTTGTGTGATCATTGAACAAGAACCACTAGCAGAATACTTTTACAGTAGCTAGAGCAGGACCCTCTCTGTGGTGCCTATGTGCAGTAGCACAAAATTATTGTTTATCTCTGCTCCCGTGGCTGAACTCAACCCCCTCAGTGAATTTTCAGCTAAAGATGGAATAGATCAGCAAGAGAACCCCTCTCATTTCTACAGAATTTGTACAAGCCTGCTTCAGGGTCCTGCAGAAAGTGCTTCAGAGTGACAAATGATGAGGGCAACTATATTTCCTGTTTACTTTTATCAATCATCTTTTAGGACTAGTAGTTTTCCTTTAACATTGGTATCTTCTTGTGTCAGAGACTTTCTCAGGCACTAGGTATGACTGCTACCTCAGTATCCCTGATAGCACACCAGTGGTATCTGCAGTGTAGACTAGTGATAGTTAGTGACTTTTCTCAGTCACTTTTCCATACTGGGGAAGCTCTCATGAAAGCCTATTATTTCATGTTTCCTGGTGGCTTCACACAAGTAAGGGTGGGTTCACATCAGCGTTATGGATTCTGCTTTTGTTTTCTGTTATAACATGGTTATAACGGAAAATAACGGAATCCATAAGACGGAAGTCAAAACGGAAGCCTTTAAGAGACATTCCGTCTTGAACTTTCATAATCCAGTTATAACGGAAAATAACGGAATCCATAAGACGGAAGTCAAAACAGATGCCTTTAAGTGGCATTCCGCCTTGATCCATCCTGGTTTCCATTATGCAGGAGTCCAAACTTTAAAAGGCATTCTGTTTTACTTTCCGTCATAATAGAAGTATATGGGAATCATAACGAATCCGTCTGGTTCCCGTTATGCAGAACGGAAAAAAAGTCCTGTTGACAGGACTTTGTTGTCCGTCTTGCACAATGGGAACCAGATGGATCTGTTATGATTCCTATAGACTTCTATTATGACGGATAAAAACAGAATGCCTCTTAAAGGCTTACGTTTTGACTTCCGTCTTATGGATTCTGTTATTTTCCGTTATTACCATGTTATAATGAAAAAAAAAATGGAATTCATAACGCTGATAAGAACCCACACTAAACTATGTGTGGCTTTCAAGGGTACATTCACACACAGCAATTGTGCAGATATTTCTGTGGACAGTACCCATAGCCCTCAATATGGTTATTTCTACACCATGTTATTTTATAAAGCCTATTTAGATGTTGGGGATAATTTAAATCTTGATGCAAACACATGCATAATTTGCTGCAGTTTTAAAGCAATTACAATGACACTGTCGTAAAACCATACTAAAAATAAATGTAATTGGCTGTTATATTAATGATTTTTCAGACCAGCAAGGTTAATAATATTTACATATTGAATATAATCTCTATTCAGTCCTAAGAAGCCAATTGTGATTAAATCTGTTTACACATAAAGAAGAAAAAAGTTCAGAAGAAGCTTCTACCCATGACAGGTGAGTTGATTTTTCAGTGAATATGCCTTGACTGATGCTCTTAATATGTCTGAAAAAGGGTCAAATTTTTATCCTGATAAAAAATCTTATGTTTCCATTTTCACGGAGAGGTGAAAGAAATGTCACTTAGGTGAAATATCAACTTGTCTGGGAGAGATTAAAATCGAACACTGTGATCAAATAACAGAATCTCCTAGAAGACTTTCATTATCAGCCTTAGTCTCATTACACAACACACAGTAAAGTCTAAGAGATATGGAATAAAAGATGATAAGCCATATACAAAGAACTGGGGCACTTGCTGCTGACATGAATAATAACTACTCAACATGTTAACCATCAAAACTAGTGTTAGGCCTCTTTCACACTTGCGTTGTTGGGATCCGGCATGCACTTCCGTTGCCGGAGGTGCCTGCCGGATCCGTAACAACGCAAGTGTACTGAAAGCATTTGAAGACGGAACCGTCTTCCAAATGCGTTCAGTGTTACTATGGCACCCAGGACGCTATTAAAGTCCTGGTTGCCATAGTAGGAGCGGGGAGCGGGGGAGCGGTATACTTACAGTCCGTGCGGCTCCCCGGGCGCTCCAGAATGACGTCAGAGCGCCCCATGCGCATGGATGACGTGATCCATGTGATCACATGATCCATGCGCTTGGGGCGCCCTGACGTCACTCTGGAGCGCCCGGGGAGCCGCACGGACGGTAAGTATGCTGCTCCCCTGCTCCCCGCTACACTTACCATGGCTGTCAGGACTTTAGCGTCCCGGCAGCCATGGTAACTATTCAGAAAAAGCTAAACGTCGGGTCCGGCAATGCGCCGAAACGACGTTTAGCTTAAGGCCGGATCCGGATCAATGCCTTTCAATGGGCATTGATCCCGGATCCGGCCTTGCGGCAAGTCTTCAGGATTTTTGGCCGGAGCAAAAAGCGCAGCATGCTGCGGTATTTTCTCCGGCCAAAAAACGTTCCGTACCGGAACTGAAGACATCCTGATGCATCCTGAACGGATTACTCTCCATTCAGAATGCATTAGGATAATCCTGATCAGTATTCTTCCGGCATAGAGTCCCGACGACGGAACTCTATGCCGGAAGACAATAACGCAAGTGTGAAAGAGCCCTTACCTGTACGTTTAAAAAAATAATAATAATAAAAAAAATATATATATATATATATATATATATATATATATATATATAGAAGACAAAAATCGGACTGCACTCCAAGCATTTCTTCAAAAAAGTGTGTTTTTTTTATTCACCCATTTTTGAAGAAATGCTTGGAGTGCAGTCCGATTTTTGTCTTCTATAAGTGGGTAAGCACCTTTTACCGTACTTGGACATTGCACCCGTCTATTTTTCCACACTTCCTAGGGTGGTGCTGCCAGTGGTTTTTTACTCTATATATATATATATATATATATATATATATATATATATTTTATCAATTGTAAATACGATAGATTGTAAAATGTAAAAAAAAAAGTCACATGACCAGAATATAACAATGCTAGGTCTAGGCAACTCATCATACTTCAAAATAGAAATGCAATCAATTATGTAAGTTATCAGAGTAAGTGCTCGTGCCACTTCAACCAATATTTGAGTTCTGTATGTGGACCATATTTCGTCCAGCCGAATCACTGATGACAGAAACAGGCCAGATCCCCGCCGAGTCCCATTACAGTCAATTGGGTCTGGCAGTACTCCGACCCCATCCGTCTATGCTGGGTATAGTGAATTTCGTTCTGAATTTCCTGGACAGCATGCCGGGGAGTTTAAACGCATATTTGAAAGTAGCCTTGGTTATTAACATTTGGAAAGCTTACTTCATGTGAGGACAGGAAAAATTACCCTAGATATCAAAGGGAATATTGGTTGATACCCATAAGAAGAAACACTCAAAACATTTCTTCTATGAGAAATACAGTATGTATAATGGCATCCAATGAGACATTCTGCACATTGAATAATGTAGGAAAGCATTTGTGGTAAAGAAGTTCCCATATTCGAACGCCCCCATAGAACATCATTGGTTGCGACTCTAATACAGAGTCAACACGTGCATGAATGAGGTCTTATTATGATCAAAATCCAGCTTTCTCTGCTATTTAGCCATCCAGAGAAATAGCCTCTCTGAACGAAGTGGGAAGAGAGAACTATGTATGAGAAATTAGATCTCTTTCTTGTGTTAGATGACAATGATTAATCAAAGGTTACAAAATATACTTAATATTTGCAGTAATTAGACATTTGTAGAATTACACATATGCAAGTTCTACTTATTTTATTGTATTCATTTTTATGTAAAATTGTTTCTGCCTTCTATTTTACAATATTTTTGTATTAGCATAAAAAACACATTTCTAAATAAAATAACATGACACAGAACGTTACTCATTAACAAAGACAAGCACAAATAACCTCCCTTTTACTTATGATTATCACAAAACTGGAGTTAACTGTAAAAACTAGATGTATTGTTTTTTTTGCTTTATAAGACACACTTTTCCCCCCCCAAAAGTAGGGGGAAATGGATGTGCGTCTTATAAAGCGAATACTAGTAAGCACTTCCATTATGGAAGCGTTCACTAGTATCCATTAGGTGCTGGTAGCGGGGAGTGAAGGAATGCGAGCACTTCAGGTACTCACCCTCCTTGATCTTCTTTCCTGGAGCCGGCGCTGCACTGTCCTGACCCCGTATAGCATCAGGATGTAGTGCGCGCACTATGACCTGATGCTGCATGCAGTCAGGTGACAGTGCAGCGCGGGCCGGAGAAGACATGGGAGTGCTGTCAGAGATGGAGAGGAGCCGTAGCGCATGAGAGGTAAGAGGAGTTTGTTATTTTATTCTGATCTGAGGTCTAATGGTTCTGGCAAGGAACTGCAGGGTCTGACATTAAGGGCTGATCTGAGGTCTGATGGGGGTCTGAAATAAAGGGCTGATATATGGTCTGATCGGGGACTGAAATAAAGGGCTGATGGGGGTCTGACATGGACGGTTGATATGGGGGTCTGATGCAGTATGGGGGTGTGATCTGATGTATTGATATTTATGGGGGTCTGATCTGAGGACCTGAAATGAGGTCTAATGAAAAATATTTTTTTCTTATTTTCCTCCTCTAAAATCTGGGTTGCGTCTTATCATCGGGTGTTATAAAGCAAAAAATACAGTAATTAAATACGCTTATGTAAATAGACATGTGGACAAGCTATAAGAAAGTACTGCTGCAGAAAAGAGCAAATCATCCTGATGTAATGATTACCATAACAAAAGACAATCCTGTGTTCATGGAGGGGTCGACAACATTCAAAAATACCTTTTAGGGACCCTTTGCAGATTGGAGAGTATTAAACAGGCCTTAGAAGTGTGCTGATATTAGGTAATGTGTATGTGTTATGCATTGCGTAGTAGTTAGAAATCTGATTCTGGAATCTGGATGTGTGAATTCAGCCTAAAGGGAGGGTATGCAAACTATCAGTGACCCTGTATGATGGTTAGGATATAAATTGAAGACTTAGCATTTTGCCCAAGGGACAGCCACTAATCTTTATACTACCTCACCTACTATAATGTAGCTAGTATTTGATCATAGAAAATAAGGTTTAAATATTTGGAATATTTTAACATTTTTATGTGTATTTTAGGGGTTATTTTATTGCATTTTGTGTTATTTTATTTTATACATTAAAGGTCCCTTTATCCAAATATTATCTCTCCGAGTGTTACCATATGTAGAGTGTCTGTACAGTTATCTATAATTTTTCTGACAGGATGTCAGATAGACATAGAGCACCTAGTACATGACAGTAGACAGGTGAGCCACCTCAATTCCGTACGATATAAAACAATAAAGGGTATTTAAGGGGTTATCCAAGTTGTAAAACATTTCCCCCAGTGCCCGACACCACCGTAGCTCCTGCTCCCCGCAAGGCTGCTGCTGCATCTCCGTGCAGTGGGAGGGGGCAGCCAATAGCAGGCTGCGATGGGGACAAGCCTCCCTAGCGTGACCCACGATGCTAGTGAGGCTCATCCCCATCACGGCCTGCTATTGGTTGCCCTAAACCCCCCCTTCCCCCGCGGTCGCCGGATGTTTTGATCCACGCAACAAAGAGAATGCAGCAGCGGCCGTGTGGTGAGCAGGAGCTACGCGGGTGCTGGGGAGCAGGGTAAATACCATCTATATGAGGGGCTTGGGCATGGGGGGGGGGGGGGGTGTTTTACAACTTGGCCGACCCCTTTAAAAAGGGTATGAAGTATGAAGTTGCTGCTTGGGTTAACAGTGGGTTAACAGTATTTGTATCTGAATCAGTTTTGGTCTCTCTGATTTTACAGGGAAAGCATCACAAGAAAATGACCTATTGTTTAAATCATGCTTTTATTTTTAACATATTTTTAAAGAATTTTTGATGATGTTATTTTTGTGTGAATAACTATATTTAAACAAAAACCATAACCTGCAGTTTTTGCACTGGCTACTAAGGCTACTTTCACACCTGGGTTCGGTGTGGATCCATCTTGTATCTGCACAGACGGATCCGCACCGATAATGCAAACGCTTGTATCCGTTCAGAACAGATCCGTTTGCATTATTCTTTCAAAAATTACATTGAGCCATCACTGACAGCTATCTATATATGTTTTATATGCTGTAATAATTGTGGTGACTCATGCATTGGTGCAGTTTTGTTTTATTGAGCTCTGGTCAGATAAGGATTAGCGGTTGCCCTTCAGCAAAAGGATGATAATTGTTTAAAAGGAAAATACACTTTAGGGCAGCTAAAATGTGGGCCATTAAAAGGGTTCTCCAGGAATTGATAAAATAAAAATACTTAAATATTTCTTAATTATTAATATATTCCCAAATTATAATGCATCGTTTTGTCTGGGGAATCATTAGGAGAAATAAAATGGTGGCCGTCCTATTAGTGCACACAAAACCTGTCCTGATCACACAGTAGGACAAGTTACTTCAGAACACTGTGGTAAAGAGCTGCCTCATCCTCCTCTCTGCTCTACTTGTCAGCGATTATGATCCTGAATACAGTTTAATATGATCTTCAGCTGAATCTCTGAAGGAACAGAGTTCATTAGGAGACATGAAGTACAGAGAGAAGGTAGGGATGTGGCTGTGTCCTGCTGTGTGATTAGGACAGGTTTTGTGTGTACTTATAGGACAGCAGCAATTCTATTTCCCCTGAAGATTGCTCCCCAGACAAAATGAGCCATTATAACTAATGAAAGATATTTGGGAATATATTTAAAATAAAGTAATATTTAGGTATTTTCATTTTCTTAATTTCCGGAGAACCCCTTTAAAAGGAAGACATCCTATAACATATTTTACTTCATAATTTGGGGGGTACTATCTCTCTTTATGGAGAGAGCACCTTAATCGGCATCAGGAGGCTTATAGGCCATACATGCTCCTATCCTCTAAGGACAGATATCTTACATCTGGTGGCATCAGAGGCAGAGCTTGTTAAGAGCTCATTTGCATCCCTTCTTCCCATATTTTACTCCAGAGATGTTTTTGTAATTAATTTATTTTTACTGTCAGTAAATTTAGATCCTGGTAGACTGGGAGGGAAATACTCAAGCACCCAAGTGTCTACCATCAACAGGAGCTATTACATATCTGTTGACACTGGGATGATGGAAGAGATCACTGACATTTATTTCTATGTTAAAGTCACACAGCACATGGATCCATAGGGACCTTATGTGTTGTATGGTGTCTCCAGTAGATACCACACTATCCCCTAAGAGCAATAACTCATGAAAACAAGAGAGAGTAAATATAAAGGATGCACACTACCTCCCTTCTTATTTCAATCCATACCATGCATCAGAAAACCTGTATGTGTGAACCCAGCCTTAGGGTATTTTTACACATATGGGGTAATTTATCAAAGTGGTGTAAAGTAGAACTGGCTTAGTTGCCCATGGCAACCAATAAGACTCCACCTTTCATTTTTGACAGCTCCTTTGGAAAATGAAAGGTAAAATCTGATTGATTGCTATGTGCAACTAAGCCAGTTCTACTTTACACCAGTTTGATAAATGACCCCAATTGTCTTTTGGTGGTATTTCTCCACAGCAATATCAATATTTGCACCTTCTCTTTTTGCCACTCTTTTGCTGTAAAAAGGCCAGCTCCAGATGTTAGTTGATCGTCTACTATAAAACACAGAACACACAAGTGTGTTGGAATTTAGTTGGCAAGTAGCTCTTTTATTCTGGTGTTTTGACAACACCTTATCTATAGGGGAAAACACCTTGGTTAGAAGTACAGGCCCAGATTTACTAATCCTAAAGATGATGTTAGGTTAGACAGGTTGTCTAGACCTGCACCAGATACCAGATGTATCACAGGGGCTCAGTCTGGAGGATAAATCTGGTGCAGGGATAGATGCTTTTCACTGACTATACCAACTATTGGTTACTTTGAGACAGATTTTTACACCAGAATTGTGGTGCAATTTTGTTACAAAATGGCATATCTTCGGCCTTGTCCCCTTTCCTATGAGGCACTTGTTCCTTTCTGCTAAGACATCCTCCACCCTTTGTAAGCATATCAGAAAAAAGTGTAGGACCTTAAATGTGCCAAATTGCACCACTTTTTACACTTAATTTCAGGGCAGACACATTAACAAATCTGGGCCACAATGAGCCAAAAATGCTAGAAAAACCACTATAATAACACGGCAACAAACATGCAAAAGAAACCCAAGCACTTATTCTGGTGTTTTCTTGGTGGTAAAAAAAAACGCTAATGCCAAATTCATGTGTGTTGGGACCTGTCTTTACATACATAGATTTGACACTATTGTTTTTTTTTACTACTCAGAAGAACGGTTTTCCATAGTGATCGCTATTTACAATGTGGGTCTCTTTAAACGCTTATTACAGAATAATAACCATTGATGTGTTTTATGTGTCTGAAATGACGTCCGCCACATCTCCAGGTGCAGTAGTTCACAAGGGCAGAATATTTTATACATAAGAACTCAACAAGCGGTACATTGGTAATAGAGGAACCCAGCTGGCAATGAAACCGTCACTAAACTCTTTTAGTGGAGAACTAATTAGAGTCTATGCGACAGAGAACAAACAAAAATAGTCCCACTTGTCTAGTTAGGAAAATCCCTGTATACTTACTAACATCTTAAAGGAAATCCCTAGTTTCCCCTCCTAGTTACCAGATCATGTGCAGTGCCAGAACCAATATATTGCACTTCACTCTTCTCAAGGACGATTTAAACTGTAGCTGCCATATGGGATTATGTAAATAAGGGTAGGTACCTTTTTTGATGTACTTTTCTGATATCGACTCTGCTGTTGTGTTTGTCTACAGCACTTCAAAGCTTCTTGCTGATCAAAAAATTTTCCTAGGGCTAGGGACATGCTGGGAATCCTTATTTGCCAGAGCATCATAAAGCTGTATTATATATAATAAAAATGACCATATGGCATATTTAATTTTGCCTATGAAAACAAATTTCATCAACAAGAATAGCAATTTAACAGCAAAACAACCGTTAACCGTACATAAAATGAATGATGTATTCTTTGATTTAGAAGGATTTCTCACTTCAGTTATCCTGTGCTATTGATGATGCTGTTTCCATGCCGCGTACTGTATATGAATACAGATTAGAAGCAGCACACATCATGATGTCAGGGCCACATGTATTCTTTCGCAAATTGGCATTGGCCTTAGATGTTCTGCTTCAAAATGAATACACCACATTAGTCACCCTGTGCAAGTCTGACACTGTGCTGATCCTTTCATTATGTCAATTTTTCTTCTATACATGATGTAAAGTGGATCTGCAGAACGCAACAGGAGAGCCTTCCCCTAAAGATGAACGATGCTGCTGCCTGATGAGAGAAGTATGGTCCCTTTAAGAGTAGGGCTGCACTACTGCTCTGGCTCAGGATGAAGACAATACCACCCCACCATCAGTAACCCAGAACAATTGAGATGTGGGGTTGGTAAAATACCTGCAGTCTGCCCACAGGATGCCACAGTTGTATAGGGACAGGTTCTGCAGAGCTGAGGGAGTATTGCTGACCAGAGACTGTCAGCCGGTTGTATACCCTGTCATTGTCCTTGCACTAGGTAGACCTAACTTGTTGAAACCATTGTGTGGACTACATTGGGCTGTAGGAACTGTAAGTCCATGTGACCACCACTATGAGGTTGTGCTCTATCTGAGTGACTCAACAAGCTAATTGACCACCCAGCCTATATACCCTCTATATGTGAGAGTGTTATTGTGTCCCTGCTAGAGAAAAGTAACGCTTATGTTGCTTTAAACTGTTCTGGCCTTTATCTGCCATTAATTCCAAGCCATTCTGCTCCTGCATAAGGCTACTTTCATACTTGAGTTTAACTTTTCCGGTATTGAGATCCGGCAGAGGATCTCAATACCGGAGAAAAATGCTTCCGTTTTGTCCCCATTCATTGTCAATGGGGACAAAACTGAACTGAACGGAACGGAGTGCTTTAAAATGCATTCTTTTCCGTTTAATTTTGTTTCCACACTGGAGAGAAAACCGCAGCAAGTTGCGGTTTTCTGTCCAGCATGGGATGTGGAGCCGGATCCATTTTCTCAGACACAGAAAACGGATCCGTCCCCCATTGACTTTAAATGGTGTTCATGACGGTTCAATCATTGCTATTTTAAAGATAATACAACTGGATCCATTCATAACGAATGCAGATCAGTATTATCAGAAACGGAAGCGTTTTTGCTGATCCCTGCCGGATCAGGCAAAAACTCAAGTGTGAAAGTAGCATAATCTGTTCCTTACAACTGACATGAACTCAGTGGATAACTCTTCGAAGAGTGTTACTTACTGTATAACACTTATTTTGTTAACAGTGGACAAATAAAAATACATTTATGCCTCTTATTTAATTGTACTGTTAATTTATGATATGACTAGCAGAAGGACCCAGCTTCGCACGGACATATTTCATCTATTTCATTTAATGTTTGTGTATGTCGTTAAAATCTCCACAGTCCCCCACCCCTTAACACTGACCCCATCCACAGTGCCCGCCACTTTAAATGGGACCTCCACAGCAGCCCATCCCCTTAACTTTGACCTCCACAGTGTCCGCCCCTTTAACAGTGACCTCCAGAGCACCCTGCCCCTTTAATGCTAGGGCTACACGACGACATATGTCGCACAACATTTTATCTCAACAATTTTTATAGTGATAGGCTATGGTGTCGCAGTGCGACATGTGACATGCTGCGACTGTGACGCGACAGTTGCAAAAAATCCATCCAAGATTGATTTTTCTGTGACTATCGCATCGCAGTCGCAGCATGTCACATGTCACAGTGCAATACCATAGACTATCATTATAAAAATTGTCGTGCGACACATGTAGCAGTGTACAGTAGTTGTGCCCTATGTGTTGTGCGACTTATTGTCGTCGTGTAGCCCTAGCCTAAAGCTGACCTACAGCAGTGAAGAAAAATGGCTGGGTTGCTATGGAAATCTGGAGTAAAACTGTGTGTATGTTGAGACTAAGGGCCATGAGAGCTTCTATTGGCTGATAAGGGACATGTGACCGTGTGTATGGCAGCTGGGATATGAAGAGAAAGACTTGCAGGCTTGTATTGGCTAATGCAGGTCATTTTTGGGGAATATCTCAGGAATGGTACTTCCTAGAAAGTTATGACCCCACAAGATTTATTTCCAGGTAGCAAGGGATGTGTATACCAAGTTTCGTTGAAATCGATGGTTGCGTTTTTGAGTGATCGCGGAACATACATACACACATATATACGTCCTTTATATATATAGATACAAACATATGTATGGACAAAGATTAAAACGGTGCTGTTTTTGTTGTATTACTTTTTGGCTTTTCAGCACTTAATTTATTCCATTTTCTAGTTGGCTCCAAGAAATAGATAAGTTACAGCATTTTTAACAACTATCAAAACATAATTCCTGTAGTACCCAAAGGAAATCCAGGTAAACAAGGAAGAACATACAAGCTCAATGCAGATATTAACCAGAATCTCAATGCTGCAAGGTGCATTTGTATATATATATATATATATATATATATATATATATATATATATATATATACTCCTTAACATTGAAATTGCAACAAGAAGGAAACGTTGTGTAAATATGGAAATAACAGGATCTATATATATGGTAACGGTATGAAAATTGTAAAAATTGAAACAAAATATTTAAAAAATCCTGATTTATTCAGTATCGACTATCGAGTGCCATGCACATAAATACATGCAATTACACGCCTTGGCAAGCTATCAATGAGATTAGTAGCGGTTGTCTGAGTAATGTTCGGGCGTGCTGAATGCACTTAGGCATGCAAATCATCAAGATCCTCTCCTGGCAGCTCAGTTTTCAATTGCTGACCAATGACATCCCACATGTGCTTGAATGGGAGACATGTCTGGAGATGCTGTAGGCCATGGTTACACGTTTAGTTCATGAAGACTACTCACAGTAGCACAAGCAACATGTGTCCTGGAGTTGTCCTGTTGAAAATTGGTTCCTGGGACACTTGGAGAAATGGCTGTACCTCTGGTTCCACAACAAATCAGTGTAACGCTAAGCTGTTAGTGTACCTAGAATGAAAATTACAGGAGCCCGACTACCATACATTATACCACCCCACTAGTGTTGATCGAGCATGCTCGGCCGAACACCAGTTCGGCTCGAGCATCTCGATGCTCGGCAGATGGAGGTATTCGGCCGAATACCGCATGTGCTCGAGCGCAATGCTCGTGTCTCCTCCCCGCACGTTTGTTGGCTGCTACGCAACCAATAAACGTGCAGGTAAGTACTGCCTTTCGCTGTAATGCCGTAGCCATGTTGGTTACTTGCATTACAGTGATTGGCTGGCCGGAATGCGCCATCGGGTGCTATATAGAATGACACTTGTTCGGCTCAGTGTTAGTCAGGGAGAGCTGTGCTGAGGACGGGAAAGATAGTGTAGGGAGTGAATTATTGTTTTTTTAAATATAAAAACTTGTCAGAGACCCAAAAGTCCTTTTAAGGACTATTGTTGTGTGTGGCAGCAGCAATATATATTTTTAGTGCAACCTGCGCTAAATTGCTAAAACTTTACAGAGCCAAAAGTCCTTTTAAGGATTGTTGTTGTGTGTGGCAGCAGTAATATACATTTTTAGAGCAACCTGCGCTAAATTGCTAAAACTTTACAGACCCAAAAGTCCTTTTAAGGACTATTGTGTGTGGCAGCAATATCTATTTTTAGCGCATCCTGCGGCAGACAGCGACATTATCTGCGCTACATCTCCTGTGTAACGTGTGCGCATCACAAAAATATCAGTTACGCGCATTGACGGGGGCGGAGCCTGCACCGGAGCTGAATGGCTGCGTGAAGTGAAGCTCTGCTGTGAAAGATTCCCTCAAGAGCCTGTATCTTCAGCACAGTGATCCCGACATGGTCAAGATCGGGGGCTCAAGACCCGCTGACACACAGGAGCAAGCCAGAATACTGAATCAAGCTGGCGATATGGAGAAATTTATTAAAAAAGCCGCACAGACATATGTGGCAAGGGATTCCAAAATGGCGCCCGAAGCACCTCGCACTCCCAGGAGCAAACAACAAGCCGTAACTCCCGCTGATAAGGTAAGAGAGGAATCCCCAAGGGCCAACACATTACCATTATCAAGATCATTCTTGAAGGAGGCATTATCGGAAGCCCTGGGGCCTCTCAAGACAGATCTCACCTCCATCAAAGAGGATATGCGCCATATAGGGAGATGGGTAGAGGTGCTGGAAGAAGCGCACACCGCTATCACAGCACACCAGAACGCAATCTCCTCTAACATGACCCTATATCAAAAGCACCTGAACTCCCTTTACACAATGTTGGAAGACCAAGAAAACAGGGGCAGGCGCAACAATCTGCGCTTCAGAGGTGTCCCTGAATCTGTGGGCCCTGAAGAGATACCTGAGACCGTGATGCAGATCTGCTTGAAACTCCTGGGCCCAGACTCCTCAGACGAAGTCATCATTGAGAGAGCCCATAGGGCACTTTGCCCCAAACCTCAGCCTGCAGAACCACCAAGAGATGTGATCTGCAAATTCCTGCATTTCCCAACCAAAGAGGCAAGGAATACCTTACAGATGACCTGGGAAGACAATCCTATATCCATCTATCAGGATCTAGCCCAATCCACATTAAAGAAGCGCAAAGCACTAAAGCCGCTCACTGACTTGCTGCGGAACAGAAAAGTCATGTACAGATGGCTATTCCCATTTGGACTTTCATTTTTTCACAACGGGCGCAGGATATCCATCCAATCCAACGGAGACCTGGATAAAGCATATGATCTTCTACAGATATCACCACTACCCATTGAAAACTGGGAAACCGTCCAAGACATTTCCGCCCTACCAATCCTGCCCACAGATGAACCTTGGGAGACACCCCGCACACAAAAATCCCAAAGATCTAAGAGAAATCGCCAAGCTTCATCCTCCAAGCGTCTGGCACTTACAGACGATTAAGAAGTCCCATACTCCACTTCAAAGACCCTTACATACAGCTTCTACGTGTTTTTTGTTTTGTTCTTGTTTTTATGTATTTTGTCTTTTCTCTTCTTTTCTGGGAAACCGTCCAAGACATTTCCGCCCTACCAATCCTGCCCACAGATGAACCTTGGGAGACACCCCGCACACAAAAATCCCAAAGATCTAAGAGAAATCGCCAAGCTTCATCCTCCAAGCGTCTGGCACTTACAGACGATTAAGAAGTCCCATACGCCACTTCAAAGACCCTTATATCCAGCTTCTACGTGTTTTTTGTTTTGTTCTTGTTTTTATGTATTTTGTCTTTTCTCTTCTTTTGACAGGAGACACAAGATTGCATTCCTCTTAGTCCAAGGGAAGAATCGTCACCAAGGGAATACCGCTGCTCCACCTCGGGAGGTTAAGTACCTAATAATAACAGCCACATCCATCTCTAAGACACTTACTAGTGCTAAATACCCTTACCCACAAAAATATCAGTTACATCCAGTGTACTTTTTCCGTAGACGGTGTCCGCTGAGGACAGTGACATTAGCTGCGCTACATCTCCTGTGTAACGTGTGCGACATCCAAAAAATATCAGTGACATCCAGTGTACTTTTTCCGTAGATGATGTCCTCTGCGGACAGTGACATTACCTGGGGTACATCTCCTGTGTAACGTTTCCACATCCCAAATACCTGTGACATTCCCTGTAATTTTATATTAGCCGCTGCTGACATCAGCGACATTCTCTGCGGTATTTCTGTTTTGTAAAGTGTGCGCATCACAAAAGTATCAGTGACATCCAGTCTACTTTTTTCGTAGACGGTGTGTCACGGCCATGCCCATGACCGTGACTTCTTTACCGCATGCAGTTGCCTGCGGTTTTGTATGGGTGTTCAACCACGGGTGAGGGCCGCTTGTTTGTGGCCTCACTTGTGGTTGCCGCGGGCAACTAGTCTTGTATTTAGCAGCAGAGCAGCCTGAGCGTTGCTTGGCAGCTTGCTGCCCTGGCATGCGGTCGCACCCGACTTTCTTTATGTTAGGTGTGTGTGTTGTGTGCATGGTGTATTTTGTATTGTGTGCACTTCCCCTTTATGTGTCTTTCCCTTCTGTGGTACTGGAAGGGTTAACTTCCTTCCCAGTGTGTGTGTGATGTCACTGGGTGTGTCCAACCCTTGGGTGTGGCCACTTGGGCCTATATAGACCCTCTCTTTAGCAGAGCTCAGTAGGTTGTTTCAGTCTTGCTAGCTGGAGCAGCCGCCTGTCTTTTCTATCCAACTGTGAGAGCCACCACTTTGGTCATAAGTTTAAGTTTAAGTTTAGCTAAGTCTGTGTGATGTTCGGTTTATGTTTTCCTGTATTATTCAGTGCTGCCATGTATCTGGGTTCCGGTGTGTGGATGAGTTTGTGCTGACTTCTGTTTGCTATTTGTGGACTTCAGCTTTCCTGCACACGGATCCAGTCAGCAGGGCTGTGGCAGGTGGCTGGAACTAGTGCAGCACCTGCCATATACATAGGCTTGCATTTGTTCCCCTTTTCCCAACAGCTTGGCCAGTGAGACTCCTGCTCCTCCGTGCCTAGGAGGAGTAGGTCGTCTTACCCTGACTCCTAGCGCAGGTACCGGACGGAGGGTGAGTTAGGGATCCGAGGTTTCTGCGCATGGGTCCTCCTACCTTTAAGGTCGGCCCATGCAGTTAGGAGTTAGGGTCAGGGTAGGGACGCTGTTAGGAGGTGACCTGCTCCCTATCCTGTTCTCCTGGCTGAGCAGCCATAACATCACCTGGCACGCACGGCTGAGGATTTCCCCCATCCTCAGCCGTGACACGGTGTCCGCTGCGGACAGTGACATTAGCTGCACTACATCTCCTGTGTAACGTGTGCATAGGCCGGCAATTGTTCCCCGGAGCACACCCTTGCGGAAATCTCCCTTGCCTAGGGGTAGGTGTTCCGCAGTCTGGCGCTTTTTGGAGGAAATTGCGGACGACAAAAGAATCGTAATTTGCAACCTGTGCCATACAAAAATTAGCAGGGGCGTGAACACTAGCAACCTCACCACCACCAGCATGATCCGCCACATGGCATCAAAGCACCGTAATAGGTGTGCCGAACGCCTGGGTCCACAATCGGTGTCTGCGGGGAACATCGCTGCCTTCTTTTCCCCTGTGTTACGTGCTGGCCAATCCCCTGTCGAAGGCGCAGGCCCAGATCCCTCCCGCCCTGCACCAGGATCTTCGCAAGCACCATTAGCGACCACATCCACTTCCGTGTCCCAGCGTAGCGTACAAATTTCCTTACCCCAGGAATTTGAACGCAAATACCCAGCCACCCACCCACCCACAGGCCATAGCACTAAATGCGCAGCTTTCCAAATTACTGGCCCTGGAAATGTTACCATTTAGGCTTGTGGACATTGAGGCCTTCCGCAGCCTGATGTCGGCGGCCACCCCTCGTTACGTAGTACCCAGCCGCCACTATTTTTCACGGTGTGCCGTGCCCACCTTACACCAGCATGTGTCCCGTAACATCACCCGTGCTCTGACCAACGCAGTTACTGGGAAGGTCCACTTAACGACTGACACATGGACAAGTGCTTGTGGCCAGGGACGCTACATTTCCCTGACGGCACACTGGGTCAACGTTGTGGAGGCAGGGAGCGAATCGTACCCTGGGATGGCACAGGTGCTACCCACACCAAGGTTTCCTCCGCCACCTACGTTAGTGGCTCTAACCCCCACTTCTCCTCCTCCGCCTCCTCCTCCACTTCTACCTCTGAATTATCCTCTTGCAGCACCAGTCAGCCATCAGTTGATAGCTGGAAGCAGTGTAGCACTGCAGTGGGGAAGCATCAACAGGCTGTGCTTAAGCTGATCTGCTTAGGTAACAAACAGCACACCGCCACAGAGCTGTGGCAGGGTATAAGGGACCAGACTGAGCTGTGGCTCTGACCACTCAACCTAGAACCAGGCATGGTTGTGTCTGATAATGGCCGTAACTTGGTGGAGGCTTTGGAGCTCTGGAAGCTCGTACACATCACAGCCCATGTCTTCAACTTAGTGGTTCAGCGGTTTCTCAAAACCTGCCCCAATTTGCCTGAGCTACTGTGAAGGTGCGCCGCGTGTGTGCACATTTATGCAAGTCATCAACAGCTTCCGCCGGTCTGTCAACGCTGCAGCAGCGCTTACAATTGCCAGCTCACCGACTGTTGTGCAACGTGAGCACACGCTGGAACTCGACATTCCACATGTTGGCCAGGCTTTGTGAGCAGCAGAGGGCAGTAGTGGAATACCAGCTGCAACATGGTTGTCGCCTTTCCAGTCAGCTTCTGCTCTTCACAAGCGAGGAGTGATAATGGATGTCTGACCCCTGTGAGGTTTTATGAGACTTTGAGGAATCAACACAGATGGTGAGCGGCGATAACACTATTATTAGCGTCACCATCCCACTTCTGTAACTACTCAAACGCTCGCTGATCACAATTAAGACCGACGCTTTCCATGTGGAAGAAGTGGAAATCGGGGAAGACAACCCTCAGTTCATCTTCTCAGCGCAAATTGGATGATGATGAGGAGGAGGAGGAGCAGGAGAGGTTGCCTCCGCTACAGAGGGTAGTACCCATGGAAGTTTAATTCCATCTGTTCAGCGTGGACGGGCAGAAGAGGAGGAAGAGGATGAGAAGATTAAGGGTCATCCTCCTGATGACGACAGTGAAGTCTTGCCTGTTGGGACTCTGGCACACATGGCTCACTTTATGTTAGGCTGCCTTTCCCGTGACCCACGTGTTTTACGCATTTTGGACAACACCGATTAATGGTTGTTCACCCTTCTCGGCCTCCACTACAAAGAGAACTTCTCATCTCTCATTTCTGCGGTGGAGAGGATGAGCAAAATGGTGCAATACCAGAAGGCCCTTGTGGAAAAATTGCTCCCAAAATTTTGTTATATTTATTAGTAACTTTTCAGCCTTACTTTATCCACAATTTAGCTTGTGTGCTTTATTTATTCAGTGGTTGGTATGTTTGTTATAGGTGGCGAAGATCCCATGCTGTTGTTATTTGCATTAGTAATTCACAGGTTTCATAGCCCACCGATTAGACTTGAATGTTATATCTTGCTGTATTTTTCTAAAAATGAGAACTGGTTACCGGTATATTTTACTTCGACTCGATAACTATGTTCTTGTGCCTATGAATACAGTCATTTTATATCTTTATTTCAGTAAACAAAAAAATATATATTTAGTTATGATTTCTAATGTTATTTTCTACTAAAGTCCTTTGTAAAGTTAACCACTTGCCCTTCGGAAAGGTGACTGAAATCTCCTCATACATTTCAGTTACAAGCTGTTGTCATACACAATTGGTACGGTAAAGTGCAGCGCATTCTGCGACACCATGTCACCTGCTGGGGCAGTGATTGACAGTTCCAGTGGAGATTTATATGGTCATATTCAGCGACACTGCTCTCCTTTGTGCACGTTCAGTAGGAAGGATCCCCTTTTCATATAGCATTTTGATTCATTATAAGTGGAGAGGTTAGACAGTAAATGGTCACCTGGTACTCCCATAAGCCTATGCGTTAACTGAATATCTGTCATCTTGAATTACGGTAAAGATAGTAAGGGACCATTCTATTTCTGGAAGTCTTATTTTCTGTCATGGGAATATCATAGATGACTTGTATCTGAAAAGCTCAAAGTTTCAACCAAAGGAAAAACCTACACATTGCACGTTTTCTACACGTATAGCGACATGTCACTCATTATATTATGTAGTTCATTCATTTCTCAGTTTTCAAGTATACTTAGGTTATTAAAATAATGACTTGTCTTATGCAGCACGCAGTAGTTGTAATCATATTTAAATCCACGCACCACAAAACCTTTCTAACCCAGACATCTAAAGAAAGTGGGAAACATTGGCTTATGGCTCTGCTCCTGGCATGTATCTACTGATCCTACGGCTTAAGACAGAGCCTAGATCAAATCAAATCATGACTACACACATACCAGTCTGAATAAATTCTACTGATTAAAGTGCACTAGAAATCCACTTCAGCAGATAGCCATAGTATAAATAATTCCTGTCAGAAACATGTTGAAATGTCCCAGGCTCTGATCCTCAGTATAAGTAATAACTGTTTGCTCAGTTACAATGCTGTGAATGTATAATACAGAAATCTGTACGAATGTGAGGTGGAACAACAGTGACAATGACAAATGCCTAGATAGAAACAGAATTGTAATATACATTTGGAATAATGGGCACCATTTCATGATTTTATTACTCTTTTTTGAACTGTGTAAGTTGCTTACATGCCGCGTTCTATAATAAAGACGCACATTTATGCATGTATGAATTACATGAACAGCACCCTTCACAAGTGGATCATAAACCAGAAGAACCAGGTGGAATGCAGATGCCTAGCAGCTCCCTATCAGCTTGTCAATGGAAACAGACAGTTTACAAGGTACGGTTTACTGCTGAAATATCTGCAGCCCTGCAAGCTTATTATCAGAAGGTAAAGGGCGCGATCCTAATAAAAATAATATATTGGAGAATTCCTCTTAGACCTTTACAGTTTACAAATCAAGATTTAATATTGTCTCTTGAGTCTTTTAAAGGCTGAACTTTTAAAAAAAATAAAAACTAAACTAAATAGATCAAACTTGCAGAGCTGGGTTTACTTAGAAGTGGCCAGGGGCAAGAGGGGTAATAAAAGGGGTAATAAAATTCATTACGAAGCTTTGGCCAGACTTTAAGTATTGTGCTCACTGAACATCCCACCATTCTCTTAGCTCCTTCTACAGCTGGATGTGCAGAGGATAAATCTGCTGGTGCATGGAGAAGGTTCCTAAACTCCATTTATGGAGAGTAGACTAGGATCTTGTTTCCTAAGACACCGACGGCCACATCATTTGCTCAGCAGAATCTGCTCAGCATGATGTGCTTGGAGACAACATTTGCAAGTAGCAGTAGTAGCAGTAGCAGTCACAGATGCTGATGCAGTGGCATCTACTAAAAGATTAAAGGTGATAGATTTTGGACTATTAACTAAAGTAATACACGAGCAGTACTACAGATAAGGAGTCCAGATCACTATCTCTTATTTTCCTACTGTCCCCCAATTACCCTGCATCAGCACTCAAAGCTGCACTGAAATGCACAGTCCTGAGTGCTGTGCTGTTCCAACACAATGAAGAGGACTCATGTCCAAACGCACCGCAGTCTAACTCCTGACAATATATTTCAGTGCAGCTCTGATCGCTGATAGTGGGGGAATGGGGGGCAGTAGGAAAAAAAAATAGTGATCTGGACTCCATGTCTGCAATACTACTCATGTACTACTGTAGATAATGGTCCAAATTCGGTTGACCGATTTCCTTTAAGTGCACAAGCCCAAAGTCCAAGTCCCATCCCCTTAAAAAAATATATATCAAAGACAGTATAGTTATAAGTTAACATTTATAACATGTGAAAGTCGCACCTACACCACCTCATCAGTAGACTATTCCTCTGTATAATTTAGCAAATAATATCAGATGTGGACCCTTCAACCACAGGTATTTGCCCCATCATAAAAAATGAACCTATGTATAATAGTATACATCCAAATAATACAGTCACATAGTCACCAAATAACATCGCTATTCAAGGATTATGTATTACCACCATTCAGTGACCATATAGTGATCAGATACTGGTTCTACAGAGGCACACTGCAGTCTGTATAAGTGAATATAATACAGGTAAATCCAATGATGTCTTCTTTGTTTGTAGTCATTTACTTTCCTATTTCTTCTCTATCTGACCCAGACTATCATAAATAAGTTTTCCAGCCCCATGTCACGGTGCAGTTCACCGTGACGTGGTTTTCCGTGCAGGCTGGCTGCACGCCTTTTGTGTACTGCCTGCGAGTGATTCTGTGTAGGCTGGTTGCTTTTGGCTGCGTGCTGGCTGCGGTATCTAGTGTGAACCTGCCCGTGTGTGTGTGTCCTTTCAGGTGTGCTTGTTAGGCTGCTATTTCTGCCTTTGAGCGTGGAGTGTTGAGGTCAGTCTTGATCAGTCTGTTCTGTCTTGTCTTGTGGGTGTTTAACCCTTCTGCTCAGTGTAGTCTGTCTGTCTACGTTTGTCTTGCCAGGTTTTTCCCTTTGCTGCTGACCCAAGGGGTCCTACCATCTACACCTCGGTGTGTTCAGCCTGGTTCTGTATACTGTCACATGCCGGATGTCCCCAGGAGGACCTCTGGGATGTCATACGAGCAGGACAAGGCAAACAGGCCAAGGACCACGGAACACATAACTTATAGGAAAGGAACCAAGACACGTGACAATGACTATAACAGAAGACCTTAATGTACTGAAACGGATCATTGGGTGTGAACCCACTGTGCCACTGCCTAGCAATACTATGGAGGGGCATACTAAGCAGCTACCTGGTATTAACTAGAGCCTCAGATGGTGAGGATAGGCTTGGGCCCTTAGGATAGTTTCCAGGGGCTACTTCAGCGCGTAAACCGAGTCAGTGGCAGCAGGATCAGGCGGCAAGGAGATACCAGACAAGGTATCAACAGTACATTGAGTCCACAGACAGGCAGGAAGAACGGAACAGAGGCAGAAGCAGGTACCTGCACCCCAAGCAATAGAAACAAGGCGGCCCCAGCAAGAGCTGCACACAGACAGAGAAAGGGCATTCCCCCTCCGGGGAACACAGGAACCCTCTTCCGAAGGCGGACATGGACGGACATGAACGGAACACTAGAAGCAGTAAGGACTGTAAAGACAGACAATAACGGGAACATAGATCAGATGCAGATAAGCTCTGCTAGGCTATACAGATACAGGACAGATACAAGGCAAGGTACAGGGCCATAAGACAACAATACATAACCAGGCAGAACACACCGCAAAGGGCAAAACCTGGCAAGACAAATGTAGACAGACAGACTACACTGAGCAGAAGGGTGAAACACCCACAAGACAAGACAGAACAGACTGACCAAGACTGACCTCAACACTCCACGCTCAAAGGCAGAAATAGCATCCTAACGAGCACACTTGAAAGGACACAAAAATATCTTTTTTTGCACCGTTTTTATTTTATTTTTTTGACCGTGTTCATCTGAGGGGTTAGCTCATAGGGTATTTGTATAGAGCAGATTCTTGCGGACGTGGCTAATATGTCTACTTTTTTATTTATTTAAATTTTACTAAATAATATTTGAGATTTTTATTTTTTTTGTTTTAGTGTCTCAAGTCTGAGAACCATAGTTTTTTATCCGATTGTCAGTGGCTAAATTGGGGAAGGGGAATATAAATGTACTACTCCATGGAAGTGTGGTACTCCCTGAAGCAACCGTCAATGCAGAGGCCTGGATGATTGGGGCACGTGTCACACTGAGTGGTGGTGTCCTTCCGTATCCCCCTCCTGTGACAAACTCTGCACTTCTTTCCAGTATGGGGGACCACACCTGGAAAGTGTTGGCCAGGGACGATCTGGGCGCCTCCAGCTCCTGAGGTACTCCGGCCTGCTCTTTCCCGGTCAGAAAAGTTTAGGGCCTTGAGGACTGCCTCATAGAACTGAAGGAATTTCCCTGTGTTGCCAGCGCTCCGGGACAGCACAAAAGAGTTGTACAAGACAACCTGCACCAAGTAGACCTCAACTTTTTTGTACCAAGCCCGGGTTTTGCGCATGGCATGATATGGCTTGAGGACTTGATCAGAGAGATCAACTCCTCCCATATACCGATTGTAGTCAACGATACAATCGGGCTTGAGGACCATTGCCGCGGTACCTCGAACAGGGACAGGGGTGATGCCGTTACCGTGAATTGTGGACAGAACAAGGACATATCTCTTGTCCTTATATCTGACCAGCAACAGGTTTCCACTGGTACGGGCACGGGTCTCACCCCTGGGGATAAGTACCTAGAGGAGGTGGGCAGGGAGGCCGCGTTGATTTTTCCGCACGGTCCCACAAGCGGAAGTGGATCTGGCGGCAAGGGACTGGAACAAGGGGATACTAGTATAAAAGTTATCCACGTACAGGTGGTAACCCTTATCTAGCAGTGGGTGCATAAGGTCCCACACAAGTTTCCCACTAACACCCAGAGTGGGGGACATTCTGAGGGTTGAATACGGGAATCTCGCCCCTCGTACACACGAAACTTGTAAGTGTACCCTGAGGTACTTTCACAAAGTTTGTACAGCTTCACGCCATACCTCGCCCACTTAGAGGGAACATACTGGCGGAAAATGATTCTCCCCTTGAAAGCAATGAGAGACTCATCAACCGCGACCTCCCTTCCAGGTACATAGGCCTGCACAAATTTGGCCCCAAAGTGATCGATGACCGGCCTGATCTTGTACAGGCGGTCATAGGCAGGATCACCTTGGGGGGGCATGCTACATTATCTGCATAATGCAGGCATTTCCGGATGGCCTCAAACCGGGTACATGTCATGGCCGTACTGTAAAGTGGGGTCTGATAGAGGACGTCCCCACTCCAGTAATGCCTGACACTAGTTTTTTTCTTACTAGGCCCATGTGCAGCACAAGGCCCCAAAATGTCCTCATCTCGGCTGCACTGATCGGAGTCCAGCCACCGGCCCTAGCAAAAAAGGAGCCCAGGTGTTGACCAACGAACTGTTGGGCGTACAGGTTCGTTTGCTCCACCATCAGATTTACAAAGTGATCACTGAAAAAAAAGACATTATATACACAAAAATAGTCATTCAGTGAAGCCCACTGTGGAAATCTGGATTCCTGGTTGGCCTACAAAATCAGTATTCGCGGGCTCAAAATGCTCTGGGGTACACCAGACAAGTTCACCGGTAGGGGCCCCAGGTGGACTTATCTGGTGGGCCGGAAAACTAGTACGAGCCCCAGAGCTGCTCGTACTAGTGTGGGCCACAGGGTCCCTAGCATGGCGGTCCCCTTGCTCTGCCTGGTGGCGTCTCCGCTGCCTTGGGGGCTCATCATCATCGCTAGATGATGAGGAGGACGCGGATGACAAAAGGAAAGTGGGGTCATCCTCGTCCTCACTGGGGCTCTCGGACTCGGAGGCAAGCTGGGCGTATGCCTCCTTGGCCGAGAACATCCGGCGGGCCATAGGGGAGTGTGTGTGTGCGTGTATGTGTGCGTGTGTGTTAAACTTTATTTGGCGTGCGTGTGTATGGGGGCACGGGTGTTCATGAACTTACCCTAAACCTAACAAACAAAAATAAATAAATAACAAAATAAAAAAAAGGGCAAAAAATGTGATCACAGGACACCCCGGCGCATTGTCCCAGGGTGCCTGCTCAATGATTTGAGCAGGCACCCAGTTCCGATCACCGCCCGCCGGTGATTGGAACTACACAGGACGTACAGGTACGCCCTGTGTCCTTAAGTACCAGGACATCAGGGCGAATCAGTACACCCTATGTCCGTAACAGGTTAAAGGGGTTTGCTCATCTCAGACAATGGGGGCATATCGCTAGAATATGTCCCCATTGTCTTTGAGGTGCAGGTCCCACTGCTGGGACCCACACCTATATTGAGAACGGAGCCCCGAAAGTGAAGGAGAGCGCACTGCGCATGCGCAGCCACCCTCCATTAATTTCTATGGGGCCGCCGAAAATAGACGAGCGCTGGCTCGGCTATTGCCGTCTGCCTTATAGAAATGAATGGGAGCATGTGCCATGGGAGAGGTGGGGATTAGCACTTGGTGGTGGACGGATCCTGGGAAATCTGGGGTCCTCCAGTCACAGCGCTCCCCGCTCCGTTCTCGATATAGGTGCGGGTCCCAGCGGTGGGACCCGCACCTATCAGACAATGGGGGCATATCCTAGCGATATGCCCCCATTGTCTAAGATGGGAATACCCCTTTAAAGTTTTCTCATAGTCGTGATATATTTGATTTGGGCTAATAAAGTGCACTCAAAGTTTTGCATAAAACTTTAAAGCGGTTATGCCATGATGTAAAAAATGAAAATCATTAAGTACATGATAATTGCTTTCAAACAAAGCTAGAACCAGCCCTGTACCTCACATAGATCCAGAGATCTGCCCATTCATTATTCCAATTGCTCTGTTAAATTCTCTTCGGGGTGTCAGCTCAGGGGGCATGTCCTTTCTGCTACAGATTGGGGGGGTGTCCTTTCTGTTGAGGCTCTCTCCCTATCACAGCTCAGGGCGCATGCCTTTTTTGCTTCAGCTGTTTCCCTAGCATAGTTCAGGGGCTGTGCCCTTTCTGCTGCAGCTATCTTCCTATAACCGTCACAGTTTCTAACAGTAAATCTGGATGATGGGAGTTGTAGGCCAGAACTGAGCATGTGCGACCATCTCAGTAGGTGAACGTACACTTTACTGTACAGATTAAACACCAGAGGGCACCATTATAATGAAGTAAGGAGAATATCTCATAACTGGATCATTTTTGTAACAAAAAGTAAATGACAAAAGTAACTCGTTTTTTATGCTCAATTATATTAAAATAAAATGTTATGGTGGCACAACCCCTTAGCAGTACTGTAACTAATTGGGCCTATCTGTCCATGGATCCTTGGCACTGTCACAATTCCAAAATGGACAATCACGTATAATACCTCTTTCTGGCATGGTAGTCTATCATAGTGTGTTTTCACAAATGCTACTGGGAAATATTTCTAATGTACACCTTTAAATTTTAAGAATAAATTGCATTATCTTAGCACTTGAGATTATTTATATGAAAAAAAATCAACAGTCACATTTTAAGAAATTATCAACTGGTCTCAAATGAAGATAACGAAGGGAAATAGTTTGGTCAAGTAACGGTAGCAAGTAACTAATCATAACGAATCATATATTGGTTCATAACTAGGGATGAGCGAACCCGAACTGTATAGTTCGGGTTCGTACCGAATTTTGGGGTGTCCGTGACACGGACCCGAACCCGAACATTTTCGTAAAAGTCCGGGTTCGGGTTCGGTGTTCGGCGCTTTCTTTGCGCTTTTTGAAAGGCTGCAAAGCAGCCAATCAACAAGCGTCATACTACTTGGCCCAAGAGGCCATCACAGCCATGCCTACTATTGGCATGGCTGTGATTGGCCAGTGCACCATGTGACCCAGCCTCTATTTAAGCTGGAGTCACGTAGCGCCGCACGTCACTCTGCTATGATCAGTATAGGGAGAGGTTGCAGCTGCGACGTTAGGGCGAGATTAGGCAGATTAACTCCTCCAAAAGACTTCATTCTGTGATCGATCTGCAGCTGTGGATCATTGAAGTGCTATTATTGACTTGCTCACTTTTTTGAGGCTGCACAGAGCGTTTTTAGATCACTTTTTTTCTGGGGTGATCGGCGGCCATTTTGTGACTTGTGGTGCGCCAGCACGAGCTATCACCAAGTGTATTTAACCATCGATAGTGTGGTTATTTTGTGCTATATCCTACATCAGCTGCAGGCTGAGCCTGTGTCACCGAAGTGCATTTAACCATCAACAGTCTGGTTATTTTTTGGCCATATACTACATCAGCTGCAGGCTGAGCCTATGTCACCCAAGTGCATTTAACCATCGACAGTCTGATTATTTTTTGGCCATATACTACATCAGCTGCAGGCTGAGCCTGTGTCACCCAAGTGCATTTAACCATCAACAGTGTGGTTATTTTTTGGCCATATATTACATCAGGGGCAAGTTGAGCCTGTCACCCAGCGCCTAAAAAATAGACCTGACATTTCTATTCAGCCAAATCTGCACAGTTTTAGCTGGTCAAGTTATTTGTAGTGACCGTAAAAGCAGACTTTTTGTTCTGGGTTGAAAAAGCATTCCCAAATTTGCCATTCTCAAAATAACTAGTTTGTGGTATTTGAGGCCTACTTGAAATCTATCCCAAAAAGAAAATCTTACATTGAAGGTATTGATAGTGTCATTCAGAAAAACCTAAGACACACGCTAGCGTGCTGATAGAAGTGCCATTCTGTGATTAAACCTATAACTGTCACACAGCGCAAAAAAAAACAGGTCTCACATCTCTATTCAACCAAATCTGCACAGTTTTAGCTGGTCAAGTTATTTGTAGTGACCGTAAAAGCAGACTTTTTGTTCTGGGTTGAAAAAGCATTCCCAAATTTGCCATTCTCAAAATAACTAGTTTGTGGTATTTGAGGCCTACTTGAAATCTATCCCAAAAAGAAAATCTTACATTGAAGGTATTGATAGTGTCATTCAGAAAAACCTAAGACACACGCTAGCGTGCTGATAGAAGTGTCATTCTGTGATTAAACCTATAACTGTCACACAGCGCAACAAAAAAAACAGGTCTCACATCTCTATTCAACCAAATCTGCACAGTTTTAGCTGGTCAAGTTATTTGTAGTGACCGTAAAAGCAGACTTTTTGTTCTGGGTTGAAAAAGCATTCCCAAATTTGCCATTCTGAAAATAACTAGTTTGTGGTATTTGAGGCCTACTTGAAATCTATCCCAAAAAGAAAATCTTACATTGAAGGTATTGATAGTGTCATTCAGAAAAACCTAAGACACACGCTAGCGTGCTGATAGAAGTGTCATTCTGTGATTAAACCTATAACTGTCACACAGCGCAAAAAAAAACAGGTCTCACATCTCTATTCAACCAAATCTGCACAGTTTTAGCTGGTCAAGTTATTTGTAGTGACCGTAAAAGCAGACTTTTTGTTCTGGGTTGAAAAAGCATTCCCAAATTTGCCATTCTGAAAATAACTAGTTTGTGGTATTTGAGGCCTACTTGAAATCTATCCCAAAAAGAAAATCTTACATTGAAGGTATTGATAGTGTCATTCAGAAAAACCTAAGACACACGCTAGCGTGCTGATAGAAGTGTCATTCTGTGATTAAACCTATAACTGTCACACAGCGCAAAAAAAAACAGGTCTCACATCTCTATTCAACCAAATCTTCACAGTTTTAGCCGGTCAAGTTATTTGTAGTGACCGTAAAAGCAGACTTTTTGTTCTGGGTTGAAAAAGCATTCCCAAATTTGCCATTCTCAAAATAACTAGTTTGTGGTATTTGAGGCCTACTTGAAATCTATCCCAAAAAGAAAATCTTACATTGAAGGTATTCATAGTGTCATTCAGAAAAACCTAAGACACACGCTAGCGTGCTGATAGAAGTGTCATTCTGTGATTAAACCTATAACTGTCACACAGCGCAAAAAAAAACAGGTCTCACATCTCTATTCAACCAAATCTTCACAGTTTTAGCCGGTCAAGTTATTTGTAGTGACCGTAAAAGCAGACTTTTTGTTCTGGGTTGAAAAAGCATTCCCAAATTTGCCATTCTCAAAATAACTAGTTTGTGGTATTTGAGGCCTACTTGAAATCTATCCCAAAAAGAAAATCTTACATTGAAGGTATTGATAGTGTCATTCAGAAAAACCTAAGACACACGCTAGCGTGCTGATAGAAGTGTCATTCTGTGATTAAACCTATAACTGTCACACAGCGCAAAAAAAAACAGGTCTCACATCTCTATTCAACCAAATCTTCACAGTTTTAGCCGGTCAAGTTATTTGTAGTGACCGTAAAAGCAGACTTTTTGTTCTGGGTTGAAAAAGCATTCCCAAATTTGCCATTCTCAAAATAACTAGTTTGTGGTATTTGAGGCCTACTTGAAATCTATCCCAAAAAGAAAATCTTACATTGAAGGTATTGATAGTGTCATTCAGAAAAACCTAAGACACACGCTAGCGTGCTGATAGAAGTGTCATTCTGTGATTAAACCTATAACTGTCACACAGCGCAAAAAAAAACAGGTCTCACATCTCTATTCAACCAAATCTGCACAGTTTTAGCTGGTCAAGTTATTTGTAGTGACCGTAAAAGCAGACTTTTTGTTCTGTGTTGAAAAGCATTCCCAAATTTGCCATTCTAAAAATAACTAGTTTGTGGTATTTGAGGCCTACTTGAAATCTATCCCAAAAAGAAAATCTTACATTGAAGGTATTGATAGTGTCATTCAAAGAAAAACCTAAGACACACGCTAGCGTGCTGATAGAAGTGTCATTCTGTGATTAAACCTATAACTGTCACACAGCGCAAAAAAAAACAGGTCTCACATCTCTATTCAACCAAATCTGCACAGTTTTAGCTGGTCAAGTTATTTGTAGTGACCGTAAAAGCAGACTTTTTGTTCTGGGTTGAAAAAGCATTCCCAAATTTGCCATTCTCAAAATAACTAGTTTGTGGTATTTGAGGCCTACTTGAAATCTATCCCAAAAAGAAAATCTTACATTGAAGGTATTGATAGTGTCATTCAGAAAAACCTAAGACACACGCTAGCGTGCTGATAGAAATGTCATTCTGTGATTAAACCTATAACTGTCACACAGCGCAACAAAAAAAACAGGTCTCACATCTCTATTCAACCAAATCTGCACAGTTTTAGCTGGTCAAGTTATTTGTAGTGACCGTAAAAGCAGACTTTTTGTTCTGGGTTGAAAAAGCATTCCCAAATTTGCCATTCTCAAAATAACTATTTTGTGGTATTTGAGGCCTACTTGAAATCTATCCCAAAAAGAAAATCTTACATTGAAGGTATTGATAGTGTCATTCAGAAAAACCTAAGACACACGCTAGCGTGCTGATAGAAGTGTCATTCTGTGATTAAACCTATAACTGTCACACAGCGCAAAAAAAAAACAGGTCTCACATCTCTATTCAACCAAATCTGCACAGTTTTAGCTGGTCAAGTTATTTGTAGTGACCGTAAAAGCAGACTTTTTGTTCTGGGTTGAAAAAGAATTCCCAAATTTGCCATTCTGAAAATAACTAGTTTGTGGTATTTGAGGCCTACTTGAAATCTATCCCAAAAAGAAAATCTTACATTGAAGGTATTGATAGTGTCATTCAGAAAAACCTAAGACGCACGCTAGCGTGCTGATAGAAGTGTCATTCTGTGATTAAACCTATAACTGTCACACAGCGCAAAAAAAAACAGGTCTCACATCTCTATTCAACCAAATCTGCACAGTTTTAGCTGGTCAAGTTATTTGTAGTGACCGTAAAAGCAGACTTTTTGTTCTGGGTTGAAAAAGCATTCCCAAATTTGCCATTCTCAAAATAACTAGTTTGTGGTATTTGAGGCCTACTTGAAATCTATCCCAAAAAGAAAATCTTACATTGAAGGTATTGATAGTGTCATTCAGAAAAACCTAAGACACACGCTAGCGTGCTGATAGAAGTGTCATTCTGTGATTAAACCTATAACTGTCACACAGCGCAAAAAAAAACAGGTCTCACATCTCTATTCAACCAAATCTTCACAGTTTTAGCCGGTCAAGTTATTTGTAGTGACCGTAAAAGCAGACTTTTTGTTCTGGGTTGAAAAAGCATTCCCAAATTTGCCATTCTCAAAATAACTAGTTTGTGGTATTTGAGGCCTACTTGAAATCTATCCCAAAAAGAAAATCTTACATTGAAGGTATTGATAGTGTCATTCAGAAAAACCTAAGACACACGCTAGCGTGCTGATAGAAGTGTCATTCTGTGATTAAACCTATAACTGTCACACAGCGCAAAAAAAAACAGGTCTCACATCTCTATTCAACCAAATCTGCACAGTTTTAGCTGGTCAAGTTATTTGTAGTGACCGTAAAAGCAGACTTTTTGTTCTGGGTTGAAAAAGCATTCCCAAATTTGCCATTCTCAAAATAACTAGTTTGTGGTATTTGAGGCCTACTTGAAATCTATCCCAAAAAGAAAATCTTACATTGAAGGTATTGATAGTGTCATTCAGAAAAACCTAAGACACACGCTAGCGTGCTGATAGAAGTGTCATTCTGTGATTAAACCTATAACTGTCACACAGCGCAAAAAAAAACAGGTCTCACATCTCTATTCAACCAAATCTGCACAGTTTTAGCTGGTCAAGTTATTTGTAGTGACCGTAAAAGCAGACTTTTTGTTCTGGGTTGAAAAAGCATTCCCAAATTTGCCATTCTCAAAATAACTAGTTTGTGGTATTTGAGGCCTACTTGAAATCTATCCCAAAAAGAAAATCTTACATTGAAGGTATTGATAGTGTCATTCAGAAAAACCTAAGACACACGCTAGCGTGCTGATAGAAGTGTCATTCTGTGATTAAACCTATAACTGTCACACAGCGCAAAAAAAAACAGGTCTCACATCTCTATTCAACCAAATCTGCACAGTTTTAGCTGGTCAAGTTATTTGTAGTGACCGTAAAAGCAGACTTTTTGTTCTGGGTTGAAAAAGCATTCCCAAATTTGCCATTCTCAAAATAACTAGTTTGTGGTATTTGAGGCCTACTTGAAATCTATCCCAAAAAGAAAATCTTACATTGAAGGTATTGATAGTGTCATTCAGAAAAACCTAAGACACACGCTAGCGTGCTGATAGAAGTGTCATTCTGTGATTAAACCTATAACTGTCACACAGCGCGAAAAAAAACAGGTCTAACATCTCTATTCAACCAAATCTGCACAGTTTTAGCTGGTCAAGTTATTTGTAGTGACCGTAAAAGCAGACTTTTTGTTCTGGGTTGAAAAAGAATTCCCAAATTTGCCATTCTGAAAATAACTAGTTTGTGGTATTTGAGGCCTACTTGAAATCTATCCCAAAAAGAAAATCTTACATTGAAGGTATTGATAGTGTCATTCAAAGAAAAACCTAAGACACACGCTAGCGTGCTGATAGAAGTGTCATTCTGTGATTAAACCTATAAATGTCACACAGCGCAAAAAAAAACAGGTCTCACATCTCTATTCAACCAAATCTGCACAGTTTTAGCTGGTCAAGTTATTTGTAGTGACCGTAAAAGCAGACTTTTTGTTCTGGGTTGAAAAAGCATTCCCAAATTTGCCATTCTCAAAATAACTAGTTTGTGGTATTTGAGGCCTACTTGAAATCTATCCCAAAAAGAAAATCTTACATTGAAGGTATTGATAGTGTCATTCAGAAAAACCTAAGACACACGCTAGCGTGCTGATAGAAGTGTCATTCTGTGATTAAACCTATAACTGTCACACAGCGCAAAAAAAAACAGGTCTCACATCTCTATTCAACCAAATCTGCACAGTTTTAGCTGGTCAAGTTATTTGTAGTGACCGTAAAAGCAGACTTTTTGTTCTGGGTTGAAAAAGCATTCCCAAATTTGCCATTCTCAAAATAACTAGTTTGTGGTATTTGAGGCCTACTTGAAATCTATCCCAAAAAGAAAATCTTACATTGAAGGTATTGATAGTGTCATTCAGAAAAACCTAAGACACACGCTAGCGTGCTGATAGAAGTGTCATTCTGTGATTAAACCTATAACTGTCACACAGCGCAAAAAAAAAACAGGTCTAACATCTCTATTCAACCAAATCTGCACAGTTTTAGCTGGTCAAGTTATTTGTAGTGACCGTAAAAGCAGACTTTTTGTTCTGGGTTGAAAAAGAATTCCCAAATTTGCCATTCTGAAAATAACTAGTTTGTGGTATTTGAGGCCTACTTGAAATCTATCCCAAAAAGAAAATCTTACATTGAAGGTATTGATAGTGTCATTCAGAAAAACCTAAGACGCACGCTAGCGTGCTGATAGAAGTGTCATTTTGTGATTAAACCTATAACTGTCACACAGCGCAAAAAAAAAACAGGTCTCACATCTCTATTCAACCAAATCTGCACAGTTTTAGCTGGTCAAGTTATTTGTAGTGACCGTAAAAGCAGACTTTTTGTTCTGGGTTGAAAAAGCATTCCCAAATTTGCCATTCTCAAAATAACTAGTTTGTGGTATTTGAGGCCTACTTGAAATCTATCCCAAAAAGAAAATCTTACATTGAAGGTATTGATAGTGTCATTCAGAAAAACCTAAGACACACGCTAGCGTGCTGATAGAAGTGTCATTCTGTGATTAAACCTATAACTGTCACACAGCGCAAAAAAAAACAGGTCTCACATCTCTATTCAACCAAATCTGCACAGTTTTAGCTGGTCAAGTTATTTGTAGTGACCGTAAAAGCAGACTTTTTGTTCTGGGTTGAAAAGCATTCCCAAATTTGCCATTCTGAAAATAACTAGTTTGTGGTATTTGAGGCCTACTTGAAATCTATCCCAAAAAGAAAATCTTACATTGAAGGTATTGATAGTGTCATTCAAAGAAAAACCTAAGACACACGCTAGCTTGCTGATAGAAGTGTCATTCTGTGATTAAACCTATAAATGTCACACAGCGCAAAAAAAAAACAGGTCTCACATCTCTATTCAACCAAATCTGCACAGTTTTAGCTGGTCAAGTTATTTGTAGTGACCGTAAAAGCAGACTATTTGTTCTGGGTTGAAAAAGCATTCCCAAATTTGCCATTCTCAAAATAACTAGTTTGTGGTATTTGAGGCCTACTTGAAATCTATCCCAAAAAGAAAATCTTACATTGAAGGTATTGATAGTGTCATTCAGAAAAACCTAAGACACACGCTAGCGTGCTGATAGAAGTGTCATTCTGTGATTAAACCTATAACTGTCACACAGCGCAAAACAAAACAGGTCTCACATCTCTATTCAACCAAATCTGCACAGTTTTAGCTGGTCAAGTTATTTGTAGTGACCGTAAAAGCAGACTTTTTGTTCTGGGTTGAAAAAGCATTCCCAAATTTGCCATTCTCAAAATAACTAGTTTGTGGTATATGAGGCCTACTTGAAATCTATCCCAAAAAGAAAATCTTACATTGAAGGTATTGATAGTGTCATTCAGAAAAACCTAAGACACACGCTAGCGTGCTGATAGAAGTGTCATTCTGTGATTAAACCTATAACTGTCACACAGCGCAAAAAAAAAACAGGTCTCACATCTCTATTCAACCAAATCTGCACAGTTTTAGCTGGTCAAGTTATTTGTAGTGACCGTAAAAGCAGACTTTTTTTTCTGGGTTGAAAAAGAATTCCCAAATTTGCCATTCTGAAAATAACTAGTTTGTGGTATTTGAGGCCTACTTGAAATCTATCCCAAAAAGAAAATCTTACATTGAAGGTATTGATAGTGTCATTCAGAAAAACCTAAGACGCACGCTAGCGTGCTGATAGAAGTGTCATTCTGTGATTAAACCTATAACTGTCACACAGCGCAAAACAAAACAGGTCTCACATCTCTATTCAACCAAATCTGCACAGTTTTAGCTGGTCAAGTTATTTGTAGTGACCGTAAAAGCAGACTATATGTTCTGGGTTGAAAAAGCATTCCCAAATTTGCCATTCTCAAAATAACTAGTTTGTGGTATTTGAGGCCTACTTGAAATCTATCCCAAAAAGAAAATCTTACATTGAAGGTATTGATAGTGTCATTCAAAGAAAAACCTAAGACACACGCTAGCGTGCTGATAGAAGTGTCATTCTGTGATTAAACCTATAACTGTCACACAGCGCAAAAAAAAACAGGTCTCACATCTCTATTCAACCAAATCTGCACAGTTTTAGCTGGTCAAGTTATTTGTAGTGACCGTAAAAGCAGACTTTTTGTTCTGGGTTGAAAAAGCATTCCCAAATTTGCCATTCTCAAAATAACTAGTTTGTGGTATTTGAGGCCTACTTGAAATCTATCCCAAAAAGAAAATCTTACATTGAAGGTATTGATAGTGTCATTCAGAAAAACCTAAGACACACGCTAGCGTGCTGATAGAAGTGTCATTCTGTGATTAAACCTATAACTGTCACACAGCGCGAAAAAAAAACAGGTCTCACATCTCTATTCAACCAAATCTGCACAGTTTTAGCTGGTCAAGTTATTTGTAGTGACCGTAAAAGCAGACTTTTTGTTCTGGGTTGAAAAGCATTCCCAAATTTGCCATTCTGAAAATAACTAGTTTGTGGTATTTGAGGCCTACTTGAAATCTATCCCAAAAAGCAAATCTTACATTGAAGGTATTGATAGTGTCATTCAGAAAAACCTAAGACACACGCTAGCGTGCTGATAGAAGTGTCATTCTGTGATTAAACCTATAACTGTCACACAGCGCAAAAAAAAAACAGGTCTAACATCTCTATTCAACCAAATCTGCACAGTTTTAGCTGGTCAAGTTATTTGTAGTGACCGTAAAAGCAGACTTTTTGTTCTGGGTTGAAAAAGAATTCCCAAATTTGCCATTCTGAAAATAACTAGTTTGTGGTATTTGAGGCCTACTTGAAATCTATCCCAAAAAGAAAATCTTACATTGAAGGTATTGATAGTGTCATTCAGAAAAACCTAAGAAGCACGCTAGCGTGCTGATAGAAGTGTCATTTTGTGATTAAACCTATAACTGTCACACAGCGCAAAAAAAAAACAGGTCTCACATCTCTATTCAACCAAATCTGCACAGTTTTAGCTGGTCAAGTTATTTGTAGTGACCGTAAAAGCAGACTTTTTGTTCTGGGTTGAAAAAGCATTCCCAAATTTGCCATTCTCAAAATAACTAGTTTGTGGTATTTGATGCCTACTTGAAATCTATCCCAAAAAGAAAATCTTACATTGAAGGTATTGATAGTGTCATTCAGAAAAACCTAAGACACACGCTAGCGTGCTGATAGAAGTGTCATTCTGTGATTAAACCTATAACTGTCACACAGCGCAAAAAAAAACAGGTCTCACATCTCTATTCAACCAAATCTGCACAGTTTTAGCTGGTCAAGTTATTTGTAGTGACCGTAAAAGCAGACTTTTTGTTCTGGGTTGAAAAGCATTCCCAAATTTGCCATTCTCAAAATAACTAGTTTGTGGTATTTGAGGCCTACTTGAAATCTATCCCAAAAAGAAAATCTTACATTGAAGGTATTGATAGTGTCATTCAAAGAAAAACCTAAGACACACGCTAGCTTGCTGATAGAAGTGTCATTCTGTGATTAAACCTATAAATGTCACACAGCGCAAAAAAAAAACAGGTCTCACATCTCTATTCAACCAAATCTGCACAGTTTTAGCTGGTCAAGTTATTTGTAGTGACCGTAAAAGCAGACTATTTGTTCTGGGTTGAAAAAGCATTCCCAAATTTGCCATTCTCAAAATAACTAGTTTGTGGTATTTGAGGCCTACTTGAAATCTATCCCAAAAAGAAAATCTTACATTGAAGGTATTGATAGTGTCATTCAGAAAAACCTAAGACACACGCTAGCGTGCTGATAGAAGTGTCATTCTGTGATTAAACCTATAACTGTCACACAGCGCAAAACAAAACAGGTCTCACATCTCTATTCAATCAAATCTGCACAGTTTTAGCTGGTCAAGTTATTTGTAGTGACCGTAAAAGCAGACTTTTTGTTCTGGGTTGAAAAAGCATTCCCAAATTTGCCATTCTCAAAATAACTAGTTTGTGGTATTTGAGGCCTACTTGAAATCTATCCCAAAAAGAAAATCTTACATTGAAGGTATTGATAGTGTCATTCAGAAAAACCTAAGACACACGCTAGCGTGCTGATAGAAGTGTCATTCTGTGATTAAACCTATAACTGTCACACAGCGCAAAAAAAAAACAGGTCTCACATCTCTATTCAACCAAATCTGCACAGTTTTAGCTGGTCAAGTTATTTGTAGTGACCGTAAAAGCAGACTTTTTTTTCTGGGTTGAAAAAGAATTCCCAAATTTGCCATTCTGAAAATAACTAGTTTGTGATATTTGAGGCCTACTTGAAATCTATCCCAAAAAGAAAATCTTACATTGAAGGTATTGATAGTGTCATTCAGAAAAACCTAAGACGCACGCTAGCGTGCTGATAGAAGTGTCATTCTGTGATTAAACCTATAACTGTCACACAGCGCAAAACAAAACAGGTCTCACATCTCTATTCAACCAAATCTGCACAGTTTTAGCTGGTCAAGTTATTTGTAGTGACCGTAAAAGCAGACTATTTGTTCTGGGTTGAAAAAGCATTCCCAAATTTGCCATTCTCAAAATAACTAGTTTGTGGTATTTGAGGCCTACTTGAAATCTATCCCAAAAAGAAAATCTTACATTAAAGGTATTGATAGTGTCATTCAAAGAAAAACCTAAGACACACGCTAGCGTGCTGATAGAAGTGTCATTCTGTGATTAAACCTATAACTGTCACACAGCGCAAAAAAAAACAGGTCTCACATCTCTATTCAACCAAATCTGCACAGTTTTAGCTGGTCAAGTTATTTGTAGTGACCGTAAAAGCAGACTTTTTGTTCTGGGTTGAAAAAGCATTCCCAAATTTGCCATTCTCAAAATAACTAGTTTGTGATATTTGAGGCCTACTTGAAATCTATCCCAAAAAGAAAATCTTACATTGAAGGTATTGATAGTGTCATTCAGAAAAACCTAAGACGCACGCTAGCGTGCTGATAGAAGTGTCATTCTGTGATTAAACCTATAACTGTCACACAGCGCAAAACAAAACAGGTCTCACATCTCTATTCAACCAAATCTGCACAGTTTTAGCTGGTCAAGTTATTTGTAGTGACCGTAAAAGCAGACTATTTGTTCTGGGTTGAAAAAGCATTCCCAAATTTGCCATTCTCAAAATAACTAGTTTGTGGTATTTGAGGCCTACTTGAAATCTATCCCAAAAAGAAAATCTTACATTGAAGGTATTGATAGTGTCATTCAGAAAAACCTAAGACACACGCTAGCGTGCTGATAGAAGTGTCATTCTGTGATTAAACCTATAACTGTCACACAGCGCAAAAAAAAACAGGTCTCACATCTCTATTCAACCAAATCTGCACAGTTTTAGCTGGTCAAGTTATTTGTAGTGACCGTAAAAGCAGACTTTTTGTTCTGGGTTGAAAAAGCATTCCCAAATTTGCCATTCTCAAAATAACTAGTTTGTGGTATTTGAGGCCTACTTGAAATCTATCCCAAAAAGAAAATCTTACATTGAAGGTATTGATAGTGTCATTCAGAAAAACCTAAGACACACGCTAGCGTGCTGATAGAAGTGTCATTCTGTGATTAAACCTATAACTGTCACACAGCGCAAAAAAAAAACAGGTCTCACATCTCTATTCAACCAAATCTGCACAGTTTTAGCTGGTCAAGTTATTTGTAGTGACCGTAAAAGCAGACTTTTTGTTCTGGGTTGAAAAAGCATTCCCAAATTTGCCATTCTCAAAATAACTAGTTTGTGGTATTTGAGGCCTACTTGAAATCTATCCCAAAAAGAAAATCTTACATTGAAGGTATTGATAGTGTCATTCAGAAAAACCTAAGACACACGCTAGCGTGCTGATAGAAGTGTCATTCTGTGATTAAACCTATAACTGTCACACAGCGCAAAAAAAAAACAGGTCTCACATCTCTATTCAACCAAATCTGCACAGTTTTAGCTGGTCAAGTTATTTGTAGTGACCGTAAAAGCAGACTTTTTGTTCTGGGTTGAAAAAGCATTCCCAAATTTGCCATTCTGAAAATAACTAGTTTGTGGTATTTGAGGCCTACTTGAAATCTATCCCAAAAAGAAAATCTTACATTGAAGGTATTGATAGTGTCATTCAGAAAAACCTAAGACACACGCTAGCGTGCTGATAGAAGTGTCATTCTGTGATTAAACCTATAACTGTCACACAGCGCAAAAAAAAACAGGTCTCACATCTCTATTCAACCAAATCTGCACAGTTTTAGCTGGTCAAGTTATTTGTAGTGACCGTAAAAGCAGACTTTTTGTTCTGGGTTGAAAAAGCATTCCCAAATTTGCCATTCTCAAAATAACTAGTTTGTGGTATTTGAGGCCTACTTGAAATCTATCCCAAAAAGAAAATCTTACATTGAAGGTATTGATAGTGTCATTCAGAAAAACCTAAGACACACGCTAGCGTGCTGATAGAAGTGTCATTCTGTGATTAAACCTATAACTGTCACACAGCGCAAAAAAAAACAGGTCTCACATCTCTATTCAACCAAATCTGCACAGTTTTAGCTGGTCAAGTTATTTGTAGTGACCGTAAAAGCAGACTTTTTGTTCTGGGTTGAAAAAGCATTCCCAAATTTGCCATTCTCAAAATAACTAGTTTGTGGTATTTGAGGCCTACTTGAAATCTATCCCAAAAAGAAAATCTTACATTGAAGGTATTGATAGTGTCATTCAGAAAAACCTAAGACACACGCTAGCGTGCTGATAGAAGTGTCATTCTGTGATTAAACCTATAACTGTCACACAGCGCAAAAAAAAACAGGTCTCACATCTCTATTCAACCAAATCTGCACAGTTTTAGCTGGTCAAGTTATTTGTAGTGACCGTAAAAGCAGACTTTTTGTTCTGGGTTGAAAAAGCATTCCCAAATTTGCCATTCTCAAAATAACTAGTTTGTGGTATTTGAGGCCTACTTGAAATCTATCCCAAAAAGAAAATCTTACATTGAAGGTATTGATAGTGTCATTCAGAAAAACCTAAGACACACGCTAGCGTGCTGATAGAAGTGTCATTCTGTGATTAAACCTATAACTGTCACACAGCGCAAAAAAAAACAGGTCTCACATCTCTATTCAACCAAATCTGCACAGTTTTAGCTGGTCAAGTTATTTGTAGTGACCGTAAAAGCAGACTTTTTGTTCTGGGTTGAAAAAGCATTCCCAAATTTGCCATTCTCAAAATAACTAGTTTGTGGTATTTGAGGCCTACTTGAAATCTATCCCAAAAAGAAAATCTTACATTGAAGGTATTGATAGTGTCATTCAGAAAAACCTAAGACACACGCTAGCGTGCTGATAGAAGTGTCATTCTGTGATTAAACCTATAACTGTCACACAGCGCAAAAAAAAACAGGTCTCACATCTCTATTCAACCAAATCTGCACAGTTTTAGCTGGTCAAGTTATTTGTAGTGACCGTAAAAGCAGACTTTTTGTTCTGGGTTGAAAAAGCATTCCCAAATTTGCCATTCTAAAAATAACTAGTTTGTGGTATTTGAGGCCTACTTGAAATCTATCCCAAAAAGAAAATCTTACATTGAAGGTATTGATAGTGTCATTCAGAAAAACCTAAGACACACGCTAGCGTGCTGATAGAAGTGTCATTCTGTGATTAAACCTATAACTGTCACACAGCGCAAAAAAAAACAGGTCTCACATCTCTATTCAACCAAATCTGCACAGTTTTAGCTGGTCAAGTTATTTGTAGTGACCGTAAAAGCAGACTTTTTGTTCTGGGTTGAAAAAGCATTCCCAAATTTGCCATTCTCAAAATAACTAGTTTGTGGTATTTGAGGCCTACTTGAAATCTATCCCAAAAAGAAAATCTTACATTGAAGGTATTGATAGTGTCATTCAGAAAAACCTAAGACACACGCTAGCGTGCTGATAGAAGTGTCATTCTGTGATTAAACCTATAACTGTCACACAGCGCAAAAAAAAACAGGTCTCACATCTCTATTCAACCAAATCTGCACAGTTTTAGCTGGTCAAGTTATTTGTAGTGACCGTAAAAGCAGACTTTTTGTTCTGGGTTGAAAAGCATTCCCAAATTTGCCATTCTGAAAATAACTAGTTTGTGGTATTTGAGGCCTACTTGAAATCTATCCCAAAAAGAAAATCTTACATTGAAGGTATTGATAGTGTCATTCAAAGAAAAACCTAAGACACACGCTAGCGTGCTGATAGAAGTGTCATTCTGTGATTAAACCTATAACTGTCACACAGCGCAAAAAAAAAACAGGTCTCACATCTCTATTCAACCAAATCTGCACAGTTTTAGCTGGTCAAGTTATTTGTAGTGACCGTAAAAGCAGACTTTTTGTTCTGGGTTGAAAAAGCATTCCCAAATTTGCCATTCTGAAAATAACTAGTTTGTGGTATTTGAGGCCTACTTGAAATCTATCCCAAAAAGAAAATCTTACATTGAAGGTATTGATAGTGTCATTCAGAAAAACCTAAGACACACGCTAGCGTGCTGATAGAAGTGTCATTCTGTGATTAAACCTATAACTGTCACACAGCGCAAAAAAAAACAGGTCTCACATCTCTATTCAACCAAATCTGCACAGTTTTAGCTGGTCAAGTTATTTGTAGTGACCGTAAAAGCAGACTTTTTGTTCTGGGTTGAAAAAGCATTCCCAAATTTGCCATTCTCAAAATAACTAGTTTGTGGTATTTGAGGCCTACTTGAAATCTATCCCAAAAAGAAAATCTTACATTGAAGGTATTGATAGTGTCATTCAGAAAAACCTAAGACACACGCTAGCGTGCTGATAGAAGTGTCATTCTGTGATTAAACCTATAACTGTCACACAGCGCAAAAAAAAAACAGGTCTCACATCTCTATTCAACCAAATCTGCACAGTTTTAGCTGGTCAAGTTATTTGTAGTGACCGTAAAAGCAGACTTTTTGTTCTGGGTTGAAAAAGCATTCCCAAATTTGCCATTCTGAAAATAACTAGTTTGTGGTATTTGAGGCCTACTTGAAATCTATCCCAAAAAGAAAATCTTACATTGAAGGTATTGATAGTGTCATTCAGAAAAACCTAAGACACACGCTAGCGTGCTGATAGAAGTGTCATTCTGTGATTAAACCTATAACTGTCACACAGCGCAAAAAAAAACAGGTCTCACATCTCTATTCAACCAAATCTGCACAGTTTTAGCTGGTCAAGTTATTTGTAGTGACCGTAAAAGCAGACTTTTTGTTCTGGGTTGAAAAAGCATTCCCAAATTTGCCATTCTCAAAATAACTAGTTTGTGGTATTTGAGGCCTACTTGAAATCTATCCCAAAAAGAAAATCTTACATTGAAGGTATTGATAGTGTCATTCAGAAAAACCTAAGACACACGCTAGCGTGCTGATAGAAGTGTCATTCTGTGATTAAACCTATAACTGTCACACAGCGCAAAAAAAAACAGGTCTCACATCTCTATTCAACCAAATCTGCACAGTTTTAGCTGGTCAAGTTATTTGTAGTGACCGTAAAAGCAGACTTTTTGTTCTGGGTTGAAAAAGCATTCCCAAATTTGCCATTCTAAAATAACTAGTTTGTGGTATTTGAGGCCTACTTGAAATCTATCCCAAAAAGAAAATCTTACATTGAAGGTATTGATAGTGTCATTCAGAAAAACCTAAGACACACGCTAGCGTGCTGATAGAAGTGTCATTCTGTGATTAAACCTATAACTGTCACACAGCGCAAAAAAAAACAGGTCTCACATCTCTATTCAACCAAATCTGCACAGTTTTAGCTGGTCAAGTTATTTGTAGTGACCGTAAAAGCAGACTTTTTGTTCTGGGTTGAAAAAGCATTCCCAAATTTGCCATTCTCAAAATAACTAGTTTGTGGTATTTGAGGCCTACTTGAAATCTATCCCAAAAAGAAAATCTTACATTGAAGGTATTGATAGTGTCATTCAGAAAAACCTAAGACACACGCTAGCGTGCTGATAGAAGTGTCATTCTGTGATTAAACCTATAACTGTCACACAGCGCAAAAAAAAAACAGGTCTCACATCTCTATTCAACCAAATCTGCACAGTTTTAGCTGGTCAAGTTATTTGTAGTGACCGTAAAAGCAGACTTTTTGTTCTGGGTTGAAAAAGCATTCCCAAATTTGCCATTCTGAAAATAACTAGTTTGTGGTATTTGAGGCCTACTTGAAATCTATCCCAAAAAGAAAATCTTACATTGAAGGTATTGATAGTGTCATTCAGAAAAACCTAAGACACACGCTAGCGTGCTGATAGAAGTGTCATTCTGTGATTAAACCTATAACTGTCACACAGCGCAAAAAAAAACAGGTCTCACATCTCTATTCAACCAAATCTGCACAGTTTTAGCTGGTCAAGTTATTTGTAGTGACCGTAAAAGCAGACTTTTTGTTCTGGGTTGAAAAAGCATTCCCAAATTTGCCATTCTCAAAATAACTAGTTTGTGGTATTTGAGGCCTACTTGAAATCTATCCCAAAAAGAAAATCTTACATTGAAGGTATTGATAGTGTCATTCAGAAAAACCTAAGACACACGCTAGCGTGCTGATAGAAGTGTCATTCTGTGATTAAACCTATAACTGTCACACAGCGCAAAAAAAAACAGGTCTCACATCTCTATTCAACCAAATCTGCACAGTTTTAGCTGGTCAAGTTATTTGTAGTGACCGTAAAAGCAGACTTTTTGTTCTGGGTTGAAAAAGCATTCCCAAATTTGCCATTCTCAAAATAACTAGTTTGTGGTATTTGAGGCCTACTTGAAATCTATCCCAAAAAGAAAATCTTACATTGAAGGTATTGATAGTGTCATTCAGAAAAACCTAAGACACACGCTAGCGTGCTGATAGAAGTGTCATTCTGTGATTAAACCTATAACTGTCACACAGCGCAAAAAAAAACAGGTCTCACATCTCTATTCAACCAAATCTGCACAGTTTTAGCTGGTCAAGTTATTTGTAGTGACCGTAAAAGCAGACTTTTTGTTCTGGGTTGAAAAAGCATTCCCAAATTTGCCATTCTGAAAATAACTAGTTTGTGGTATTTGAGGCCTACTTGAAATCTATCCCAAAAAGAAAATCTTACATTGAAGGTATTGATAGTGTCATTCAATAAAAACCTAAGACACACGCTAGCGTGCTGATAGAAGTGTCATTCTGTGATTAAACCTATAACTGTCACACAGCGCAAAAAAAAAACAGGTCTCACATCTCTATTCAACCAAATCTGCACAGTTTTAGCTGGTCAAGTTATTTGTAGTGACCGTAAAAGCAGACTTTTTGTTCTGGGTTGAAAAAGCATTCCCAAATTTGCCATTCTGAAAATAACTAGTTTGTGGTATTTGAGGCCTACTTGAAATCTATCCCAAAAAGAAAATCTTACATTGAAGGTATTGATAGTGTCATTCAGAAAAACCTAAGACACACGCTAGCGTGCTGATAGAAGTGTCATTCTGTGATTAAACCTATAACTGTCACACAGCGCAAAAAAAAACAGGTCTCACATCTCTATTCAACCAAATCTGCACAGTTTTAGCTGGTCAAGTTATTTGTAGTGACCGTAAAAGCAGACTTTTTGTTCTGGGTTGAAAAAGCATTCCCAAATTTGCCATTCTCAAAATAACTAGTTTGTGGTATTTGAGGCCTACTTGAAATCTATCCCAAAAAGAAAATCTTACATTGAAGGTATTGATAGTGTCATTCAGAAAAACCTAAGACACACGCTAGCGTGCTGATAGAAGTGTCATTCTGTGATTAAACCTATAACTGTCACACAGCGCAAAAAAAAACAGGTCTCACATCTCTATTCAACCAAATCTGCACAGTTTTAGCTGGTCAAGTTATTTGTAGTGACCGTAAAAGCAGACTTTTTGTTCTGGGTTGAAAAAGCATTCCCAAATTTGCCATTCTCAAAATAACTAGTTTGTGGTATTTGAGGCCTACTTGAAATCTATCCCAAAAAGAAAATCTTACATTGAAGGTATTGATAGTGTCATTCAGAAAAACCTAAGACACACGCTAGCGTGCTGATAGAAGTGTCATTCTGTGATTAAACCTATAACTGTCACACAGCGCAAAAAAAAACAGGTCTCACATCTCTATTCAACCAAATCTGCACAGTTTTAGCTGGTCAAGTTATTTGTAGTGACCGTAAAAGCAGACTTTTTGTTCTGGGTTGAAAAAGCATTCCCAAATTTGCCATTCTCAAAATAACTAGTTTGTGGTATTTGAGGCCTACTTGAAATCTATCCCAAAAAGAAAATCTTACATTGAAGGTATTGATAGTGTCATTCAGAAAAACCTAAGACACACGCTAGCGTGCTGATAGAAGTGTCATTCTGTGATTAAACCTATAACTGTCACACAGCGCAAAAAAAAAACAGGTCTAACATCTCTATTCAACCAAATCTGCACAGTTTTAGCTGGTCAAGTTATTTGTAGTGACCGTAAAAGCAGACTTTTTGTTCTGGGTTGAAAAAGCATTCCCAAATTTGCCATTCTGAAAATAACTAGTTTGTGGTATTTGAGGCCTACTTGAAATCTATCCCAAAAAGAAAATCTTACATTGAAGGTATTGATAGTGTCATTCAGAAAAACCTAAGACACACGCTAGCGTGCTGATAGAAGTGTCATTCTGTGATTAAACCTATAACTGTCACACAGCGCAAAAAAAAAACAGGTCTCACATCTCTATTCAACCAAATCTGCACAGTTTTAGCTGGTCAAGTTATTTGTAGTGACCGTAAAAGCAGACTTTTTGTTCTGGGTTGAAAAAGCATTCCCAAATTTGCCATTCTCAAAATAACTAGTTTGTGGTATTTGAGGCCTACTTGAAATCTATCCCAAAAAGAAAATCTTACATTGAAGGTATTGATAGTGTCATTCAGAAAAACCTAAGACACACGCTAGCGTGCTGATAGAAGTGTCATTCTGTGATTAAACCTATAACTGTCACACAGCGCAAAAAAAAACAGGTCTCACATCTCTATTCAACCAAATCTGCACAGTTTTAGCTGGTCAAGTTATTTGTAGTGACCGTAAAAGCAGACTTTTTGTTCTGGGTTGAAAAAGCATTCCCAAATTTGCCATTCTGAAAATAACTAGTTTGTGGTATTTGAGGCCTACTTGAAATCTATCCCAAAAAGAAAATCTTACATTGAAGGTATTGATAGTGTCATTCAGGAAAAACCTAAGACACACGCTAGCGTGCTGATAGAAGTGTCATTCTGTGATTAAACCTATAACTGTCACACAGCGCAAAAAAAAAACAGGTCTCACATCTCTATTCAACCAAATCTGCACAGTTTTAGCTGGTCAAGTTATTTGTAGTGACCGTAAAAGCAGACTATTTGTTCTGGGTTGAAAAAGCATTCCCAAATTTGCCATTCTCAAAATAACTAGTTTGTGGTATTTGAGGCCTACTTGAAATCTATCCCAAAAAGAAAATCTTACATTGAAGGTATTGATAGTGTCATTCAGAAAAACCTAAGACACACGCTAGCGTGCTGATAGAAGTGTCATTCTGTGATTAAACCTATAACTGTCACACAGCGCAAAAAAAAACAGGTCTCACATCTCTATTCAACCAAATCTGCACAGTTTTAGCTGGTCAAGTTATTTGTAGTGACCGTAAAAGCAGACTTTTTGTTCTGGGTTGAAAAAGCATTCCCAAATTTGCCATTCTCAAAATAACTAGTTTGTGGTATTTGAGGCCTACTTGAAATCTATCCCAAAAAGAAAATCTTACATTGAAGGTATTGATAGTGTCATTCAGAAAAACCTAAGACACACGCTAGCGTGCTGATAGAAGTGTCATTCTGTGATTAAACCTATAACTGTCACACAGCGCAAAAAAAAAACAGGTCTCACATCTCTATTCAACCAAATCTGCACAGTTTTAGCTGGTCAAGTTATTTGTAGTGACCGTAAAAGCAGACTTTTTGTTCTGGGTTGAAAAAGCATTCCCAAATTTGCCATTCTGAAAATAACTAGTTTGTGGTATTTGAGGCCTACTTGAAATCTATCCCAAAAAGAAAATCTTACATTGAAGGTATTGATAGTGTCATTCAGAAAAACCTAAGACACACGCTAGCGTGCTGATAGAAGTGTCATTCTGTGATTAAACCTATAACTGTCACACAGCGCAAAAAAAAACAGGTCTCACATCTCTATTCAACCAAATCTGCACAGTTTTAGCTGGTCAAGTTATTTGTAGTGACCGTAAAAGCAGACTATTTGTTCTGGGTTGAAAAAGCATTCCCAAATTTGCCATTCTCAAAATAACTAGTTTGTGGTATTTGAGGCCTACTTGAAATCTATCCCAAAAAGAAAATCTTACATTGAAGGTATTGATAGTGTCATTCAGAAAAACCTAAGACACACGCTAGCGTGCTGATAGAAGTGTCATTCTGTGATTAAACCTATAACTGTCACACAGCGCAAAAAAAAAACAGGTCTCACATCTCTATTCAACCAAATCTGCACAGTTTTAGCTGGTCAAGTTATTTGTAGTGACCGTAAAAGCAGACTTTTTGTTCTGGGTTGAAAAAGCATTCCCAAATTTGCCATTCTCAAAATAACTAGTTTGTGGTATTTGAGGCCTACTTGAAATCTATCCCAAAAAGAAAATCTTACATTGAAGGTATTGATAGTGTCATTCAGAAAAACCTAAGACACACGCTAGCGTGCTGATAGAAGTGTCATTCTGTGATTAAACCTATAACTGTCACACAGCGCAAAAAAAAACAGGTCTCACATCTCTATTCAACCAAATCTGCACAGTTTTAGCTGGTCAAGTTATTTGTAGTGACCGTAAAAGCAGACTTTTTGTTCTGGGTTGAAAAAGCATTCCCAAATTTGCCATTCTGAAAATAACTAGTTTGTGGTATTTGAGGCCTACTTGAAATCTATCCCAAAAAGAAAATCTTACATTGAAGGTATTGATAGTGTCATTCAAGAAAAACCTAAGACACACGCTAGCGTGCTGATAGAAGTGTCATTCTGTGATTAAACCTATAACTGTCACACAGCGCAAAAAAAAAACAGGTCTCACATCTCTATTCAACCAAATCTGCACAGTTTTAGCTGGTCAAGTTATTTGTAGTGACCGTAAAAGCAGACTTTTTGTTCTGGGTTGAAAAAGCATTCCCAAATTTGCCATTCTGAAAATAACTAGTTTGTGGTATTTGAGGCCTACTTGAAATCTATCCCAAAAAGAAAATCTTACATTGAAGGTATTGATAGTGTCATTCAGAAAAACCTAAGACACACGCTAGCGTGCTGATAGAAGTGTCATTCTGTGATTAAACCTATAACTGTCACACAGCGCAAAAAAAAACAGGTCTCACATCTCTATTCAACCAAATCTGCACAGTTTTAGCTGGTCAAGTTATTTGTAGTGACCGTAAAAGCAGACTTTTTGTTCTGGGTTGAAAAAGCATTCCCAAATTTGCCATTCTCAAAATAACTAGTTTGTGGTATTTGAGGCCTACTTGAAATCTATCCCAAAAAGAAAATCTTACATTGAAGGTATTGATAGTGTCATTCAGAAAAACCTAAGACACACGCTAGCGTGCTGATAGAAGTGTCATTCTGTGATTAAACCTATAACTGTCACACAGCGCAAAAAAAAAACAGGTCTCACATCTCTATTCAACCAAATCTGCACAGTTTTAGCTGGTCAAGTTATTTGTAGTGACCGTAAAAGCAGACTTTTTGTTCTGGGTTGAAAAAGCATTCCCAAATTTGCCATTCTGAAAATAACTAGTTTGTGGTATTTGAGGCCTACTTGAAATCTATCCCAAAAAGAAAATCTTACATTGAAGGTATTGATAGTGTCATTCAGAAAAACCTAAGACACACGCTAGCGTGCTGATAGAAGTGTCATTCTGTGATTAAACCTATAACTGTCACACAGCGCAAAAAAAAACAGGTCTCACATCTCTATTCAACCAAATCTGCACAGTTTTAGCTGGTCAAGTTATTTGTAGTGACCGTAAAAGCAGACTTTTTGTTCTGGGTTGAAAAAGCATTCCCAAATTTGCCATTCTGAAAATAACTAGTTTGTGGTATTTGAGGCCTACTTGAAATCTATCCCAAAAAGAAAATCTTACATTGAAGGTATTGATAGTGTCATTCAGAAAAACCTAAGACACACGCTAGCGTGCTGATAGAAGTGTCATTCTGTGATTAAACCTATAACTGTCACACAGCGCAAAAAAAAACAGGTCTCACATCTCTATTCAACCAAATCTGCACAGTTTTAGCTGGTCAAGTTATTTGTAGTGACCGTAAAAGCAGACTTTTTGTTCTGGGTTGAAAAAGCATTCCCAAATTTGCCATTCTGAAAATAACTAGTTTGTGGTATTTGAGGCCTACTTGAAATCTATCCCAAAAAGAAAATCTTACATTGAAGGTATTGATAGTGTCATTCAGAAAAACCTAAGACACACGCTAGCGTGCTGATAGAAGTGTCATTCTGTGATTAAACCTATAACTGTCACACAGCGCAAAAAAAAAACAGGTCTCACATCTCTATTCAACCAAATCTGCACAGTTTTAGCTGGTCAAGTTATTTGTAGTGACCGTAAAAGCAGACTTTTTGTTCTGGGTTGAAAAAGCATTCCCAAATTTGCCATTCTCAAAATAACTAGTTTGTGGTATTTGAGGCCTACTTGAAATCTATCCCAAAAAGAAAATCTTACATTGAAGGTATTGATAGTGTCATTCAGAAAAACCTAAGACACACGCTAGCGTGCTGATAGAAGTGTCATTCTGTGATTAAACCTATAACTGTCACACAGCGCAAAAAAAAACAGGTCTCACATCTCTATTCAACCAAATCTGCACAGTTTTAGCTGGTCAAGTTATTTGTAGTGACCGTAAAAGCAGACTTTTTGTTCTGGGTTGAAAAAGCATTCCCAAATTTGCCATTCTCAAAATAACTAGTTTGTGGTATTTGAGGCCTACTTGAAATCTATCCCAAAAAGAAAATCTTACATTGAAGGTATTGATAGTGTCATTCAGAAAAACCTAAGACACACGCTAGCGTGCTGATAGAAGTGTCATTCTGTGATTAAACCTATAACTGTCACACAGCGCAAAAAAAAAACAGGTCTCACATCTCTATTCAACCAAATCTGCACAGTTTTAGCTGGTCAAGTTATTTGTAGTGACCGTAAAAGCAGACTTTTTGTTCTGGGTTGAAAAAGCATTCCCAAATTTGCCATTCTGAAAATAACTAGTTTGTGGTATTTGAGGCCTACTTGAAATCTATCCCAAAAAGAAAATCTTACATTGAAGGTATTGATAGTGTCATTCAGAAAAACCTAAGACACACGCTAGCGTGCTGATAGAAGTGTCATTCTGTGATTAAACCTATAACTGTCACACAGCGCAAAAAAAAACAGGTCTCACATCTCTATTCAACCAAATCTGCACAGTTTTAGCTGGTCAAGTTATTTGTAGTGACCGTAAAAGCAGACTTTTTGTTCTGGGTTGAAAAAGCATTCCCAAATTTGCCATTCTCAAAATAACTAGTTTGTGGTATTTGAGGCCTACTTGAAATCTATCCCAAAAAGAAAATCTTACATTGAAGGTATTGATAGTGTCATTCAGAAAAACCTAAGACACACGCTAGCGTGCTGATAGAAGTGTCATTCTGTGATTAAACCTATAACTGTCACACAGCGCAAAAAAAAAACAGGTCTCACATCTCTATTCAACCAAATCTGCACAGTTTTAGCTGGTCAAGTTATTTGTAGTGACCGTAAAAGCAGACTTTTTGTTCTGGGTTGAAAAAGCATTCCCAAATTTGCCATTCTGAAAATAACTAGTTTGTGGTATTTGAGGCCTACTTGAAATCTATCCCAAAAAGAAAATCTTACATTGAAGGTATTGATAGTGTCATTCAGAAAAACCTAAGACACACGCTAGCGTGCTGATAGAAGTGTCATTCTGTGATTAAACCTATAACTGTCACACAGCGCAAAAAAAAAACAGGTCTCACATCTCTATTCAACCAAATCTGCACAGTTTTAGCTGGTCAAGTTATTTGTAGTGACCGTAAAAGCAGACTTTTTGTTCTGGGTTGAAAAAGCATTCCCAAATTTGCCATTCTGAAAATAACTAGTTTGTGGTATTTGAGGCCTACTTGAAATCTATCCCAAAAAGAAAATCTTACATTGAAGGTATTGATAGTGTCATTCAGAAAAACCTAAGACACACGCTAGCGTGCTGATAGAAGTGTCATTCTGTGATTAAACCTATAACTGTCACACAGCGCAAAAAAAAAACAGGTCTCACATCTCTATTCAACCAAATCTGCACAGTTTTAGCTGGTCAAGTTATTTGTAGTGACCGTAAAAGCAGACTTTTTGTTCTGGGTTGAAAAAGCATTCCCAAATTTGCCATTCTCAAAATTGTGGTGAACGGGAACAATGAGGAAAACATCTAATAAGGGACGCGGACGTGGACATGGTCGTGGTGGTGTTAGTGGACCATCTGGTGCTGGGAGAGGACGTGGCCGTTCTGCCACAGCCACACGTCCTAGTGAACCAACTACCTCAGGTCCCAGTAGCCAGCAGAATTTACAGCGATATTTGGTGGGGCCCAATGCCGTTCTAAGGATGGTAAGGCCTGAGCAGGTACAGGCATTAGTCAATTGGGTGGCCGACAGTGGATCCAGCACGTTCACATTATCTCCCACCCAGTCTTCTGCAGAAAGCGCACAGATGGGGCATGAAAACCAAGCCCATCGGTCTGTCACATCACCCCCATGCATATCAGGAAAACTGTCTGAGCCTAAAGTTATGCAGCAGTCTCTTATGCTGTTTGAAGACTATGCTGCCAGGGTTTCCCAAGGGCATCCACCTAGCCCTTCCCCAGGGGTGGAAGAGATAGAATGCACTAACGCACAACCACTTATTTTTCCTGATGATGAGGACATGGGAATACCACCTCAGCACGTCTCTGATGATGACGAAACACAGGTGCCAACTGCTGCGTCTTTCTGCAGTGTGCAGACTGAACAGGAGGTCAGGGATCAAGACTGGGTGGAAGACGATGGAGGGGACGATGAGGTCCTAGACCCCACATGGAATAAAGGTCGTGCCACTGACTTTCACAGTTCGGAGGAAGAGGTAGTGGTGAGACCGAGCTAACAGCGTAGCAAAAGAGGGAGCAGTGGGCAAAATCAGAACACCCGCCGCCATGATACTCCGCCTGCTACTGACCGCCGCCATCTGGGACCGAGCACCCCAAAGGCAGCTTCAAGGAGTTCCCTGGCATGGCACTTCTTCAAACAATGTGCTGACGACAAGACCCGAGTGGTTTGCACGCTGTGCCATCAGAGCCTGAAGCGAGGCATTAACGTTCTGAACCTTAGCACAACCTGCATGACCAGGCACCTGCATGCAAAGCATGAACTGCAGTGGAGTAAACACCTTAAAAACAAGGAAGTCACTCAGGCTCCCCCGGCTACCTCTTCTGCTGCTGCCGCCTCGGCCTCTTCTGCTGCTGCTGCCGCCGCCTCGGCCTCTTCCTCCGCCTCTGGAGGAACGTTGGCACCTGCCGCCCAGCAAACATGGGATGTACCACCAACACCACCACCTGCGTCACCAAGCATCTCAACCATGTCACACGGCAGCGTTCAGCTCTCCATCTCACAAACATTTGAGAGAAAGCGTAAATTCTCACCTAGCCACCCTCGATCCCTGGCCCTGAATGCCAGCATTTCTAAACTACTGGCCTATGAAATGCTTAGGCTGGTGGACACACACAGCTTCAAACAGCTCATGTCACTTGCTGTCCCACAGTATGTTGTTCCCAGCCGCCACTACTTCTCCAAGAGAGCCGTGCCTTCCCTGCACAAACAAGTGTCCGATAAAATCAAGTGTGCACTGCGCAACGCCATCTATGGCAAGGTCCACCTAACCACCGATACGTGGACCAGTAAGCACGGCCAGGGACGCTATATCTCCCTAACTGCACACTGGGTAAATGTAGTGGCGGCTGGGCCCCAGGCGGAGAGCTATTTGGCGCACGTCCTTCCGCCGCCAAGGATCGCAGGGCAACATTCTTTGCCTCCTGTCTCCTCCCCCTCCTACTCAGCTTCCTCCTCCTTTTCTTCCACCTGCTCATCCAGTCAGCCACACACCTTCACCACCAACTTCAGCACAGCACGGGGTAAACGTCAGCAGGCCATTCTGAAACTCATATGTTTGGGGGACAGGCCCCACACCGCACAGGAGTTGTGGCGGGTATAGAACAACAGACCGACGAGTGGTTGCTGCCGGTGAGCCTCAAGCCCGGCCTGGTGGTGTGCGATAATGGGCGAAATCCCTTGCCTGGCGCATGTGCTGAATTTGGTGGTGCAGAAGTTCATTCGCAACTACCCCGACATGTCAGAGCTGCTGCATAAAGTGCGGGCCGTCTGTTCGCGCTTCCGGCGTTCACACCCTGCCGCTGCTCGCCTGTCTGCACTACAGCGTAACTTCGGCCTTCCCGCTCATCGCCTCATATGCGACGTGCCCACCAGGTGGAACCCCACCTTGCATATGCTGGACAGACTGTGCGAGCAGCAGCAGGCCATAGTGGAGTTTCAGCTGCAGCACGCACGGGTCAGTCGCACTGCGGATCAGACCCACTTCACCACCAATGACTGGGCCTCCATGCGAGACCTGTGTGCCCTGTTGCGCTGTTTCGAGTACTCCACCAACATGGCCAGTGGCGATGACGCCGTTATCAGCGTTACAATACCACTTCTATGTCTCCTTGAGAAAACACTTAGGGCGATGATAGAAGAGGAGGTGGCCCAGGAGGAAGAGGAGGAAGAGGGGTCATTTTTAGCACTTTCAGGCCAGTCTCTTCGAAGTGACTCAGAGGGAGGTTTTTTGCAACACCAGAGGCCAGGTACAAATGTGGCCAGACAGGGCCCACTACTGGAGGACGAGGAGGACGAGGATGAGGAGGAGGTGGAGGAGGATGAGGATGAAGCATGTTCACAGCGGGGTGGCACCCAAAGCAGCTCGGGCCCATCACTGGTGCGTGGCTGGGGGAAACACAGGACGATGACGATACGCCTCCCACAGAGGACAGCTTGTCCTTACCTCTGGGCAGCCTGGCACACATGAGCGACTACATGCTGCAGTGCCTGCGCAACGACAGCAGAGTTGCCCACATTTTAACGTGTGCGGACTACTGGGTTGCCACCCTGCTGGATCCCCGGTACAAAGACAATGTGCCCACCTTACTTCCTACACTGGAGCGTGATAGGAAGATGCGCGAGTACAAGCGCACGTTGGTAGACGCGCTACTGAGAGCATTCCCAAATGTCACAAGGGAACCAGTGGAAGCCCAAGGCGAAGGCAGAGGAGGAGCAAGACGTCGCCAACGCAGCTGTGTCACGCCCAGCTCCTCTGAGGGCAGGGTTAGCATGGCAGAGATGTGGAAAAGTTTTGTCAACACGCCACAGCTAAGTGCACCACCACCTGATAAGGAACGTGTTAGCAGGAGGCAACATTTCACTAACATGGTGGAACAGTACCTGTGCACACCCCTCCACGTACTGACTGATGGTTCGGCCCCATTCAACTTCTGGGTCTCCAAATTGTCCACGTGGCCAGAGCTAGCCTTTTATGATTGGAGGTGCTGGCCTGCCCGGCGGCCAGCGTTTTGTCTGAACGTGTATTCAGCACGGCAGGGGGCGTCATTACAGACAAACGCAGCCGCCTGTCTACAGCCAATGTGGACAAGCTGACGTTCATAAAAATGAACCAGGCATGGATCCCACAGGACCTGTCCATCCCTTGTGCAGATTAGATATTAACTACCTCCCCTTAACAATATATTATTCTACTCCAGGGCACTTCCTCATTCAATACTATTTTTTATTTCATTTTACCATTATATTGCGGGGCAACCCAAAGTTGAATGAACCTCTCCTCTGTCTGGGTGCCGGGGCCTAAATGTGTGACAGTGGCCTGTTCCAGTGGTGGGTGACGTGAAGCCTGATTCTCTGCTATGACATGAAGACTGATTCTGCGCTGACATGAAGCCAGATTCTCTGCTATGGCATGAAGAGACTGATTCTCTGCTGACATGAAGCCAGATTCTTTGCTATGGCATGAAGAGACTGATTCTCTGCTGACGTGAAGCCAGATTCTCTGCTATGGGACCTCTGTCCAATTGATATTGGTTCATTTTTATTTTTTTAATTTTAATTTTAATTCATTTCCCTATCCACATTTGTTTGCAGGGGATTTACCTACATGTTGCTGCCTTTTGCAGCCCTCTAGCTCTTTCCTGGGCTGTTTTACAGCCTTTTTAGTGCCCAAAAGTTCGGGTCCCCATTGACTTCAATGGGGTTCGGGTTCGGGACGAAGTTCGGTTCGGGTTCGGGTTCAGATCCCGAACCCGAACATTTACGGGAAGTTCGGCCGAACTTCTCGAACCCGAACATCCAGGTGTTCGCTCAACTCTAGTCATAACCCAAGGAGGCTACATGTAAACTTCCCCCATTTACAATGGAAACCACAACAACGTGATGTATCTATCGTATACCACCAGCTTTGACTTAAATTTGTCAATTTTTAGACCATTTTCTGGAAATCAATATGACAATTTTCCAGCCTCTCACTGATGTCTATTATTTATAGAATACTTTATTCATGTAGTCAGGGATCAATAAATTACATGTAAAGTTATCTCTCCAATAAGTTTGTAAATGGTTGATTTACTAGATGGATGCAAGTATTGAATGACTCTACCTTGATTAATGTTGATTCAGTCTAAGAAATAAATTATAGACTTATTACAATTGTTGCTGAATTCATTTTAATGCAATGATAAATTGTAATTATTATGATAAGCCCAGAATCCTAACATAATTAGCGCAATTATCATATTAGATTAAAGTCACTGAACTCAATCAAATTATAAAAGAAATAACAAAAAAAAGATTCTTAGTTTTTATATACTTGCCAAATTTCAGTTTACTTGTGGAAGGATATATATTATCAGGTAATGGTTCATAGGCCATTCACAGATCTGTAAAGACATTTTGTGATGAACATCAATAAAGTATTTTTGGTGGTTTTATTTAGATTTTGCAGAGGAAGAAGAGGAGGAAAGACGATTCTCAGCATGATGACAACAAATAGCTTTTGCTATCTAACTGACTATCCTATGTCTGTGATTTAGTTACAATTTTATTTAATGTTTTATGAAATACATGATTAATGTTAAAAGGGGTTTTGTTTTAAATCTTGGGTAGAAGTGCACTAAACAGTTGCTTACCTCATGTAAATCTTCCCCCATGTTTTAATTTTTTTTCAATTTGGACTCTCCTGACCCAGCCATGGATATAACATCACAGTAATTAGGTAAGGGCTTGCATGGACATGGTCATGTGACCACAGCCCAGAGGTAGGAGCAATAAATGATTAAAGGATGTTGGTGAAAATCAGAAATCCCCTTTAAATTTAACCTCTTAAGATTACATTCATACATCATGATCCAAAACATTTTTTATTGTAATCAGATTCCCCTATCTGTATACTATGTACAGTAGGCATTGGATGGCAACTCGATGCATGAAGGACAATGTTTTTTACAGATAGGTTTCTAGACAATTTGGTAAGGATCTGTCCCTTGGACACATCTCCAGTCAAATACAACAAACTGTATTAGTCATGTCATGGTGATAGTAATTCAAGTAGGTCGCAAAGGCTGGTATGGACACCACCTCATCCCTCCAAATAATGTGGAGGTCATTAAGGTAGTGTCCATAACAGCCAATGCACCCAAAAAAAGGATTGCATTCAGAATAAAGATTTCCTCCCACCATGACATATACAAGTTATCCAGGTAGGGAGAGAAATGAGCACCCATAGGGCAACTGTATATCTGCAAATTAAATGTTCTACCAAATAAGAAATAATTAACAAAAATTTGAAAACATCTAACAAAAACTGTTTGAAATCAAGGTCATCTGTTACTTGTAATTTCTCCCTGAGTAATATGTTTTATCCACAGGATAGGTCACAAATATCCGATCGGTGAGGGTCCGACACCCTGCACCCCCACCAATCAGCTGCTCTCTGCAGCGTCCGGCACTGGAACTACAGCTAAGCTCCTATTGAAGTGAATGGGAGCTGAGCTGCAGTAACCCAGCGTGGCCACTACACTTTGAATGGTGCTGTGCTTCTTTTTCAATGAAGGCTGCAGAGAACAGCTGATTGTTGGCAAGTAGGTTGTCAGACTCTGAAAAAACCCTTAAATTTCATGAGCTTTATTGACTCCCTCAGTTAATATATTGTTCCATTCTTTAATAAAATCCAAACAAAAAATATACATAAGTTTGCAGAGTACTTCAGATATCATCAACCTTTCTAATGTGGTAATTTATCCTTGCAAAAGCAGTGCAGATGACTACAGCACATGCACAGACAGTGTAAACCACAGAGAAGGCTGGAGAATGCAGAGCTAGGCGAGATGCATGGGCCTGTCAATCAAGGGAGTAGTGGGTGGAGGCAGCTGAGAGGGCAGAGCAGCTCTGATACTCTGAGAAGCTTGTGTCTGCGCCTTGGTGCTACAAAGACATAACTAACATATAAATAAAATGTTAAGGGGTTGTCTCACTTCAGCAAATGGGATTTATCATGTAGAGAAAGTTAATACAAGGCACTTACTAATGTATTGTGATTTTCTGTATTGCTTCCTTTACTGGCTTCATTCATTTTTCCATTGCATAATACACTTCTACTTTCCAGGGGTTACCGCCACCGCTGCAGCGCAGATACGAGGTGTCAAGGACGGGAGATGCGGGCGTATGCATGCGTGTCTATTTGGGCTCCCACAGTCCCAGCCACCAGAGCGGCCAGCGCATTTTCCTATAATCTGCAAGCATGGCCACCTCTGCTGGAAATGTGCAGTGTATAATCCAATTGAAAAATTTATCCTGCCAGCCGAGGAAGCAAAATGGACAATCACAATACATAGTAGTTAGTGCCTTGTATTAGCTTCCTCTACATTATAAATGCCATTTGATGAAGTGAGACAACCCCTTTAACTTTTACTGGAATAGTGCAACAAAATAACAGGTATCATTTTACACAGCAGAATCAACTCTACCAGGCATTATGCCTAGTGTAATAGTGCTGATCCTGCTGATATATGCTCTTTAAGGCCTCTTGCACACGACCGTATGTATTTTGCGGTCTGCAAAAAACGGATCCGCAAAAAGTACGGATGACATCCGTGTGCATTCCGTATTTTGCGGAACGGATCAGCTGGCCCCTAATAGAACAGTACTATCCTTGTCCGTGATGCGGACAATAGTAGGACATGTTCTATTTTTTTGCGGAACAGAAATACGGACATAGGGAAATGGAATCCACACAGAGTAACTTCTTTGCGGACCCATTGAAATGAATTCAAATAATAGATCCAAAGTCGATTTGTTTAAAACCTTAGTTTTTATTGCTGTTTCCATACAGCATTAAAATGTATTGACTCAAAGTTCGTATCACCCTGAGACTTCGATGAATTACTACTGTATTCATATCTGTGTATTTTAAAACAGTTTAAAATAGAAATCCGAAGTGGGCTTTGGTACTGGCTGGTACCTTGGTACCTTGAGCCCACCTCTGGTTAGTCAGTTTTCATTCTCAGTCTAGCTGTGCTACAGTGAGAACATAAATGTGCAAATTCCTGGCTCCACCAGTCCATGGCTATAGCACCTGCCCTCCTGCCTTGCACCCAGACCAACATCTAACATCAACAGCACCCCAATTACCACAGAAGTGTACCACAGGGTGTGCCCCGAGGAAGGGTATGCTCTCCAGTCACTGCACGGCCCCAGGGAGCGCCAGAGAGAGAGATTGCCACTGTGAACTATGAGTATTACTACTGCTACTATAAGTGATAATACTACTACTACCCTCAAGGCCACAATCTTCCTTGCCTTCTCTCCAGATTGTTGCACAAAGGGCCATAAAAGGCCCAAGAGTTGGTCAAAAGGGGATGGACAAGGAGAAACAGATGGGAAAAAAACAGAAGGCACTAGAGAGACTTAAAGGGGTATTCTGGTTACATTATTATCGCATATACACAGGACAGGGAATAACTATTAGATCGTTGGGAGTCTGGAACCCCCACCGATCACAAGAATTTTGACCTTGTACCCCCTGCAGCCTCTTGAAATGAACGGAGGCATGTGTGTAGCCGCTCCATTCATTTGTATGGAAATTCTGGAGCTCTGTAGGACTCACACCGATCTAAGCTGTATATAGTGGATAACTTAAGGTGACCAGAATACCTCTTTCAGTTTGTGGTGTTTCTATGTATGGAAATTATAATCTCATTGAACTAAAATTTTGTTTATAAGGAAAAAATATCATGCTGCATATAACGTCTATTATTTCTTAATATATTTCCATGTAAAGTACTAATAACTGTAAAGGCAATTTTCTATTTTATACATGATGCTTTTAATATATAATATTTCTTGCAACAATATTATAATATAAAAAAAAAATCGGTTACCCTCAATTTTTTGTCTAGAACTTTCAAACACACATCACTTTTCATCTTGTATAGTGATGTTTGCACAAAATTGACAGAACAAGGGGTTGTCCATGCAGACATAGGGTTGTCTATGTTCAGGTCCTATTAGCCGACCTTCCTACATTGCTGGGCCTACGGAGGGATACAGCTCTGCTGCAGCCAGTCATTGGCTGTAATTGCACGAGTCCCCCGTTAGTCTGGATGTTGACATGTGGGACTGGAGTGCATCAGTGTCAGCGGGGGGCTGAGGGAGCCAGAACCCAGTGGCATGGAGCATGTTATTTGGCTGCGCTCTGCAGGTCCAGAGGTCAGACCAAAAGGCCCCCGGACGTGGACAACCCTTTTAAGTTGCTGCTGAGTATTTTTTATGCAGGTTTTTAAGCCAAATTCAGGAGTGGGTCGTAAAAGGACAGAAAGTATAAAGGACATATTTCTCCTCAGTTTTCTTTTAATCAACTCCTGGTTTTGGCTTCAAAAACTGCACTGCAAAAGCTAAATGTGGAAACCCAGTCAAACATCAGGTAATAAAGTGGTAATTAGTTTGGCCATGTGTGAGAAAACTAAAATAAAATCTGTATGCTAGTAAGTAAATAATTGCAAATACTGTGTATGCAGGCAAAATCAAATTATTCTTTGTTGAGGCAGAGAATGTTAAAATTATTTGTTCACCCCTCAGAAAATAATGGCTACTTATAATCCATTTTGGAACAGCAGTAAAAAAAAGGATTAAAGCTGTAAGATTACATTAAAACCATAGCTTAAATAAAAAAAATTGAGTGGATACAGTGCTAAGAAGGCTCATTTTATTTCACAAAATAAAAAGTCACATCTAATTAGTGTGAGCGAATTGATTCTAAACAAATTGGATTAAAAAAAATTGTCCTCCAAACAAATCCAAAGATTTGTAAATAGATTTTGGACAAATTGCAGATACGCCATTTTACTGTAAATATTGGCAGGGAAAACCACGAGGTAGAAAGAAGATGGAGGATCACATGACACTGGGAGGAAGTGGGGATGTCACAGATCAGTGGGTGTGAACCCACTGTACCACTGACTGGCTATACTCTGGAGGGGCGTGTCTAAGCAACTACCTGGTTTTCACTAGAGCCTTCTGATGATAAGGATAGACTTGAGCCGTTAGGGTAGTTGCCAGAGGCTACTCCAGAGCAATCCACGAGTCAGTGGCAGCTGGTCCGGGCGGACTAGGAGATACCTGAGTAGGTACCAGAAGTACAAGCGTAGTCATGCGGGCAGAGACATTACCAGGAGCAAAGGATGAGGCAGAGACGTGGTCAGGCAGGCAATAGGTCAGGGCAGGCAGCACAGGTACAGTTCAGGCAATCCGGATCGGCAACAGGAGAGTCAAAGCAAGCAGGCAGGGATCAGACGATAAGCAGAGTCCAGGGACAAAGTATAGATCAGGAGCACACAAGAGTATCAGGCACCAACACACCAGGACCTTGACACAGGGATCTGGGAATGGGGCTGAGCCACTTAAATATACGCAGGAGAGCCAGGGTTGGTCAGCGAGGTCAACTGACCTAACCCACACAGCCCAGGGAGTGATGCGCTCCACCCTTAGAGCAGTGTAAGATGAAATCAGCCAAACTCAAGCTGTGTCCAGGGCTGAGTGGAAGCTTTGGAGCAAAATCCTCAAAAGCAATAAAACCTACAGAACAGAGCCCAGAGCGCAGCAGTGATATGGGAAGCACTGGCCACAGGTCACCGCTGAGCATGGCGCCCGGGACCACTGCGATAAGCGGGGGAACAGCGGTGTACAGCAGCCGCTGTTACAGGGGAGAGGGCTTGCTGTGAGAGGCTCAGAGGCTAACAGCCTTTATCAGTCAATTGGAGCAGAATTGTAGAAGGTCCTTTGCTGAGAGCGTAATAGAACTGCGATCTGTGTTCAGATTCTTACCTGAAAGGATGTGTTACGGCAGTGTCTATCAAAAAGCTATTACAGACATAAGCAACTAATGTAGTGTGATAAAGACACTATAGGGAGAGAACAGAGAAAGAATTGGAAGGTATAATTTGGGTAGATTTTAGGGAATTTGATCAGGGAGAGCTTTTAGGCTAGGGCCACACAGCAACATATGTAGTGCAACATCAAGTCGCAAGACAAAAAAACATACAGCTATGCGGAGACATAAGTCGAGCATCATTTTTTGTAATGACAGTCAATAGTTTGGCAATGTGACATGCTGCAACTGTGATGCCACAGACACAAAAATCATATTTTTTTTCGACTGTCGCATTGCAGTCACAGCATGTTGCATTGAGACTCTATTAACTACCATTACAAAAAATGTCATGCGACTTTTCAGAGACAAGAAGCTGCGCAACACATGTTGTAGTGTAGCCCTAACCTTAGGAAAGCTTTAAGGGAGTAAGGGGCTGGTTGTAGCAAGTTCTGCATTACAAAAAAACCCACATAAGAAACAAATTTTTCTGTATATGAACAGACAGCTTGTTTGCTTTAAAAAACAACAACTCAGTCTATAGGCTTTATTTCCAGCAGCACCTCAAAAGCATTCTGCTGCAAACACTTAGCAATTGCACTTTTTTCTTCTAAAAACCATTTCAATGGATTATACCCGTGTTACTAAAGATGTTGCATATTGCTGCAAGATAATAGGTAGTTACAGCAAAAGCAATTGTCACCGCCAGTTCTGTGAGAAGGTCTGGCAGACAGATTCAGGGTAATCTGAAGAGGATGAGTGAGAGATATAAGCGTGTGGCGCATAAGAGACGTGTGCCTGGTCCGGACCTGAATGTGGGTGATCTGGTGTGGTTGTCTACAAAGAATATCAAACTGAAGGTTCCCTCCTGGAAGTTGGGTCCTAAGTTTATTGGGCCTTACAAGATCTTGTCCGTCATCAGTCCCATTGCCTTCCGTCTTGATCTTCCTCAGACTTGGAAGATCCATAATGTTTTCCACAGGTCCCTATTAAAACCTTATGTCTAACCCACTGTACCCTCCTCTTTGCCTCCTCCTCCGATTTTTGTTGATGGTAATCTTGAATTTCAGGTCTCTAGGATTGTGGATTCTCGCATTATCCGCGGTTCTCTCCAGTACCTTGTTCATTGGGAGGGTTATGGTCCTGAGGAGAGGATGTGGGTCCCAGTGGCGGACATTAAGGCAACTCGTCTCATCAGGGCTTTCCATAGGTCTCATCCTGAGAAGGTGGGCTCGGAGTATCCGGAATCCACCCGTAGAGGGAGGGGTACTGTCACCGCCAGTTCTCCTTCTCTACTTCTTGCATGACGTTCTTTGTTTTGGTTTCACTTTGTCATCTCCTTTCCTTCTCGCAGGTGTCACCTATTTAGACTAATCGTCTCCCTTTATATTCCCTCCCATACTGCCTCATTTTGTGTTTTATACTACTTCCTGGATGAAGTGTTCACTGCTGGAGGCTGCTGCTGTTGTTTGCTCAGATAAGTCTTTTCATGTATTGTGTTTCCTTTCTGGCTTGATTATAGGTGACCCTGACTCTGTCCGTATTAAGTGCAGGGAGTCAGTGTTCGTGTCCCCTCACTATTATAGGGTTTTCAGGTGTCACACAGTCTTAGGCACGTGGACATGCAATCGTGGGCATAGCAGTCAGGGAGAGATCTTAGGGTTTTATAAGGCTCACCTATATGCTCCTTAGTTTGGGATCAAGCCAGTCGGACGTTTATTCATAAGTTCCAGCTATCTGCAACATCATCCATGACAGCAATACTGCAATAGTATTTTTATACCGGTGGTGTGTTATTAAATGTGTTGCATATTGCTACAAGATAACAGGTAGTTAAGCAAAAGCAATACTGCAATAACGTCATTTTTATACCCATGATATTGAATGCATAGTTTAAAGACATTTTACCGCAAACATTGCATTGTTATATCCATCTTAGCGGATGCATTACTGCATCAGACCATGTAGGTCAAATACATTTCACTGCAAAAATTTATTTATTTAGATAAGATAAGATTTATTAAGATCAACGCTTTCTGAGCCGGCCTTGATAACACCTATGCTGTTGGAGGATGCAGAAAATTTATGATAAGGTGCACGCCTCTTCATAAATTAAGTGCCTCCTCCGGCAGTCCATGCGCCTAAACAAAAATCTACAACAGCTCAGAGCTACCATAGATTTCGGGCTTTATTTGAGCCAGAAAACTGGAGTAAATTAAGATAAATTTGTCAGGGATGCTGGCCGCGCCCCCTTCAACCCCTTTAAGGGAAGTGGCAAGGGTGGCATAGAAGCCAAAAGATGCGACAATTTTTAAAAAAGTTGCAGTTAAAAAGGTGTTATTCTGGCACCCCCCTGGTTTTCACCTTTTAGCCTCTTTAGAGGGATGTGAACTTCACTTCAGGAGAGAAACCAGGCCGCTACCTTCTTGGATAATACTGGTGTACTAGGCAACTGACCCATGGAGGTCAGAGACACCAGTGGAAGGCACTAGAAGCACAGACTAAGTATTAATACAGAACCAGGTAAAATACAGGTAAATCCAGGGCAAACATGTAATACAGGCAAGAGACAAAACATGGAGCACAGGCAGATGGACAGACTTCAGGAAACCAGACAGACGAATTACAGGAACCCATTCAGAAATAGCAAATGCATGTTCAATAACTTAGCAAGATGAACTTCATTAACCCATACAAACATCGCACATACTGGATGGCAGTGACCAAGATGTCTAGATGGAAGGATGCACAAGACGCTCACACTGTCACTAAAGGATACAGTTCACACACAGCGATACAGGACTCTAGCAGAGCAAATACAATTAATGACAATGTCAATAAAAAAGTGTACATAGCAATATATAGCAAAGGCATATGTAAATACAGTCAGGTCCATAAATATTGGGACATTGACACAATTCTAACATTTTTGGCTCTATACACCACCACAATGGGTTTGAAATGAAATGAACAAGATGTGCTTTACCTGCAGACTGTCAGCTTTAATTTGACGGTATTTACATCCAAATCAGTTGAACGGTGTAGGAATTACAAAAGTTCGCATATGTGCCTCCCACTTTTTAAGGAACCAAAAGTAATGGGACAATTGGCTTCTCAGCTGTTCCATGGCCAGGTGTGTGTTATTCCCTCATTATCCCAATTACAATGAGCAGATAAAAGGTCCAGACTTCATTTCAACTGTGCTATTTGCATTTAGAATCTGTTGCTGTCAACTCTCAAGATGAGATCCAAAGAGCTGTCACTATCAGTGAAGCAAGCCATCATTAGGCTGAAAAAACAAAACAAACCCATCAGAGAGACAGCAAAAACAGGCATGGCCAAAACAACTGTTTGGAACATTATTAAAAAGAAGGAACAAATCGGTGAGCTCAGCAACACCAAAAGACCCGGAAGACCATGGAAAACAACTGTGGTCGATGACCAAAGAATTCTTTCCCTGGTGAAGAAAACACCCTTCATAACAGTTGGCCAGATCAAGAACACTCTCCAGGAGGTAGGTGTATGTGTGTCAAAGTCAACAATCAAGAGAAGCCTTTACCAGAGTGAATACAGAGGGTTCACCACAAGATGTAAACCATTGGTGAGCCTCAAAAACAGGAAGGCCAGATTAGAGTTTGCTAAACGACATCTACAAAAGCCTTCACAGTTCTGGAACAACATCCTATGGACAGATGAGACCAAGATCAACTTGTACCAGAGTGATGGGAAGAGAAGAGTATGGAGAAGGAAAGGAAATGCTCATGATCCTAAGCATACCACCTCATCAGTGAAGCATGGTGGTGGTAGTGTCATGGCGTGGGCATGTATGGCTGCCAATGGAACTGGTTCTCTTGTATTTATTGATGATGTGACTGCTGACAAAAGCAGCATGATGAATTCTGAAGTGTTTCGGGCAATATTATCTGCTCATATTCAGCCAAATGCTTCAGAACTCATTGGACGGCGCTTCACAGTGCAGATGGACAATGACCCAAAGCATACTGCAAAAGTAACCAAAGACTTTTTTAAGAGAAAGAAGTGGAATGTTATGCAATGGCCAAGTCAATCACCTGACCTGAATCCGATTGAGCATGCATTTCACTTGCTGAAGACAAAACTGAAGGGAAAATGCCCCAAGAACAAGCAGGAACTGAAGACAGTTGCAGTAGAGGCCTGGCAGAGCATCACCAGGGATGAAACCCAGCGTCTGGTTATGTCTATGCGTTCCAGACTTCAGGCTGTAATTGACTGCAAAGGATTTGCAACCAAGTATTAAAAAGTGAAAGTTTGATTTATGATTATTATTCTGTCCCATTACTTTTGGTCCCTTAACAAGTGGGAGGCACATATGCAAACTGTTGTAATTCCTACACCGTTCACCTGATTTGGATGTAAATACCCTCAAATTAAAGCTGACAGTCTGCAGTTAAAGCACATCTTGTTTGTTTCATTTCAAATCCATTGTGGTGGTGTAGAGAGCCAAAAATGTTAGAATTGTTTTGATGTCCCAATATTTATGGACCTGACTGTAGGTCAGAACTCAGGCACGGATATAACTAGAACAATCCAGACACAAACTTGACAGATGAACTCCAACACAGACAGAATCCAAATGGATCAGAGCGAGTCATGAAATGTTTCATAACCAGGGCAGGTCACAGAACCAAGAGATAAATATGGCTAACACAGAAATCAAGAACATACATAGCAGACTTAATGAACTCATTAGATGAACAGATGAACTCACACAGCTTGGGAATGATTAACCCTCACAATACATAACTGAGGTATATAAGCATATTGGCATCATTCACACCACAAGCAACCAACGCCAGGATACACCGAGCAGTGGCAACATGAACTGCCATTGAACACAATGGCTCCAATTCAAACCTACAAGCTACCGATGCTGGTGTTTATGGTACAATGGCAACAGGTGAAACGTCATTGTAATAACCATGTTCAAAGACATTTCTGCGCAAAAATTGCATTGTTATTTCCATGATTTAATTGCTAAACATAGCTATATATGTCAGGGTCCCTAACATTATTTGCTATTACCTTCACTGCATTCAAGGGCTTAAAAGGTGGGAAGCGGGGGACTGGGGGAGAGAGAGCCAAAAAGGCCAATCGGAGCAACTTTGATTCATGTAGAATCAACTCAGACACAAATCAAGTTTTAAAAAAAATTCTACCAATCAAGCACAAAACGAAGTTCAAAAAGTTTGATCATCTCTAGTGTATGAGGGCTGCACATTGAAGAGGACCACAGCCAGTGTTGTACACAAGGTGGGTTACCTGGTTGAAGGGGTCATCCAGGATTTTATTATTGATGGACTCTTCTTAGGATAAGAATATTTGATTGGTGGGGGTCTGACACCTTGCATTCCACCAATCAGCTGTTCTGGAGTAGCTCTGGCTCCAGAAGTCAGTGCTGGAACCAGTGATGTCCAGTTTGCCGTTTTCGCCCGTGAACACATGCGGGCTGCCTTTTTGAATCACAAGTCCGGCGATGCACAGGTAAGTCCTTACCTGTGCCTGCGCCGCGAGCCGGTCTGAAACAAATGCGGTCACCGGGAGCAGGCAGTTCCGAGAACAGCCCGATGAAGGCCCCCCGCGCGTGTTTTCGGAACTGCCTGCTCCCGGTGACCGCATTTGTTTCAGCCCGGCTCGCGGCGCAGGCACAGGTAACGACTTTCCTGTGCATAGCCGGACTTGTGATTTAAGATGGCAGCCCGCATGTGTTCCCGGGCGAACACGGCGAACTGGCCATCACTGGCCGGAACTACAGCTTTTTTCATTGTGTAGTGGATGGAGCTGAAAACTGCTGTATTGTTCTTATTGAAGTGAATGGGAGCAGTCCTGCTGTAACCAGCTTCGTCCAATGCACAATGGACGGAGCTGTGTAGTTTCAGTGCTGCCTTCTGACAAAAGAGCTACCTGAAAACAGTGGGGGTGCGGGGAGTCAGACCCCCACAAAACACATATTGATGGCCTATAATGAGGATAGGACATTAGTAGTAAAGTCCTGGAGATGCTTTTTAATACCTCCCTCTTGTGCCCTGACTTCTTTATTGACTAATCCCAGTGGATCTCCTCCTCTGGTTTTTTAGACAATGTGCATGTAATGCTGTCTGTTATCTGCTGCAAAAGGGTGAGCTTATAAGGTGTAAATAACTGTGTTTGCTCTTCGGACCGTATGCGGAACCATTCACTTCAATGGGTCCGCAAAAAAAAAAAAAAGGAAGTTACTCCGTGTGCTTTCCGTTTCTGTATGTTCGGATTTCCGTTTCGCAAAAAAATAGAACATGTCGTATTATTGTCTGCATTAGGGACAAGGATAGTATTGTTGAAGGGCCAGCTGTTCCGTTCCGCAAAATACGGAATGCACACGGATGTCACCCGTATTTTTTGCAGATCCGTTTTTTGTGGACGGCAAAATACATACGGTCGTGTGCATGAGCCCTTACAAAGATGCACCATGCTAGTCCTTAGTACTTTACCATTGCACTTATCTGATATGTCTCTCTAAAAAGGGAACTCGTTTGACAGCCTGAGGTCAGGCAAGCAACAAAACTCTGGACTAAGTGGACGTGGATGCTGAGAATGCAGCCAGTGTAAACTGACAGCTAAAGAACCATAAGCAAACTCACCATAGAAGCTGTGTGCTAGAACCAGGGCCGGAGCTACCATAAGGCAGACCAAGAATTATTATTTTTTAATCACTTACTTGAATTTGTGCCGCAGCGCTGCTGCCGCCCGCCCGCCCTCCGCCACCCTGCGTGTGCCGGCAGCTCCGAGTCACTGCAACACGGTCACATGGGCTCAGCCTGCCACGGGCGCGTGACTGGTGAGTGAGCGGCGCCGCGGTGGTGGGTAGCAGGGACTATAGGTGAGCTGACTGATTGTGTTGTGTCTGACTCACACAGACACAGCCGTCAGCAAGATTGAAGACGCACTCGCAGCCAGCAGCAGGAGTCAGGACAGGTCAGAACTTGTTAGGGTAGGTGATTGGTGAACAGAATTGAATGGTATATATGGTGATCAATTATTTCAAAATGATGAGATGACGCTAGGCTAGCGCACTGACTAGCACCAGAGCAGAGGCGCTCAGCCTGACCGTGACATGATGGAGGGAGGGGGGACAATGTAAATGTCTATACAGTTGTACAGTACTCTGAGTATGTGACATGGGAATGGGGCCAGGCCGCCAGGAAGGGTCGGCCGGGGGGGATGATGTGCCATGGGGTGGGGGGGGGGGAAGAAATGTGACACAATAGGGGGTAATGATGTGATCATGATGTGACATGAAGGGGGTGATGTAAACTAAAAAGGAGGGGTGATGTGACATGGTTTTGAGGGGGAGAAATTTGACATGGTGGGGGATAAATGTGAAATGGCGGGGGAGAAATGTGAAATGGCGGGGGAGAAATGTGACATGGATGGGGAGAAATGTGACATGGCGGGGGAGAAATGTGACATGGAGGGGTGAGAAATGTGACATTGAGGGGGTGAAATGGACATGGAGGGGGAGAAAGGTGCCATGGGGGCATGATGGCTGACATGGGGGGCATAATGGCTGACATGGGGGGCATAATGGCTGACATGGGGGGCTGATGGCTGACATGAGGGGCTGACGGCTGACATGGGGGGCTTATGGCCGGTGCATCTTATAGGGCGAAAAATACGGTCCTCAAACCAGCGATTGTCTGAAGCAGAGCGAAGATACCAGGACCACACAGAGGAGAAGCCAGCTGATACAGACGGGACCAGGGCCAGGTGAGCTGCGGGAGGGGGGGGGCGGGGGGCGCCAAAATGTAGCTTCGCTTGTGTTTGCAAAAATCCTTGCACCGGCCCTGGCTAGAACAATAACTGGGAGATAGCTGAGACACCCCAAGAGAGAAAGAATTGTGACCTGCGAGGGAAAGACAGCTTCCACCATCAACCAATTGCTATAACTAGCACTGCTAGAAAACACCAAGCTTCTTGTGCCTAAGTATTGAGTACTGTTATGCTGGTATGACTGTGTATACATTATAACCCCAAAAATGTTGCACCACTATGTGATTGAGAATAAGTTGATGTCTGCATTCACTGGCATAACTATAGCAGTCGTAGCGGTCGCAGTTGCGACCGGGCCCGTAAGCCAGGGGGGGCCCAGAGGGCCCTCTTTGCCAGTGGTACTGTACTTCTCCCTTTATAAGATGCAGTGGATCTTTTAAAGGGAATACTGGAGCACTTCCATAATGGAAGCGCTCACTAGTCTGCAGGAGGAGGGGGAGAGAAGCACTGTGAGCAATGTCCAGTACTTACCCCTCCTCCTGCTTGCTCGTCTCAGGGCTCGCACTGCTGTGTCCTGGATGCCTGCAGCATCAGGAAGTACAGAACGCACTCTGACCTGACACTGCAGGAGGTCAGGTGACTGCAGCGCGGGCCCTGAGAAGAGAAGACAGCCAGGACAGGGAGAGTGGAGGCAGGAGAGGAAACTTACTTTATTATTTTACAGTATGATCTGAGGTCTGATATGGAGGTCCAATGGGGGTCTGGAGTTGTCTATGTGGGGTCTAGAGGTCTGACTGGGGGGTCTGGAGGTCTTATGGGGGTCAGGACGTCTGACTGGGTGTCTGGAGGTCTGACTGGGGGTCTAGAGTGGACTAATGTGAGTCTGGAGGTCTGACTGGGGGGTCTGGATGACTCTGCAGGGTCTGGAGGTCTGACTGGGGAGTCTGGTGATCTGACTGGGGGGTCTGGAGGTCTGACTTGGGATATGAAGAGGTCTAATGGGGGTCTGGAGGTCTGATTGGTGGTCTGGAGGTCTACTGGGGTCAGATATGGGGGTCTGGAGGTCTAGTGGGAGTCTGGAGCTCTAATGGGGGTCTGGAGGTCAGATATGGGGGCCTGGTATGAGGTCTGATATGTGGGTCTGGAGGTCTGGTCTGGATGTCTGATACAGGGGTCTGATATGGCGATCTTATCTGAGGTCCGATATTGGGTCAGGGTCTTACATGGAGGTCTAATGGGGGTCGGATCGGAGGTCTAAAACTGGGGTCTTATATGGGGGTCTGACATAGAGGTCTAAAGGGGGTTTGGTCTGAGATGGGAGGATCTCATTTAGGGTTTTATATGGGGGTCTGATCTAAAAGGAAGGGGGGATTTTTTTGTACTGGCGCACAATATAAAGGGGTGTTTTTGTACTAACGCACTATCTGTGTGGTACCAGTATTTTCCAGGGGGACTCTTTCTGCAGGAAAGTATTGGGGAGCACAGTGGACACAGTATTGGGGGTGGAAGGATGATGGAAAAGTAGGAAAGTAAGATGTCTGTTTGTTAAACTCTGCAAAGACGAGGCGCGGCTGAAAGAAGTCACCATGGTGGTCTGGTCTAACAGGAGAAGAAGAGGAAAGAGAATATCTATATCAGAGAGGAGACGCCACTGTATGTAAGAGGTACATACAGTCAGGTCCATAAATATTGGGACATCAACACAATTCTAACATTTTTGGCTCTCTACACCACCACAATGGATTTGAAATGAAATGAACAAGATGTGCTTTAACTGCAGACTGTTAGCTTTAATTTGAGGGTATTTACATCCAAATCAGGTGGACGGTGTAGGAATTACAACAGTTTGCATATGTGCCTCCCACTTGTTAAGAGACCAAAAGTAATGGGACAGAATAATAATCATAAATCAAACTTTCACTTTTTAATACTTGGTTGCAAATCCTTTGCAGTCAATTACAGCCTGAAGTCTGGAACGCATAGACATAACCAGACGCTGGGTTTCATCCCTGGTGATGCTCTGCCAGGCCTCTACTGCAACTGTCTTCAGTTCCTGCTTGTTCTTGGGGCATTTTCCCTTCAGTTTTGTCTTCAGCAAGTGAAATGCATGCTCAATCGGATTCAGGTCAGGTGATTGACTTGGCCATTGCATAACATTCCACTTCTTTCTCTTAAAAAAGTCTTTGGTTACTTTTGCAGTATGCTTTGGGTCATTGTCCATCTGCACTGTGAAGCGCCGTCCAATGAGTTCTGAAGCATTTGGCTGAATATGAGCAGATAATATTGCCCGAAACACTTCAGAATTCATCATGCTGCTTTTGTCAGCAATCACATCATCAATAAATACAAGAGAACCAGTTCCATTGGCAGCCATACATGCCCACGCCATGACACTACCACCACCATGCTTCACTGATGAGGTGGTATGCTTAGGATCATGAGCATTTCCTTTCCTTCTCCATACTCTTCTCTTCCCATCACTCTGGTACAAGTTGATCTTGGTCTCATCTGTCCATAGGATGTTGTTCCAGAACTGTGAAGGCTTTTATAGATGTCGTTTAGCAAACTCTAATCTGGCCTTACTGTTTTTGAGGCTCACCAATGGTTTACATCTTGTGGTGAACCCTCTGTATTCACTCTGGTAAAGGCTTCTCTTGATTGTTGACTTTGACACACATACACCTACCTCCTGGAGAGTGTTCTTGATCTGGCCAACTGTTGTGAAGGGTGTTTTCTTCACCAGGGAAAGAATTCTTTGGTCATCCACCACAGTTGTTTTCCGTGGTCTTCCGGGTCTTTTGGTGTTGCTGAGCTCACCGATGTGTTCCTTCTTTTTAATAATGTTCCAAACAGTTGTTTTGGCCATGCCTGTTTTTGCTGTCTCTCTGATGGGTTTGTTTTGTTTTTTCAGCCTAATGATGGCTTGCTTCACTGATAGTGACAGCTCTTTGGATCTCATCTTGAGAGTTGACAGCAACAGATTCCAAATGCAAATAGCACAGTTAAAATGAAGTCTGGACCTTTTATCTGCTCATTGTAATTGGGATAATGAGGGAATAACACACACCTGGCCATGGAACAGCTGAGAAGCAAATTGTCCCATTACTTTTGGTTCCTTAAAAAGTGGGAGGCACATATGCAAACTTTTGTAATTCATACACCGTTCAACTGATTTGGATGTAAATACCGTCAAATTAAAGCTGACAGTCTGCAGGTAAAGCACATCTTGTTCGTTTCATTTCAAATCCATTTTGGTGGTGTTGAGAGCCAAAAATGTTAGAATTGTATCAATGTCCCAATATTTATGGACCTGACTGTATGTGGCGCTGTGTGACCCTGTATGTTCTGTAGTGCTATATGGAATGTTTTCCAAGTATGTCTTTAAAGAGGTTGTCCGCTTTTTTTTGTATGAGCGCTGCCTTCTCTGCTCTGCTTACCTGCTCATCACTGCAAATGCTACGACGAGCAGGTGAACAGAGCAGAGAAAGCAGCTCTCATATGAACGCTGCCCTCTCTTCAAACAGCTGATCGTTGGGAGTGCTGGAGGACCCCGGGCCGATCTAATATTGATGACCTATTCTGAGGATAAGTCATCAGTAGTAAAAAGAGGACAACCCCTTTAACAGTAGGACTGGAGGGGAGGGGTTAGGTTGAGAATTTTGGATGGGGGGGCCGTTTTAATATTTGCCTCAGGCAGCGGAAAAGCTTGGCGCACCAACGCACAGTGAAGGGGGGGGGGCCCAAGCTGAACTCTTGCACCAGGGCCTATGAGCCTTTAGCTACACCCCTGTCTGTATTTATACCCTTTGTGATCTCTTAATTCTTTCTGCACCGTTACTTTGATAGTGGTCACTGTTAGAACCCTTTGCCTAGATTGTCACCCAGTAGTGTCTAAATCCCATGTGTTGTAAGGACCTTCAGATGTCACAGGGTCGCGTGGCATTTGAAGCTATAGTTCCAAACTCACCATGTGCCACACTGAATACAACATCATTATGCTTAGTTAGTATTATTTTTAGATTATATTACTAATCATCAGCACATGGAATGTAGCCATTTATATGCTCCTATATTTCACATCAAAGCCTGTGACTTTAGCATATCACGTGACCAGCACATTACTTTGGACACTACTATTGTCACCCATCCTCTATCTTGGACATTACAAAATCATGGGGGATGTTCACCTTTCACCAGCAGATGGTAGGCAGCATTGCACACAGAAAGCAGTCAGGTCAGAGAACTGAGTTTTACAGCTGTGTCCACCTCTAACTTTATGAAATAAATCCAAGTGGTTGTGTATAAGTATGTCACCACATCAAACACGTCATTGTCTCTCACCTGCTTAGGCCCTTTATCACCAAATGGGGGAGTAGGGTGAACTGGATTGTAGTATGTTGACAGTTCAGCTGTAGCTTATTAGAAGAAGCATAGAAGAGTAACACAGAAAACTAAACCTGGCCATACACATTCAATAGTTGTCAGCCGAACGATCATTCAGACATCAGTTATGTCTTCTCAGTTCCTTCCTGACTCCCCCATACACATACATGTTTGGTTCAGTGAAAATATTCACTTTTCCCGATAGTTCTCTCCCCTGACATCTGTCTGGGGAGAGTTGGATGCGCCCCACAAACATTAGACAGTTTTCCTTTAACTTCAAATACTTAATGTTTTATTTCTTAATGTTTACTGTAGTCTTCAGAATACCAGGGGGATTTCTCTGCCACGGAATATTATACATTATGTCAGTAATTCAGTTAGGAAACCTGTAATCCCTGAAACATTTTCATGACCTTGTCTTCTTTACAAACAAGCTCCAACTGTAGTGCAGTGCGCATAAACTCATAGGATCTATCACATCAGAATGCATATCTCGAATGAAATGCTTCTGCTGACAGAGGTATCTACTGTAGCTTGAATGTTCTTTTCCTATGTGCTGGTTTGTATCACTATGATGTCCCAAAGTAAAAGGGACACCTGTATATTGAATAGATTTGCTTCTCTGCTTGAACTTAATAATCCTAACTATTCACAAAAAAGGAACATACCACTACAAATAGTGTCCAAATACTAAAGTGCAAAAATAACCTTTCAGGTCTTCAGTCACTGAGGTTGATATCTTTGATGCTTCACTATTAGAAACTATATTGGTTATAAGAGGAAAGCTTTGTTCTTTGATACAATAAAGGTAAAAAAAAAAGCTACAATGGAAGATATCCTTTATGTGTAGATGAATCCAATTAACATAACTTATATATTTTTATATCTGAAGTTATTTTTTATAGTAACTCCTATACAGACCTACATCTCTATGGTAACAGATTATAAATCAACCTTATATATTCTGAACCCACAGTTAAGGATGACCGAACTGAGTTCGGTCTGAACTTTAGTATTTTTCGGATGGCAGACAAACCTAAATCTTTCCAAGGTCGTTTCAGACGAATCCACTAAAACGGAGCATAGTTTTAGTGTACATGTCGGCGGGAAAAAAGCACTAGGGAGGAAGAAGAAGGCTTCTCACATGGGGGAAGGGCTTGCCCTGATTGACTCCCAGGCTGACAGACAGCCTAGATGAGCTACAGCAGGCAGGGAGGTTCTGTAAAAGAGGGTGGTTGTATGTGGCAGTGTCTGCCAGGAAAACTATTTTAGGGAGTCAGGGACAGTGAAATATCAATCAGGGACAGTCAGAAATCAATCAAGCCCATTGCCAGGGAAAGTGAAGGGACAATTTCCACAGGGTCATAATTTTATTTTTTTCATAGGGGGTGCTATCAGTCTAATTAAGCAGCATGCATACATGATTAATGCAGTAATACCCATGGTGTGGCAGCAATCTACCTCTGTGTGTTAAGTTGAAATTGAGCATCATGCCTCAATTGTCCATTAATGTATTTTCAGTTTCCACACAATTGGAATTGACATTTTTTTTTGCATTATTAAATGTAATTAAACCAGTATATGTATGTATATTGTAGGCGCAAGGGTCCGTCATTGACGGAAGGTATGTGTCACCGAGGTTCCTGGCCTCGGTGGAGCAAGAGGCAGTTTTCATGTGTCAACAGCAGTTGCTGTTTGACACCTAGCTATTTAGTATAGCTGTATAGCGGGTCCTGGATGGCTCTTACTGGGAGTAGTCAAAGTGCTGGGTGGGTGACTACTACCAACGTTCCAGGCCGGCAGTGTCAGCTGGGTGTTATTACCTCTCTCTGACAAAGGAGCTCTGGCAATCGCTGGATTGAGATCTGAGCCGTGTGCTAGGTTGGAGGCCTGAGTTTGGGAGGTCTGCTTTGTCCTGAGCAACGCCGATTGGGTGTGAACTAACACCTAGGATAACAGGTGACCGTGTTGCTGTATGAACTGTCTAGGTGTGGACAAACACCAAAACTACAAATTGACTTTCGCACTGTTTTGTTGCCATAAGTGTGAATAAAACACTGAAGTATTTTAGAGTTACAAACTGGTCTTTGCCTCTATATTGCATCCGCTTGTCCTGTCTACCAGAGCGAATCCCCAAAATATATGTATATAAAAATATATCTGCATATGTATATAATTGCTACAAGACGCAAGGTATAGCAGCAATCTTTGTGGGTATTAACGAGAAATTGAGCGTCAGTCCTCAATTATCCTTTTCTGTGATTTCTATTTCCACACGGTTGGAATTTAAATATTTTTTGGGACTTCACAGGCCATTACACAAATGTATCTGTGAGGGATAAAGAATTTAGGCCTAAATCAGTTTCCCTTTATTTCTGTGCTCACAAACATGTTTTTTTTTTTATTGGGGACTGATTATATTCAAACTAGCATCATATATACGTGATTACTACACCAATAGACAGGGTAGCACACAAAAGTAATTGAGAGTGATAACGAATTTAGGCCCAAATCCATTTCCCTATTTCACACATTTGTAATCAATTTTGGTTACTACACCAATACACAGGGTAATGCATAATATCTGAAAGGTTCAAAAATGTCTGGGCTACGGAAGGGTTCCAACCAAAAGACCCAGAGCCAGAATGTTTCTAGTAGCAGCTCTATCTATCTGGCCAGAAGTAATGGTAGTAGTAGGCCAAAGTTGTGCCTGCTGGCTTTGGAAAGATGCAACATTATTGTTGAGTAGAAAGAGGATGAGATGGCTCACTCCTCCTCTTAGTTTTAGAAGGATGACATGGAGGTGACTTCAGAGTCCGACACCATGCCGTGGAGCCAGGTGTCACAGTGTTCCTCCTGCTTCTCTTCCTTGCAGCACCAAAGGTTTTCAGTGGAGTCCACCCAGTCCTCACTGCCCCTTCCTAGAGGGGCACCTTCCGTTTTCCTAAGAAGTGGCAAGAAAACTCCACCATGCATGTCTATGAGTAAGACAGTTGTTACGGTTGAAACGCATCTTACCAGACAATTATGTGCATTTATAATGTGAACAGTTGTCAATAAACAAGATATGATCACTGGATACACCTCCTTTTCTTCCAAGTTTCTCCAGAGTGTGAACACACCTTAGGATCCAAGCTTTGAGTCTACAAGCTATTCTCTTGGGAGCTGGACATCCACCACATGTGAACTACCTAAATTATTGCCAGTCTCTGTTGCATACCCAGTTCCTTGACCCCATGGATTTCTGGGCAGACTGACTCGTACTGGCCCATCATGCTTTCTATCTTCTTTCTTGCCCTGCCTCCAGTGTCATCTCGGAGAGGGTTTTCAGCGCCACAGGGGGCGTGGTGACACTCAAACGGACCAAGTTGTCCTCTGCCAGCGTCCAAAACATCACTTTTGTCAAAATGAATCAAGGCTAGATTCAGGGGAATTTTCCAGCTGATTCCGATGTATAGACCTCACCCACCTTGCATTGCTGGCAGTGCCACATATAGCCACTATTGCTGTCTGTCTGCTATTATCACATTCTGTATGGCTACTGCTGTGGCCTACATCATGCTACTAATGCCTCTCAATTGTAAGTTTAAATGTATCCAGTTTCCTCATGGATGAAATTAAAAAATTCAGTATGTACTATCTTACAAATAAAAAATAAAATAAAATTGGGGGCGGGGTTTAAGGCGCTACATAAATGTATGTAAACACTACGTCAACATATACATTTTCTCACAGTCCAGACAATGCTGGGGCCTGCATCATGCCACTGCCACTAATGCCTGAGGGTCGGTTTCTGCATACTCACTTTCCACACGGTTCAAATTTGTAAAAAAAAATTTAGGGGGGTGGAGGTTCAATTTATTTAATGCACAGTCTAAATGTACTTGATTACTGCGTCAATACTGATTTTTCTCATGGTCAAGGCAATGCTGCGGTCTGCACCATGTCACTGCCACTAATGCCAGGGTCAGTTTCCGTGTTTTTGAGGGGTAGGTGCGGAGGGGTTACCACAGTTAAAATGTTAAAAAAATTTGGGGAGGTGGTTAACAGTTGAAATAGATTTTTTTTTTTTTTTGGGGGGGGGGGGGGGGTTGTTAAATTGCCGGTGCCCGATCTTGCCACTTTTGCTGTCTGTCTGCCCATCTACCATTATGTTCTGTACGGCTGCTGCATGTCTGCATCATGCCACTTATGACACTTTCCAACCATCAAGTTCCGTATGTCTACTGCTGCAGCCTGCATCATGCCACTAATGCCACTTGCCAAGCATCACATTCCCCAAACACACTTCTTTAACCCCTTCATGCATTTGGACGTAACTGTACGTCCAAATCGCAGGAAATTTACTGCATTTGGACGTACAGTCACGTCCAAACTGCTTACCGGGGCTGTGACATTGACACTATAAAGTGTCACAGCCCCGGAGTCTCCACTCCCCTGGAGCTCAGAGACACCGGGGAAGCCGGCAAGGGACCAATCAAAGTGGTCCCTTGCCGACAAGAGGTCCGATTGGTTAGTCTCTGCAGACTGACCAATAGACCGCTTAAGTGTTAAAATGCCAGTTTCAGGCTGTGATCTCCACGCTGGAGATCGCAGCCTGAAATCAGGTAAGACCTCTTGTGTGCACCCAGTGCCCCTGATCGTGTCTGTGGCCCCCCAGTGCCTCTGATAATTCCCCCCATATGCCTCCAGATGCCCCCATTGCCCCCTGTAGCTGGCTTCACTGTGATGGCAGCGGCTGAGAGTGACTTACAGCTAACACTCTGCTGCTATGTCCGAAATCCGTGCTGGCACCGATCTCTGCCGTTTAACCCCATAGATGCCGTGGTCAGTCGCCGCCTGCGACATCCATGGGGTTGAGAGGGAGGATGCTCCCTTTCATTTCGATTGGGCTGCTACGAGGGCAGCGGGTCGATGGTTGCCATGGCAACCATACGCCTTACAAAAGCGTCCAGGCTGCCATGTACCTAAAGCTGATCAGACCCTGAGGGTCTGATCAGCCTTAGTGTAAATGTAGCACTGACTATACAGTGCATTGCAATAGATGACTATTGAAATGCACTGTATAGCCATCAGGCCTACTGGATCTTCAAAATCCAAATGGGTCTTGATAAAAAAAAGTGTAAAAAATAGTAAAAAATAAAATTTTTATTTTTTTTTAAATAAAAATAATATAAATTGTCTTTTCTCACATCCATTCATTAAAAAAATAAAAAAAATAAAACAAACCTGCACATAATTGGTATCTCCATGTCCATAATGACCTGATCTATAAAAGTATCATGTTACTAATCTCACGCGGTGAACGACGTAAAAAAATAATGTAAAAAACAATGATGGAATTGCTGTTTTTTTCACCTCATCTCCATAAAAATAACAAGTGATCAAAAAGTCATATGTAGCCCAAAATGATACCAATAAAAACTACAGTCCCCACACAGCTACACTAGTAAAAAAAAAAAAAATTATTGATGTTATATGGTGATGCAAATTATCACTTCACCTCCACAAAAAATGGTATAAAAAGTGATCAAGAAGACTTATGTAACCCAAAATGATACCAATAAAAACTACAGTCCATAGCGCAAAAAAAACGAGCCCCCACACAGCTACAGTAGTAAAAAAATAAAAATGTTATTGATGTTAGCATATGGTAATGCAAATATCACTTCAGCGCCACAAAAAATGGTATAAAAAGTGATCGAAAAGACTTATGTTACCCAAAATGATATCAATAAAAACTACAGCCTGTCCCGCAAAAAAAACGAGCCCCCACACAGCTACAGTAGTAAAAAAATAAAAATGTTATTGATGTTAGCATATGGTAATGCAAATATCACTTCAGCGCCACAAAAAATGGTATAAAAAGTGATCGAAAAGACTTATGTTACCCAAAATGATATCAATAAAAACTACAGCCTGTCCCGCAAAAAAAACGAGCCCCCACACAGCTACATGGTGAAAAAATAAAAAAGTTTTTATGAAAAATATAATTTATCTTTAACACAAAAGTGATTTTATGCTAAAAATAGCAAAACATAAAAAAATATATATAAATTTGCTATCACTATAACAATATGAACCCATAGAATAAAATTATCATATTATATTTACTGCAAGAGGAACCCCCAGAAAAAAAAAAACACTGACAGAATTGCCATTTTTACCCACTTCACATCCACAAAAAAATCAAAAAGACATATGTACACCAAAATGATACCAATAAAAACTACAGCTCCTCCCACAAAAAAACAAGCTCCCACACAGCTACATTGGTGAAAAAATAAAAATGTTATGGCCTTTAAAAACAATTTTAGCTAATTACATGTTAGAAAATACTGATGCCGCTTCTTCCTTCTGAATGCTGCTGTGCCCCCACATATATGGTGTTGCTGTATTCAGGAAGAAATGCATAGCAAATTGTGGGTTGCATTTTCTCCTGTTAGCCCTTGTGAAAATAAAAAATTTGGGGCTAAATTACATTATAAAAAAAAAGTAAATTTTTCATTTTCACAACCATGCATTTCTAAATTCTATGAAACACTTGTTGGGGCAAAGCATTCACTTCACCCCTAGATTTATTCCTTGAGGGGTGTAGATTGCAAAATATGGTTCACTTTTGGGGCTTTTCTTCCTAGGGGTTCCTCAGGTTCTCTTCAAATATGACATGGCACCTGAAAACCATTCCAGCAAATTCTGCCCTCTGTAAACAATATGGTGCTAGTTTTCTTCTGAGCCCTGTCGTGCACCCATACTGCAGGTTCCGACCACATATGGGGTGTTTCTGTAAACTGCAAAATCCGGGTAATAAATATTGAGGTTTTTTTGGCTGTTGACCCTTGCTATGTTACAGGAAAAATTGATTAAAATGGAAAATCTGCACAAAAAAAATCTAAATTTTAAAATTTCCCCTCCATTTTGCATTAATTCTTGTGGAACACCTAAAGGGTTAACAACATTTGTAAAATCAGTTTTAAATAAATTGAGGGGTGTAGTTTCTAAAATGGGGTCATTTATGGGTGGTTTCTACTATGTAAGCCCCACAAAGGACTTCATAACTGAACTGGTCCTTAAAAAAGTCGGTTTTGGCAATTTTCTTACAAATTTTAAAATTTGCTTCTAAACTTCTAGCCTTCTAATGTCCTAAAAAAATAAAATTACATTTACAAATTGATGCCAACATAAAGTATACATACGGGAATGTAAATAATAACTATTTATGAAGTATCACTATCTGTCTTGAAAGCAGAGAAATTCTCATTTTCATAATAACAAATTTTTTCAAATTGTCTGCAAATGTGTTTATTTTTTATGCATAAAGGTAAAATGTATCAACTCTAATTCACCACTAAGGGCTCTTTCACACCTGCGTTATTGTCTTCCGGCATAGAGTTCCGTCGTCGGGGCTCTATGCCGGAAGAATCCTGATCAGGATTATCCTAATGCATTCTGAATGGAGAGTAATCCGTTCAGGATGCATCAGGATGTCTTCAGTTCCGGTACGGAACGTTTGTTGGCCGGAGAAAATACCGCAGCATGCTGCGCTTTTTGCTCCGGCCAAAAATCCGGAACACTTGCCGCAAGGCCGGATCCGGAATTAATGCCCATTGGAAGGCATTGATCCGGATCCGGCCTTAAGCTAAACGTCGTTTCGGCGCATTGCCGGAGCCGACATTTAGCTTTTTCAGAGTGGTTACCATGGCTGCCGGGACGCTAAAGTCCTGACAGCCATGGTAAGTGTAGTGGGGAGCGGGGGAGCAGTGTACTTACCGTCCGTGCGGCTCCCCGGGCGCTCCAGAGTGACGTCAGGGCGCCCCAAGCGCATGGATCACGTGATCCATGTGATCACGTTATCCATGCGCATGGGGCGCTCTGACGTCATTCTGGAGCGCCCCGGGAGCCGCACGGACTGTAAGTATACCTCTCCCCCGCTCCCCGCTCCTACTATGGCAACCAGGACTTTAATAGCGTCCTGGGTGCCATAGTAACACTGAAAGCATTTGGAAGACGGTTCCGTCTTCAAATGCTTTCAGTACACTTGCGTTTTTCCGGATCCGGCAGGCACCTCCGGCAACGGAAGTGCATGCCGGATCCCAACAACGCAAGTGTGAAAGAGGCCTAATATGTAGTATGATGTGTCACGAGAAAACAATCTCAGAATGGCTTGGGTCAGTAAAAACATTCCAGAGTTATTACCACATAAACTGACATTTGGGCCAAACTGGCTGTCGCTTGAAGGGGTTAAAATATCATAACACTGTCTGTGTTTAAAGTCATCTGCCCCTTTAAGGAACAATTTATAAACGTTTTCAAATATGAAAAAAAAATCGACATGGGCCAGCATGGTGTCTTTTTAAACACGCTGTATGATAACACAGTGAAATGTGCATTTACGCATAGCTACAGTTGAAACCAGAAGTTTACATACACTATATAAAAAGACACATATGCATGTTTTTCTCAATATCTGACATGAAATCAGAATAAACCTGTCACGGTAATGTAAAAGGGATAAGGGTAGCAGCTAGACCAGACTGCCAAGAAAGGGGAGCTGGTCACCTCCTATAGCATCCCTAAATCTGGCCCTGTTCTCCTAACTGTATGAGCCGACCCTTAAGGTAGGAGGGCGCATACACTGTAACCTCAGAACCCTGAAATCCCTGAATATGCCTGAGGTTAGGAGACAGGGACAAGAGACAACCAGGTTCATCCAAGACACAGATGAACCAGAGTCTCCATAGCCTAGCTGCAGGGAAAAGTAGACGACTGAATACAGCAACAGAGTCGGCAGGTAAGAACACCAGAAACACACTTACCTGCCGCAGCCACCATGACTGGGACCCGTGCAAAAGTACAGGTGCCCACACACCAAATAGGACACTGTGCAAACAACACCACACACAGGTATCCAGCAGACCTGATACTGCCTGGGCCCCATACAGCAGGGTGCACGGCAGCCCCAGGCAGTACTGCATCCAGACTTATGGTTCACCCCTCCGGGAAACCAGCCCCCTTCCAGAGGTATCAACATACCGGGTGACGTATAGCATACATGCAGGGACCAACACCAACAACAGCCTAGACATGTAACAACTAACAAAACGCTTCACACAAACATAAACCCACACCACACATACAACAAGTGAGGGTAAAGGTACATGGAGGGTACATAAGGGAGGCCACATAAGGTGGCCCTCAAGTACTGGGCAGAAACACCCAGGCAAGGAGCAAAGCTCCAACACCAAGCAAGACTGTAATTCAACTGCACCCAGCCAGTAAGCTACAGGTATATATCAAGCCCACGGCCACACCCAGGAAACACCTTAATCCCCACTAGCATGAAGATTAACCCCTTTCTCACCAAACAGCAGGGAGGCAAAACTTAAAGGGGAAGTGCACATGCAAACTGCCAACAACACGTTGCCACCGACAACCAGACTGCATGGCAACCGCGTCAAGGTCAAACACCAATATGACCGTGACAAAATCTTCCTATTTTTGGTCAATTAGGATTACCATAATTATTATTATTTGACAAATGCCAGAATAATGACAGAGAGAATGTTTTAAGGCATTTTTATTACTTTCTGCAATGTCAAAAGTTTCCCTTTCTGCCCCAGGCCAGTTTTCACCTTCCTGCCCAAGCCATTTTTTGCAAATCTGACATGTGTCACTTTATGTGGAAATAACTTTGGAATACTTTTACTTATCCAAGCCATTCTGAGAATGTTTTCTCATGACACATTGTACTTCATGATAGTCATAAATTTGAGTCAATATATTTCACCTTTATTTATGAAAAAATCCCAAATTTACCAAAAATTTCGAAAAAATCATAATTTTCTAAATTTTAATTTCTCTGTTTTTAAAACAGAAAGTGATACCTCCTAAAATATGTATTACTTAACATTCCCCATATGTCTACTTTACGTTGGCATCATTTTGTAAATGTAATTTTATTCTTTTAGGACATTAGAAGGCTTAAGAAAATTAACAAAACCCACTTTTCAAGGACTATTTCAGGTCTGAAGTCACTTTGTGGGGCTTACATAGTGAAAGCCGCTCATAAATGATACCATTGTAGAAACTACACCCCTCAAGCTACTCAAAACTGACTTTACAAACTTTGTTAACCCTTTAAGTGTTCCACAAGAATTAAAGGAAAATGGAGATTAAATTTCAAAATTTCACTTTTTTCGCAGATTTTCCATTTTAATAATTTTTTTTCTTTAACACATCGAGGGTTAACAGCCAAACAAAACTCCATATTTATTACTCTGATTCTGCGGTTAACAGAAACACCCCACATGTGGTCATAAACTGATGTAAGGGCGCACTGCAGGGCGCAGAAGAAAAAGGAACGCCATATGGTTTTTGGAAGGCAGATTTTGCTGGACTGCTTTTTAGATGCCATGTCCCATTTTGAGCCCCCCTGATGCTCCCTTACAGTAGTAACTCCAAAAAAGTGACCCCATTTTGAAAACTAGGGGATAAGGTGCCAGTTTCATTGGTACTATTTTGGGGTACATATGATTTTTAATTGCTCAATATTATATTTTTGTGAGGCAATGTAACCCAAAAATTGCTGTTTTGGCACTGTTTTTATTTGTTATTTTTTTACAGCATTCATCTGACAGGGTAGATCATGTGCTACTTTTATAGAGCAGGTTGTTACGGACACAATGATATCAAATATGTCTACTTTCTTTGTTTGTTTGATTTTTTGATCATTCATTATTACACTTTATGCGGCAAGGTAACCAAAAAAATGGAAATTTTGGCACAGTTTTTATTTATTTATTTTTCTAGCATAGGTCATGTTAGGGGTTAGGTCATGTGATATTTTTATAGAGCAGATTGTTACGGACGTTGCAATACCTAATATGTATACTTTTTCTTATTTAAGTTTTACACAATAATAGCACTTTTGAAACAAAAAAAAGAATGTTTTAGTGTATACATAGTCTGAGAGCCATTGCTTTTTTATTTTTTGACCGATTGTTTTAGCTAGGGTCTAATTTTTTGTGGGATGAGGTGACGGTTTAATTGGTACTATTTTGGGGGGCATACGCCTTTTTGATCGCTTGGTGTTGCACATTTTTTATGGTGTTTATAGAGCCATTATGGTCATTACGGACACGACAATACCTATAATGTGTATTTTTTTCTCTTTTTTTTCAATTTTTTATTATAAAATTTGGGGAAAAGGGGCCTTTTTCTTTTTTCACTTGATTTTTTTAATTTATTTATTAAAAACACAATGTTTTACTTTTTTTTAACTTTATTTCTGACTTTATCTTTTGGGGGTCTTATCCCCTCTGCAATGCATTACAATTCATCTGTATTATAATGCATTCCCTGTTAGTGTATTACACAGTGTAATACACTAACAGGTTGCCTAGGAGACCCAGCCTGAGGCTGGATCTCCTGGGCACCCATAGAAGGCAAGTCCCGATGCCGTGCAAGGCATTGGGCAGCCTCTGTATGGCATTGGGCTGCCTTCTCATCCATCGGGTCCCCGCCATAGAAGCGCGGGGACCTGATGGGCTCCCTCACTCGCAGCAAACCCCTTCTGTGTCGCGGTCAGTGCTGACCGCGGCATAGAAGGGGTTAATGCTCCGGCATAGGTGTTTTCACCGATGCCGGCACATACAGCAGGGGTCCTGCTAACGGGAACAGCCGGTCCCTTGCAGCTGATCAGGCAGGCACAGCTCCAGCACCCACCCGATCAGCGGGCCATAATAGTATGGCGCTGTGCAGCAAGTCATGTCTCGCTGCACCGTACTATAACCCCTATTTCGGGAAGGGGTTAAACAATTCTGGACTGCCCATATGATGATGTCATGTGTTTGGAAGCTTCTGTTGGCAACCTCTGAGTTAATTAGAGACAAATAGTAGACTAGTGGTTGGCTCACACCTAGTGGCTATGATGGGTGCTACTAGCTCACAATTGGGTGCCCTGCCCCAAAGTGAAGAAGTAGGAAAAACGATAAAAAAGTGAGTGAGCACTCACAACACTTGGACCATAGGATATATTTATTAATATGGGGGGTTACTGATACAATAAAACCTACTATATAAAATACATAAGTTACACAAAATGTCACACAATAAAATACAGTTAGTACCAAAATTAAAAAATCATAAAAAATACTGGTAACGGGGTGGTGCCCCTATTCCCACAATACGCAGGGGTAATTTAGCACATTCAAGAAGTCTCTTTGCAGTGGATAATCCCTGTTGATAAATGAAATACCGCAAACCGCAAGTTGAAGAGAGCGTCCTGTAAGTATATATAGTGGGTCACTTAAAAAAGTGACTTATCCTCAGTAGATGCAGGCATATAATAGTCAAAGTGCAAAATGGCAAATATAAAGGATCTGTCTGGAATTTGCCAATAAATTCGCTTTTTCAGCTGCATAGCAGTGCCGCCAAGGTAAATAGATTCACTCAATGTTAGAATGATAATTCCAGGTTCCTACCTGTCTCCTGTTGAACCGTTCTGCTGGGACGTATGTTGCTCTCGTTGCACGAGGCTTGACCACTGAGGAAGGGGTGTAGACGCCCCGAAACGCATCTGGTGAAAGACGGAAAAGCGCCCACCTAACTGGACCTCCATTAAAATATTGCATGGCCATGCGATAAAGATTTGCAGCTAAATTATCGATACAGCCTGTAGCAACGGACGCCGCTGACAAGGTACCACTCCTGTTTGCATATTCTCGCGATACCGTGATGTCATCCATCCGAGGTGTGCGACGTGAGACGCCGAGTGCTATCGGCACCGCTCGCCCCTCGTGCAACGAGAGCAACATACGTCCCAGCAGAACGGTTCAACACAGGGGCGTACATAGAAATCACTGGGCCCCATAGCAAAAATCTGAATTAGGCCCCTTAACCCCGCCCACTACCCACCATGGCCCCTCCCACTTCCTGACCTGGCTCCTCCCATGCCACACCCCCATTAAATACATTTATACATGACCTACAGAAACTGTTAGGGATAAACATTTTTTTTTTTTTTTAACTAACTTTGTTGCAGTAACGTATAAAATGTGCATGTATTTTAGTAGTGGTGGGGAACGGGGGAGCAGTATACTTACCGTCCGTGCTGCTCCCGGGGCTCTTCAGAGTGACGTCAGGGCGCCCCACGCGCATGGATGACGTGTCGCATGGATCACGTCATCCATGTGCATGGTGCGCTCTGACGTCATTCTGGAGTGCCCCGGGAGCCGCACGGACGGTAAGTATACTGCTCCCCCGCTCCCCACTACTACTATGGCAGCCAGGACTTTAATAGCGTCCTGGGTGCCATAGTAACACTGAATGCATTTTGAAGACGGATCCGTCTTCAAATGCTTTCAGTTCACTTGAGTTGTTATGGATCCGGCGGGCACTTCCGGCAAATGGAGTGCACGACGGATCCGGACAACGCAAGTGTGAAAGAGCCCTTACCCCAAACCCCTTTAACTCCTTGGAGGAGGAAAGCACACTGTCCTCTATGAGCCCCCCCAACCCCTAATGCCCCCCCAAAAATCTCAGGACACAGTGTGCTTTCTTCCTACTTCTCCCCCATGGGCATTTTGGGGCTCATAGAGGACAACAGGACTCACTGGAGTGGGATTGAAGCATGTCCCACCACCCTGTCCTGGCTGTCCCCCTCCCTCCCCCCCACCCCTCCTCTCTCTTGCTGCCTGGCAGTGGCCTGTCAGGCTGTCAGGTCAAATCTGATTCTGACATTATCAAGACAATAGACACATCGACTCGATCATACCTAGAGTCTCTGCAGTGCTGACTGAGTGCTGACTGTCAGTCTGCTCTCTCTCTCTCTGTAGCATCTCTCAGGCAGCCAGAGCCAGGCAGTGACACGGCAGCCTTCAGGAAGGAGTCAGGACTGGACGGATGAACCTTTCTTCAGGCCAGCCAGGGACAGGGAGGGACAGGTGCTTCTGATTCCTTCTTCGTCTCCTCTCAGGTCTCAGGCACACTGGCGACAGCCAACGGGCCGGCAAACCAATTCTCCCGCCTCCCTTGCGCACACTGCCACTGGCCAATCAGCAGCTGCCTCAACAGAATTGCCTTGTGCTGATTGGCCAGGCTGGTTGCAGGCTGGTTTGATCCTGTCTGAGTCTGATTCCGCAGCAGACAGGATCAGCAGGTCAGGAGGAGGTCAGCCGGCGGTCAGGATCTGGTCAAACTTCGGCGCCTCGGAGGGGGGGGGCCGGGGGGGGGGTCTTGCGATTGCGGAAGAATAGTTAGCTCATATTTATAAGAGCAGCCGCATAGCGCTATAGGCGCCTGCAATGAGTGGGCGGGGCCAAATAGTGTGGGCGGGGCCTTCTCTGTGCTCCGGGCCCCCCAGTGCCACGGGTCCCATAGCAATGGCGTTGTCTGCCTCTATGGGCGGTACGCCACTGGTTCAACAGGAGACAGGTAGGAACCTGGAATTATCATTCTAACATTGAGTGAATCTATTTACCTTGGCAGCACTGCTAAACAGCTGAAAAAGCTAATTTATCGGCAAATTCCAGACAGATCCTTTATATTTGCCATTTTGCACTTTGACTATTATATGCCTGCATCTACTGAGGAGAAGTCACTTTTTTAAGTGACCCACTATATATACTTACAGGACGCTCTCTTCAACTTGCGGTTTGCGGTATTTCATTTATCAACAGGGATTATCCACTGCAAAGAGACTTCTTGAATGTGCTAAATTACCCCTGCGTATTGTGGGAATAGGGGCACCACCCCGTTACCAGTATTTTTTATGATTTTTTCATTTTGGTACCAACTATATTTTATTGTGTGACATTTTGTGTAACTTATGTATTTTATATAGTAGGTTTTATTGTATCAGTAACCCCCCATATTAATAAATATATCCTATGGTCCAAGTGTTGTGAGTGCTCACTTAATTAGAGACAAACCTGTGGATGTATTTAAATGCACACCTTAAACACACTGCTTCTTTGTGTAGCATCATGGGAAAGTCTAAAGAAATCATCCAAGATATCAAGAAGAGAATTGTGGACTTGCACAAGTCTGGCTCAACCTTGGGTGCAATCAAGATACCTGAAGGTGCCTCGTTCATCTGTACAAACAATTATTCCCAAGTACAAACAAGATGGGAATGTCCAGCCATGATACCACTCAGGAAGGACACGTGTTCTGTGTCACAGAGATCAACGTTCTTTGGTCTGACATGTGCATATCAACCCAGGAACAAAAGCAAAAGACCTTGTGAAAACGATGGTGGAATCTGGTAAGATTATGTCAATATCCACAGTGAAACGAGTACTGTATCAACATGGGCCATTACTCCAAAAGAAACATAAAAAAGCCAGATTAATGTTTGCAAATGCACAAAGGAACAAAGACCTACATTTTTGGAGACATTTCCTGTGGTCTGACGAAACCAAAATTGAACTTTTTGGCCATAATGACTATCGTTACGTTTGGAGCAAAAAGGGACAAGCTTGGAAGCCTAAGAACACCATCCCAACTGTAAGGTGGCAGTATCATGTTGTGGGGTTGTTTTGCTGCAGGTGGGACTAGTGCACTTTACAAAATAAATGGCATCATCAAGAAAGAAGATTATGTGGAAATACTGAAGTAACATCTCAAGACATCAGCCAGGAAGTTAAAGCTTGGGTGGAAATGGGTCTTCCAAATGGACAATGACCTGAAGAATACTACCAAACTGGTTACAAAGTGGCTTAAGGATAACAAAGTCAATGTTTTGGAGTCGCCATCACAAAGCCTGGATCTCAATCCTATTGGAAATTTATGGGCAAAGCTGAAAAGGCAAGTGCGAGCAAGGCGACCAATGAACATGGCTCAGTTACACCAGTTTTGTCAGGAGGAATGGGCCCAAATTCCGACTAACTATTGTGAGAAGCTTGTGGAAGGATATCCAAAATGGTTGACCCAAGTCATACAGTTTAAGGGCAATGGTACCAAATATTAAAGGGGTTGTCCGAGTTATGGAAAAAATATATATAGCACTGTAAATCTGATGGTCAGCGTTATATAACTAAGCTAAGGAAGTTTTAGGCAAAAAATATCTATTTCCTCATTTCCCTGGTTCTCTTCTGGCCCTTTGTTTACTTGCGATAAAAACAATCTCTGCCCCTCCCCCTGCACTGCTAAGGGAGTGAATACAGGTGCTGCCCTGAATTCCATGTCTGCCTGCTGGGAGACTCATTAGCATGTTGTATGTGTAGAACTACAAGTCCCAGCTGTATAATGACACTGCTAAGGGAGTGAATACAAGTGCTGCCCTGAGTGACATGTCTACCTGCTGGGAGACTCAGCAGCATATTGTATGTATAGAACTACAAGTCCTAGCTGTACAATGACACTGCTAATACACACAGGATCTTCCCCCTACCTGCAATGCTCTGCAGAACTTCTCTTTCAGCTCCTGTGCCCAGCATTTGTCTCCTCACTGCCTACAGCTACACAGTAAACACTTCAGCCCTGATTCTGTGCAGCTGAAGGGGTTAAGAATCCTGGGAAAGAGCAATAAGCCGCAGCCGGCAGTGCAGGGGGGCGTGGCCAGCACAGTGACATCTCAGTGCAGGGGGTGTGACCAGCACAGTGACCTCTCGTGTACAGACACAGATCAGCTCTCTCAGGCTTGTGCAGGAACATTATCAGAGCAGTGAGAGAAGCTGACATCACAGGTCATGTGACCCTCAGTGAAATCTGAGAAACCAGTCACTGGAGATAAAGTGAGTTAATTGGAAAGCTCGTACATTTGCCTAGTTAGAAACATAGAAAGAATAGAAAAATAACTCGGACAACCCCTTTAATGAAATGTATGTAAACTTTTGACTTTGCAGAAAGTAATAAAAATGACTTAAAACATTCTCTCTCTCTCATTATTCTCGCATTTGGCAAATAATAATAATTATGGTAATCCTAATTGACCAAAAACAGGAAAGGTTTATTCTGATTTCATGTCAGATATTGAGAAAAACATGCATATGTGTCTTATTATATAGTGTATGCAAACTTCTGGTTTCAACTATATGTATGTCAGTGTCAATTAGATATCAGCTTGGGGAGGGAGGATGTTGGAGGGGGAAAAAAAATTATAATATGAATCCTAGGAGGCTAGAGTGGGTTGTATACCAACTTTCAGGGCAAATGGAGCAACTTCGGTTCGGCCCAAATCAATTAGGGTCCAAACCAAACTTTTTTAAAAAAAGTTGGCTAACCGGACCCAAAGTGAATCTCAAATGTCCTCTTCTTCATGCTACCCTACTGAGTGAAGATCGCATTTGCCCCCTCAGGATCATTTAAAGAGGACCTTTCACTAGTTTAAAAACAAAAAACTAACTATATCAGTGGGCAGAGCGGCGCCCAGGGGTCCCCCTGCACTTACTAGTATGTCTGGGCGCCGCTCCGTTCGCGTTCGTTTGTATTCGGGACAACCCTAATACAAAAACTCTGCCCAGTACAACAGAGGGAGCTGCAGACACCGGAGCCTATACCGGGCGAACGGAGCGGCGCCCAGACATACTAGTAAGTGCAGGGGGCCCCCTGGGCGCCGCTCTGCCCACTGATATAGTTAGTTTTTAGTTTTTAAACTAGTGAAAGGTCCTCTTTAAGGTTCATTTCACTTCCTTCTCAGCACCATCAATTTATAATCTCTCTCCTCCAAATTGTCTTTCCTTCTCTACCTTGTCCGCAATCATCTCTCCTCCTCCTGTCCAGGTATCTTCTCCCACTGTCCCTTCCCTCTTTCCAATATATTATTTTACCCCTCTCTGTCCCTAATATCAGTAACTCCACCTTCCGCAATATTAACCCTCCCTAAGTATCACATTCTTCCTTCCACAGATATCATATTTCCCCTTAGATATAATCTCACTCCCCTCACAAAGTATCACCTCTAATGATTCTCACAGGTATCTCTCCTTTCTCTCCAATATTATAGCCCTACTATGATCTCTGGTTTTATATCTCATTCATTATTATCTGTACCCATGGTATTAAGTCTCCCCTAAAGTATTATTCACCCCATATCATTTATCTTCCCCCAAGTGTTATCTCTCCCCCAAGGTGTTATCTCTCCCACCACTATGTTATTTCCCTTACATATCATCTCTCTCTCCCTAGTGTGTGAGCTCTTCCGCTCCCAGTATCTTCTCCCCTACTGTATTAAACCCCCTGTATCCCATATAAAACTCTACTGTCTTACCCAATGGGCAGCACCATATACTCTCCATACTCGCACCATAGCTCCTGTGCTTTACAACCAGAGAGAGGAAACGTGTCTCCTCTTACATATCACAAAGCACAGGAGCCAGGAGATCTGTGGGTAAAAGCTGCTGACAGCTCATTCTTGAAGTCCAGTGTGAGCTTGGAGAGGCCAAGTTGCAGACCAGTGGGTAAGACAGTTGCTTTCTATGGAGGTTATATGGAGGTGCTACTTTTCTATTAGAAGAAATGGCACCCCCTGTACTGGGGAGGGGTTATGCACTCTGTTCAGCTGTACGGACCTCTAAGGCTAGCCCTTAAAACACCCAAAGTGGTCAAGAAAGAAGCCTTTTCTAATTAACATTTTATAGGGCTATTAATGAAATTGAGGAATACACATTTCTTTTTTCAATGACCGAGTGCATTCATACTAAAGACAACATCAGATCAAAGTCAACTACTTGTGTTAGAAGTCAGTGTATTTCATTTTCATTTCTGTTGTAAACAATGAGAAAATCTTAGCAGCAGGTGAAGAGAAATGTGACTCCATCTTGTTCCTGCTCTAAATATGTAAAGAATTGTTATAACATCTCATCCACGCACTGTTTCAAGTTCCCCCGCTGTGAGTTAGGTTCGCTTATCTGTCCCAGGACATATTCTGGGAATCTCCCAGAACTAGTACAAACATTCTTCCCTTATTCAGGGTCATTCGGCACAACTGCGTACATTCTTATATGTGACTGATTAAAACCTATTCTTTTTGCGTACTGCACGTACACATACCATATAAGGATGTTCCGGTAGTATGTGTATGAGCACCAATGTTTATCTATATGATTGGTTTAACGCTGTTGTTATGCAAACTTTTCTACTGCCTATATAAGGCCAAGCGATAGCATAATAAAGTATTAGAGTATTTCTCAGTGATACCTGTGTGTGTGTCATGTTATTGCCAACTGAGAAATATCTCTCCTGACGTCAGTGACATCAAACCAAGGTGGTCGTAGAGGTCCAGAAAGGTCCAAATCCTTTCAGCAAGTAATGATGGTTACAATGTGAAATGTCACTTGTTTGCATTGTTCACCAGTAACTTAATTTAGGAAGTGAGGACATGATTCTCAGTACCCCCACCGATCAGCTGTTTTCACAAGCTTCAGCCCAGGAACCAGGCACTTAAACTACACAGTTTCAACCACTGAGTTGTACATGTGCCTGGTTATGGCTGTAGTGCTTTTGAGCATGGCTACTTCACAGAGATATGTAGCTTTGGTGACTAGTTATGGTGAAGGAGCTGATTTTTACAAGTTTTGGAAAACCCCTTTAAGCCACTAATACTAAATCTCACCCTATGATTTTCTAACTTTGTAGTTGAAAGCAGACTCTATGAGTTTGTTCTGAAAGACATGGGGCGTCACCTTGTTTACAATATTTACTATGAACTCAGAAACATTGTTTGTTACCCTTGCTGATGCCTTTAAACATGCAGCATTCATCCTAGGCAACAATAATGACCTAAAGTCATCAACACCTTCTCTGATCCAATTATCATGCTCCTTACATGCTTTCTGTAGACAGTTGCTAAGACTGAATTACAATGTCTTTATTTGCAGCTAGTGAGTGAGAATTCTGATTAAGCAACTCAGCAGCTGGTTGATGTTTCTATGCGACAGAATTAAGAACTCTAAATTTGTAATTGTTGCAAGTCTATAAATGACAATGTTGCCTCAAACTGACTTGAATGAATTTTTTCATTATTTTTCTAAACATTCAAACTGTCTGTTTTAAACAAACACAGTGGCATACATTTACTATAAGTGCACCACTTTAGTGGCGTTGCTTGCCCTAAAAGTTTGGTAAATCTAATTTTAGATACATTTATAATTCAGATATGCCAAAAAGAAAGACTTTTTCCGATATTCTCGACATTTCCTCATTTTAAGGGCCCTTGCACACGACTGTATGCCCTCCGAGACATACGGTCCGTGAGCGGGCCATATGTCCCGGAGCGGCATCGATCATGCACACGGGAGCACACATCATCATAGATTACAATGATGATGTGCACATCGGGCCGCCGGCGGGACTATTGTCCTGCACTCATAAGATCATATGAGTGCGGGACAATAGCCCCGTGGGTGGCCCGACGTGCACATCATCATTGTAATCTATGATGCTGTGTACTCCCGTGCACACGATCAAAGCCGCTCCGGGGCATATGGCCCGCTCACAGAGGGCATATGGTCCCTACAGAGGGCATATGGTCGTGTGCAAGAGCCCTAAAGCAGAATATGGGTGTGCCAGCTTTTGTCTATTATTTAAATACATTTATGAAGCTGAAATACATGATTGTAGTGCAAAAATGGCATGGACTTTTTAACTGCGACTTCTTAAAAATTGTCACATGTCTCTCATTTTACGCTGCCGTTGCCACTTTACCTAAAGGGGCTGAGACAAGGTGAGGGAGAAGAAGAGGACAGCCGACCGGACAAATTTATCTTTATTTACACCAATTTTCTGGCACAAAAGAAAACAAAAATAAAAGGCAGCTGCTGTAGATTTATGTTTAGGCACACAGACTGCAGGAGGATGCGCATAATTTATGATGCGGCATGTGTCTAGTCATAAATAAGGATCATTCTGGTGCAGGGGAAATCATGATCTGCTCAGAAAGCGCCTGTCTTTATAAATCTTCCCTTAGAGTCTAAAGTTTTTGGTGATTACAATTTTAGGGCATTGGGACAGATTTGTTTTGACACATTGAAGCAGAATTGTGACACGTTTTGACAGTTTTTTTTTAGCATATTTACAGATTTTGGGGGCATGTGAACACATTTTCAGCATAAGCTAAGCCAACAGGTGGTTTAAAGGCTATGGACACCTTTGGAAACATTTTGTATGATTGCATTCTACTTATTTGGGACTTTAAATAGTTTCTTCAATAGTTTTTTTTTTTTTCAACTCAACAGTTTTTCCTCTATGGCACCGGTTCTCAACCTAGGGGTCGCGACCCCTTTGGGGGTCGATCGGCCCTTTCCGGGGGGTCGCCTGAGGCTTATCGTAAAAACTCAAATCCGATGGTATATTCTAACCCCCAGGCGTTCCCATGGTGACAGGGACGCTTGCCTGGGGGTTAGAATATACAGGGCCACGCCGCTCACAGAAGTATATTTATAAACTAATCAGTAACTACTTTAACTTTAATCATTGCTCATTGCTGAGCTCTTTACTTGGATTATAATTTATTTGGATATGGGATATCTTACTTTGTCTTAGCTCCGGTAATAGCAGGCAGTGCGGGGGGCGGCGCTCACTCACTGACGTCACGCGCCTGCTCCTCCCACTAGGCGGCGCAGGCGCGTGACGTCGGTGAGTGAGCGCCGCCCCCCCGCACTGCCTGCTATTACCGGAGCTAAGACAAAGTAAGATATCCCATATCCAAATAAATTATAATCCAAGTAAAGAGCTCAGCAATGAGCAATGATTAAAGTTAAAGATGTTACTGATTAGTTTATAAATATACTGCTGTGAGCGTCGGGGAGGGAGATCTGTGGATGGCACTGTAGGGGGATCTGTGGATGGCAGTGCCATCCACAGATCCGCCTACAGTGCCATCCACAGATTCCCCCTCCCCTAAACAGTACCATCCACAGATCCGCCTACAGTGCCATCCACAGATTCCCCCTCCCCTAAACAGTGACATCCACAGATCTCCCCCCTAAACAGTGCCATCCACAGATCCTCCCTAAACAGTGCCATCCACAGATCCCCCCCTAAACAGTGCCATCCACAGATCCCCCTTCCCCTAAACAGTTCCATCATGGCACTGTTTAGGGGAGGGGGGATCTGTGGATGGCACTGTTTAGGGGGGAGATCTGTGGATGGCACTGTTTAGGGGAGGGGGATCTGTGGATGGCACTGTTTAGGGGGGATCTGTGGATGGCACTGTTTAGGGGGGAGATCTGTGGATGGCACTGTTTAGGGGAGGGGGATCTGTGGATGGCACTGTTTAGGGGGGGATCTGTGGATGGCACTGTTTAGGGGGAGATCTGTGGATGGCACTGTTTAGGGGAGGGGGGATCTGTGGATGGCACTGTTTAGGGGAGGAGGGATCTGTGGATGGCACTGTTTAGGGGGGAGATCTGTGGATGGCACTGTTTAGGGGAGGGGGATCTGTGGATGGCACTGTTTAGGGGGGATCTGTGGATGGCACTGTTTAGGGGGGGATCTGTGGATGTCTTTGTGATTAATTACTCTGCTTTAATTATGTTCAATTTGTAGCAATAAAAATACATCCTGCATATTAGATATTTACATTACAATTCATAACAGTAGCAAAATTAGTTATGACGTAGCAAGGAAAAAATGTAATGGTTGGGGGTCACCACAACATGAGGAACTGTATTAAGGGGTCACGGCTTTAGAAAGGTTGAGAACCACTGCTCTATGGCCTTAGGGTTGATCTGATGGCTTAAAGAGGACCTTTCACCACTCCTGATAGGCCTGTTTTAATAGCGTCATGCATTCCCCATGTAATAACAATTCTGGAGCATCTATTCTTATGGCTGTATGTTGTGCCATTCCTGTATTATTTCTACTAGAAGTTATGAATAAATTGCTAGCAGTCTGGAGTAAGGGTACAAAGGGTTGATAACAAGTTGGGTGTGTGTACCTGCATAGTCTGAATATGGCAGCACTGATTGGATAGAGTGAGTCTGGGCAAGTACACCCCCCCAACTGGTTACCTCCCCTCTGTACCTTTACTGCAGACTGATAGCAATTCATTCATAAATACTAGTAGAAATAATAAAAGAATGGCACAACATAGAGCCATAAGAATAGATGCTCCAGAATTGTTATCACATGGGGAATGCATGACGCTTTAGAACAGGCATGTCAGGAGTGGTGAAAGTTCCTCTAGTTTATAAAAGTTCATATACCCTCATTTAAGCTAAATTCTTATCAGTATGATTAGAAATTGTTTAAGGCTTACTGCTTTTATAAAAAAAAAAAAAAAACACAGTCCCTAGAATGGCTATCAGTATTTGATTGTTTAGGTCTAACTCCCAATAACCCCCAAGTCCCCCACCAATCAACAGAAAAAAGGGTTAGCAAACACCACAGAACAAATACTAATTGCCTATCCCAAGGATCAAAGGACTCAAATAAAGCCAATAAGGACCAGACAGATTTTTGCAAATCTGACATGTGTCACTTTATGTGGTGATAACTTTAACCGCTTGCCACCACGCTAACGCCGAAAGGCGTCATCGCGGCGGCTCCCCCAGGCTACGCTAACGCCAATTGGCGTCATCTCGCGTGAGCCGAGATTTCCTGTGAACGCGCGCACACAGGCGAGCGCGCGCTCACAGGAACGGAAGGTAAGAGAGTTGATCTCCAGCCTGCCAGCGGCGATCGTTCGCTGGGAGGCTGGAGATGTGTTTTTTTTAACCCCTAACAGGTATATTAGACGCTGTTTTGAAAACAGCGTCTAATATACCTGCTACCTGGTCCTCTGGTGGTCCCCTTTGTTTGGATCGACCACCAGAGGTGGAGCCTTACAGGGCGTGATCAATGACTGTGGTGATCACCCCATATAGACTCCCTGATCACCCCCCTGTCATTGATCACACCCCTGTAAAGCTCCATTCAGACGTCCGCATGATTTTTACGGATCCACTGATAGATGGATCGGATCCGCAAAACGCACACGGACGTCTGAATGGAGCCTTACAGGGGCGTGATCAATGACTGTGGTGATCACCCCATATAGACTCCCTGATCACCCCCCTGTCATTGATCACACCCCTGTAAAGCTCCATTCAGACGTCCGCATGATTTTTACGGATCCACTGATAGATGGATCGGATCCGCAAAACGCACACGGACGTCTGAATGGAGCCTTAGCGTGATCAATGACTGTGGTGATCACCCCATATAGACTCCCTGATCACCCCCCTGTCATTGATTACCCCCCTGTCATTGATCACACCCCTGTAAAGCTCCATTCAGACGTCCGCATGATTTTTACGGATCCACTGATAGATGGATCGGATCCGCAAAACGCATACGGACGTCTGAATGGAGCCTTACAGGAGCGTGATCAATGATTGTGGTGATCACCCCATATAGACTCCCTCATCACCCCCCTGTCATTGATCACACCCCTGTAAAGCTCCATTCAGACGTCCGCATGATTTTTACGGATCCACTGATAGATGGATCGGATCCGCAAAACACATACGGACATCTGAATGGAGCCTTATAGGGGGGTGATCAATGACAGGGGGGTGATCAACCCATATAGACTCCCTGATCACCCCCCTGTCATTGATCACCCCCCCTGTCATTGATCACCCCCCCTGTCATTGATTACCCCCCTGTCATTGATCACACCCCTGCAAAGCTCCATTCAGACGTCCGCATGATTTTTACGGATCCACTGATAGATGGATCGGATCCGCAAAACGCATACGGACGTCTGAATGGAGCCTTACAGGGGCGTGATCAATGACTGTGGTGATCACCCCATATAGACTCCCTGATCACCCCCCTGTCATTGATTACCCCCCTGTCATTGATCACCCCCCCTGTCAGGCTGCATTCAGATGTCCGTATGATTTTTACGGATCCACGGATACATGGATCGGATCCGCAAAACACATACGGACATCTGAATGGAGCCTTATAGGGGGGTGATCAATGACAGGGGGGTGATCACCCCATATAGACTCCCTGATCACCCCCCCTGTCATTGATCACCCCCCTGTCATTGATCACCCCCCTGTCATTGATCACCCCCCTGTCAGGCTCCATTCAGACATTTTTTTGGCCCAAGTTAGCGGAAATTATTATTTTTTTCTTACAAAGTCTCATATTCCACTAACTTGTGTCAAAAAATTAAATCTCACATGAACTCACCATACCCCTCACGGAATCCAAATGCGTAAAATTTTTTAGACATTTATATTCCAGACTTCTTCTCACGCTTTAGGGCCCCTAGAATGCCAGGGCAGTATAAATACCCCACATGTGACCCCATTTCGGAAAGAAGGCACCCCCAGGTATTCCGTGAGGGGCATATTGAGTCCATGAAAGATTGAAATTTTTGTGCCAAGTTAGCGGAAAGGGAGACTTTGTGAGAAAAAAATAAAAAATATCAATTTCCACTAACTTGTGCCAAAAAAAAAAATTTCTATGAACTCGCCATGCCCCTCATTGAATACCTTGGGGTGTCTTCTTTCCAAAATGGGGTCACATGTGGGGTATTTATACTGCCCTGGCATTCTAGGGGCCCCAAAGCGTGAGAAGAAGTCTGGTATCCAAATGTCTAAAAATGCCCTCCTAAAAGGAATTTGGGCACCTTTGCGCATCTAGGCTGCAAAAAAAGTGTCACACATCTGGTATCGCCGTACTCAGGAGAAGTTGGGGAATGTGTTTTTGAGGGTAATTTTACATATACCCATGCTGGGTGAGAGAAATATCTTGGTCAAAAAGTTGTCTTTTGCCAAGATATTTCTCTCACCCAGCATGGGTATATGTAAAATGACACCCCAAAACACATTCCCCAACTTTTCCTGAATACGGCGATACCACATGTGTGACACTTTTTTGCAGCCTAGGTGGGCAAAGGGGCCCATATTCCAAAGAGCACCTTTAGGATTTCACAGGTCATTTACCTACTTACCACACATTAGGGCCCCTGGAAAATGCCAGGGCAGTATAACTACCCCACAAGTGACCCCATTTTGGAAAGAAGACAACTTTTATTATTTTTTTATACAAAGTTGTCTTTTGCCAAGATATTTCTCTCACCCAGCATGGGTATATGTGAAATGACACCCCAAAACACATTCCCCAACTTCTCCTGAATACGGAGATACCACATGTATGACACTTTTTTGCAGCCTAGGTGGGCAAAGGGGCCCATATTCCAAAGAGCACCTTTCGGATTTCACTGGCCATTTTTTACAGAATTTGATTTCAAACTCCTTACCACACATTTGGGCCCCTAGAATGCCAGGGCAGTATAACTACCCCACAAGTGACCCCATTTTGGAAAGAAGACATCCCAAGGTATTCGCTGATGGGCATAGTGAGTTCATGGAAGTTTTTATTTTTTGTCACAAGTTAGTGGAAAATGATAATTTTTATTTTTATTTTTTTCTTACAAAGTCTCATATTCCACTAACTTGTGACAAAAAATAAAAACTTCCATGAACTCACTATGCCCATCAGCGAATACCTTGGGGTGTCTTCTTTCCAAAATGGGGTCACTTGTGGGGTAGTTATACTGCCCTGGCATTCTAGGGGCCCAAAGGTGTGGTAAGGAGTTTGAAATCAAATTCTGTAAAAAATGACCAGTGAAATCCGAAAGGTGCTCTTTGGAATATGGGCCCCTTTGCCCACCTAGGCTGCAAAAAAGTGTCACACATGTGTATCTCTGTATTCAGGAGAAGTTGGGGAATGTGTTTTGGGGTGTCATTTTACATATTCCCATGCTCGGTGAGAGAAATATCTTGGCAAAAGACAACTTTTACCATTTTTTTATACAAAGTTGTCTTTTGCCAAGATATTTCTCTCACCCAGCATGGGTATATGTAAAATGACACCCAAAAACACATTCCCCAACTTCTCCTGAATACGGAGATACCACATGTGTGACACTTTTTTGCAGCCTAGGTGGGCAAAGGGGCCCACAATCCAAAGAGCACCTTTCGGATTTCACCAGCCATTTTTTACAGAATTTGATTTCAAACTCCTTACCACACATTTGGGCCCCTAGAATGCCAGGGCAGTATAACTACCCCACAAGTGACCCCATTTTGGAAAGAAGACATCCCAAGGTATTCGCTGATGGGCATAGTGAGTTCATGGAAGCTTTTATTTTTTGTCAGAAGTTAGTGGAATATGAGACTTTGTAAGAAAAAATAAAAATAAAAAAATAATCATCATTTTCCGCTAACTTGTGACAAAAAATAAAAAGTTCTATGAACTCACTATGCCCATCAGCGAATACCTTAGGGTGTCTACTTTCCGAAATGGGGTCATTTGTGGGGTGTTTGTACTGTCTGGGCATTGTAGAACCTCAGGAAACATGACAGGTGCTCAGAAAGTCAGAGCTGCTTCAAAAAGCGGAAATTCACATTTTTGTACCATAGTTTGTAAACGCTATAACTTTTACCCAAACCATTTTTTTTTTACCCAAACATTTTTTTTTTATCAAAGACATGTAGAACAATAAATTTAGAGCCAAATTTATATATGGATCTCGTTTTTTTTGCAAAATTTTACAACTGAAAGTGAAAAATTTCATTTCTTTGCAAAAAAATCGTTAAATTTCGATTAATAACAAAAAAAGTAAAAATGTCAGCAGCAATGAAATACCACCAAATGAAAGCTCTATTAGTGAGAAGAAAAGGAGGTAAAATTCATTTGGGTGGTAAATTGCATGACCGAGCAATAAACCGCTAAAGTTGTGGAGTGCCGATTTGTAAAAAAGGGCCTGGTCTTTAGGGGGGTATAAACCTGTGGTCCTTAAGTGGTTAAAACGCTTTTACTTATCCAACCATTCTGAGATTGTTTTCTCGTCACATATTGTACTTCATGACAGTGGTAAATTTGAATCAAAATATTATATTTCTATTTATAAAAAAATACCAAATTTACCCAAAAAATGGAAAGATTCTATCTTTCTAAATTTTAATTTCTCTGCTTTTAAAACAGATAGTGATACCTTCTAAAATTGTTATTACTTTACATTCCCCATATGTCTACTTCATGTTTGGATCATTTTGTGAATGCTATTTTATTTTTTGGGGACGTTAGAAGGCTTAGAAGTTTAGAAGCAAATCTTTAAATTTTTCAGAAAATTTCCAAAACCCACTTTTAAGGACCAGTTCAGGTCGGAAGTCACTTTGTGAGACTTACATAATAGAAACCACACAAAAATTACCCCATTTTAGAAACTACATCCCTCAAGGTATTCAAAACTGATTTTACAAACTTTGTTAACCCTTTAGGTGTTCCACAAGAATTAATGGGAAATGGAGATGAAATTTCAGAATTTCACTTTTTTGGCAGATTTTCCATTTTAATCCATTTTTTCTAGTTACAAAGCAAGGGTTAACATCCAAACAAAACTCAATATTTATTGCCCTGAATCTGTAATTTACAGAAACACCCCATACGTGGTCAAAAACTGCTGTATGGCCACTAGTAATGAGCGGGAGGTGCCATATTCTATTTCGCGATATTTCGTGAATATTCTATTGAATATTCGTCTTATATTCGTCGAAATCGAATATTCGTCATTATTTTATTTATCGCGAATAATATGCGATTTAATTATTCGCATATTGCGATTTTCTTTTAACTGTATAAGGCAACTTTCCTATTGATTGGATATGGCTATGGCTAATATGTGTATTTTACGAATATTCGCTATATTGCTATAACTTTGTTTTTTAGAATATGATGAATATGACGAATATTCTAAAAAACGAAGTTATAGCAATATAGCGAATATATTCGTTATTTGGAATATTCATCTTTTTTTTTCAATGTGTACTGTTATTCCACTTTGGCATACTGCATGGGAATGCTTGTGGGTTAGAATATACCATCGGATCTGAGTTTTTACGATCTCAGGGAAATCTCAGCTCCGATGGTATTTTCTAACCCACAGGCATTCCCATGGTGACAGGAACACTTGTCGGGGAGGAGTATGCGAACAACTGTACAGATTGTAAAAAAAAAATTATATTCTAAAGGGACAGGGGACCACAGAGTCCAGACCTTAACCCCATTGAGAATCTTTGGGATGTGCTGGAGAAGGCTTTGCGCAGCAGTCAGACTCTACCATCATCTATGCAAGATCTTGGTGAAAAATTAATGCAATACTGGATGGAAATAAATCTTGTGACATTGCAGAAGATTATCGAAACAATGCCACAGCGAATGCTGCAACTTTTTTTTTGGACAGGCAGTGTATATGACCCTATTGTTTGTATATCACATTTTGTATTATAAATAAATACATTTTTCAAATCTATAATATCTAGGCTTCTCAAGATATTCCAATTAATTCAATATTAACCCGATTAGGGAGTCCTGTTTGAAGTGCATATGGTGACTTGATAATTATTGCTATTATTAGACATAAGAGCTGCACATTCCATTCACTGTTATAGCACATTGTCTCACATTAAAGCTGATGAAGTTTATAAGGATTTGTTCATTGTTTGAATGTCACATGTTCATATTTCATATGAAAGAAATAATCAAGTTTTGACAGAGAACAGCAGACTAAAATCAATGGAAAGCCAACCTGCGCCATCATCTCAGTCAGTAGAAATCCATCATTGTCTCAAGGGAGATACTCTTCCTCTGAGAAAGCATAAATGCATCTTAGAAACCAATCCGCGAACAATGTCAACAATGATTGATTGCAATTATGGGACAAAATGAGCTAGAAATCAAAAGTTACGAACGGAACAATCCTCAGGTGAAAAAACCATAAACCCTCCTGCAGGAGTAATAATGGTTGAACGAGGAAAGTATTTTTTTATATCTTTAAGAAATCTTACAAATGACAGTGTTTAATAAAAATAAATTAGCAAATTTGAGACCAATGTGTATAACACATAGGAGGCACGCAAAAATAGGCAGGAAAATTCAGGGAAACATAACAGGGCATATTTCCAAAGGTGGAAACTATCCAACACTCTCTAAAACAGCACAATTTCTGGTTAGAGATGTCATTTTTCAAACAATGGTACATGGGTATGCATGAATTTGGCATGAATATTAAATATTAGCATATGTCCACCAAACAACATTTATGCGGGTTTGACACACACAGTGCTCCGGTGGCATTTTTTACAGATGCAGTTTTGTGGCAGTTTCTGATGTAGTTTTTAAGGCAAACATAGGACTACATACTGAAAATAATCAGTCTTTTCTTTATACTTTATACCTCTCTATTGGATCCACTCTTGTGTTTGTCTTATAAACTATATTAACCATACAACAGGCCCATTAACCCTTTCGGCCACAGAGGTTTTTTCTTTTTTTCTTTCCTATTTTCACTCCCTGCATTTCCGGGGCCATAACTTTTTGTATTTTTCTGTTCACATAGCCGTATGTGGGATTTTTTGGTGGAACAATTTTCACTTTCTAGTTCTACCATTTACATATTGAATATGATATAGTGGAGAGCTGGAAAAAAAAATCCAAATGGGATGAGACTGGAACAAAAAAAACATAATTCTGCAACAGTTTTATGGGGTTTGTTTTTATGGCATTCCTTATATGGTAAAACTGACCTGTTCCATTAATTCTCCAGGTCAGTATGCTTATGGCGATACCACATATGCATAGTTGTTCTTGCTTTTTAATAAAATAAAATAAACTCGGAAAAAAGTTTCTTTTTGTCGCCATATTCTGACCCCTATAACTTTTTGGGAGTTATATGTACAGAGATGTGTGAGGGGACATTTTTTTGTGGGGTGATCTGTCCTTTTCATTGATACCTTTCATTGATTGATTCATTGATTTTGGGGTGTGAAGCGACATTCATTGCTTGTGCGAAGTGAAGCGACAAAAAAAAAAGGCAAATCAGCCATATTGACTTTTTTTTTCCATTTCCTCATTTGCCGTATGGGATAAATACTTTTATGTTTTAATAGTACTGGAGTTTTCGCACATGGTGATGCCCATGATGTGTAATTTTTTATTGTTGACATTTTTTTATTTACAATTTGGGGAAAGGTGGATGGATGATTGAATTTTTTTTTATTTTTGAAAACTTTTTTTTTTACACTTTTTTTATAGTTCCCATTTGAGAAATGTATTATATTAATGTAACTCATGTGTGGCAGACCCTTGCACACTGAATCTGGCTCCCCTGATCCTCGCCGGGGGGAGCCGGAGCACTCCCAAAAGCACATAGTTCCTGGTTTTTCCTTGTATAGATGCTGTAGTCACATTTGACAACGGAATCTGAAGGGTTAAAAGTCTGCGATCGGCTTTAACACCGGTCGCGGACATTAGTATTGCTGTTTAATGCCAAGTTCATGCCCAAACACTTAGTGTCCAAGTCAGCTCGTAGTTTTTGGACAACTATCATAGACTGCACAGTGCTACAAAGCTCAGTGTCCTCTGTAAAAATAGAAATGGTGCCATTAATCCCAACCTTGATATCATTAATAAATAAATTAAATAATAGAGGACCCAGCACTGAACCTTGGGGTACTCCGCTTATAACCCGGGACTATTCTGAATAGGAATTATTAGCCACAGCACTCTGCACACGGTCCTTCAGCTAGTTTTCAATCCAATTACAAACTATACTTTCAAAGCCTATAAACCTTATTTTACCCACTAAGGGGCACATTTATTACGACCGGCATTACGCATGTTTGGGTGGCTTGTTGATAAAACTGAACATACTCAACCCTTCTTATCACCAACATCTGCTGTCAGGGCAGAAAGGGAAGGACCCCTTACAAATTAGATGGTTGGCTGATGCCACCATAATCACATATATCTAATGTGTATGATCAGCTTTATTTTCACACTAATTGCAAGGCAGCAAGTTATAGTACCAAGGGTTAACCAGCAATATAACCTGACAAAAACAGTAATGCAGATACACACTCAGAGACACACAGTGGGACATGCATTAGAACTGGCATAACCATACACCAGTCTATACCCATACACCTAAGTTATTAACTAATAAATTAAACACATCTCGGCCCTGCTGTGCACCAGAAACTGAATTATACACGAGCTATAACTTCAGCTAAAACTAACGCCAGTTTCTGGCAAAAGATACAGAAAATCTGGCAAGTGGAGTGAAGCCCTGCTCTCTCCTTCAGAAAAGTGCAGAGAAGCTTAAAATGTCATAAATTATTGTACAAATATGGCATGCACCATAATTTGTGATTTTTTTCCACCACAATAGTGTCATGAAACCTTTATTAAATGTCCCCCACTGTAACCAAGGCCTGTACTTTTATGCAGGTTTCTGCAAAGGAAAACTACAAGGCTAATTGTTTTAGTTTATCAGGTTCTTTTTTAAACAACTGTAATAGTACAAACCCTCAGGAATTTCCTTTCCATTTTTTGATAAAGACTAAAATAAAATAATATTTTGACAATCTTACTATATAAATTAGTTTTTGTCATGAAAATCATTATACTGTATATCAAACATATTTGGCAAATACACAAACATATTACATTTTGATACTGCCAATAGACAATTAATTGGTTAAATGTAACCTTATTAAATCCTAGTTAACTATATTCTGACAAGTACAATAACATATAGAAAAATGTGATGAAGCCAGGAAAGGCTGTGACTATGATTTGAGTGCTCATAAATATCTTCAGACTTTTGGAATATATTCTACAGATTGCTGTCACTGTATGAAATAGATGTTTAAGCATTAGTTCTAATTTGGTTGGTAGACATATTTATACTATTATGTTGCACATACACCAATGTGGAAGTGTCATTTCATGCAAAGAATCACAAAATGCTGTTCTTGTATCTCGAATGCATCCCTTCTGTTAATAACTTTACATGAGTATAAAAGCTAAGTTTGAATAAAATTGTTTCTCATTAAAGCAGTCAAATAAAATCGGCCATTGTGAAATATGGCCTATTTACTAGCGTTGATCGAGCACCAAAGTGCTCGGGTGCTCTGGCCGAAAACTTTGGGATGCTCTGGTGCTCTACCGAGGACCCGAGTATAATGGAAGTCAATGGGAGAACCCGAGCATTAAACCAGGGACCCCCTACTCTGAAGAAGGGAGGCTGCCTGGTTCAATAGAAAAGGTCAGAAATTGATTGAAACAACACCGAAATGGTTCGGGAACAGCATGGGGAGGATGTCTGGATGCATCCTGGACTCCCAGGTCGCTGCTGGGAACGATGTTGTTCGAGTAGTACGCCACTTTTACAGAATGACAATACAAACCAAACCGAAGATAACATCGATTTTAGAGGAAATATTGTTAGGAAACATTCTTTCCTGTATATTTACTTGTATATAAAGTGCAAGTGCTGCCAAAAATTACAAGGAAGAGGCACTCCAATACAACAAGTATATCACATAAAGGAGGGCCTCATTCACATTGTGGTTCAATTGTTCATGTTGTGGGACTCCTACACTCATAAAGCCTATGCACTAAGTGTAAGGGCTGCCAAAAATTACAAGGAAACGGCACTCCAATACACCCTTTGTTACGCATAAAGGAGGGCATCATACACAGCCTTGAAAAATTATGATTGATGGCCTACTGGTGACCCTCAAAAACATTTTGAGCAAGGGCCTGCTGAGCTGACCATCTAAAACATTATGAGCGAGGGCCTGCTGCCGCTTTGGTGACTCTAGATAACCTGGGGACGATCGCACGTCATCATGACGGCGACAATGTATTCGGATGTGTGCCCTATCAACTTTCGATGTTATTTTCACTGCAAACCATGGTGACCACGGGTAATGGGGAATCATGGTTCGATTCCGGAGAGGGAGCCTGAGAAACGGCTATGGCTACCACATCCAAGAAAGGCAGCATGCGCACAAATTACCTATTAGGTATAATTAGGTGAGGGCCTGCAGGTGAGCTGACCCTGTAAAATATTTTAGGTGCGGATCTGCAGGTGAGCTGACCCTGTAAAATATTTTAGGTGCAGGCCTGCAGGTGAGCTGACCCTGTAAAAGATTGTAGGTGGGGGCCTGTCGGTGAGCTGACCCTCTAAAACATTATATGTGAGAGCCTTCAGGTGAGCAGACCCTGTCAAAGATTGTAGGTGAAGGCCTGCTGGTGAGCTGACCCTCTAAAATATGATATGCGAGGGCCTGCTGGTGAGCTGACCCTGTAAAAGATTTTGGTGTGGGCAGGCAGGTGAGCTGACCCTGTAAAAGATTTTAGGTGCAGGCCGGCTGCTGAGCTGACCCTCTAAAAAATTATATGCGAGGGCCTGCTAGTGAGCTGACCCTGTAAAACATTGTAGGTGAGTGCCTGGTGGTGAGCTGACCCTCTAAACAATTATATACAAGGGCCTGCAGCTGAGCTGACCCTGTAAAACATTATATGCGAAGGGCATATATGCGAGGGTATTATATGCGACGAATAAGCATGTTGATATCATGGAAGAGGAGGATGAAAAAAGGAAGATTCAACCATATACCCTTGTTTGTGGTGGAAGGAGTGCATGGGAATACAGTGTATTCAGTACATTATAAACAACACATTTATAGTGCCTTTATGTTCATCAGCTTTCCTCTGGTGGAGTCGAGAAGTCATGGTCAATCCAGGCCTTGTTCATTTTTTATAAGAGTCAACCTGTCAGCATTTCCAGTTGACAGGCAGATACGCTTACTGTTATAATGCCACTAGCAGCACTAAATACCCACTCAGACAAAATGCTGTTGGCAGGGCAGGCCAGCACCTCCAAGGCATAGAGCGCCAGTTCGTGCCACGTGTCCAGCTTGGACACCCAGTAGTTGTAAGGCACTGAGGGATCATTGAGGAATCTGACACGGTCTGCTATGTACTCCTTCACCATCTTCCAAAATGTTTCCAGGGTGAGGGTGCTGGCGGGGTGTCATGAAACTGTCCCAGGCTTTGGAGAGTGTTGCCCTGCCTCTGTTGGAACTGCTGTGTGTTTCCCTTGTCTCCCCTCCTCGGTTGGCCAAGGAACTACGGACTCTGCTGCCAGCGTTGTCAGATATAAATTTTTGGAGCAATTTTTCAACAAGGATCTTCTGGTATTGCATCGTTTTGCTCGTCCACTCCACCAGAGGAGTGAGAGATGAGTTCTCTTTGTAGCGGGGGTCGAGACGAGCAAACAACCAGTAATCCATGTTGTCTAAAATGCGTATAACGTGTGGGTCGTGGGAAAGGCAGCCTAACATGAAGTCAGTCATGTGTGCCAGAGTACCAACAGGCAAGACTTCGCTGTCGTCATTAGGAGGATCACTCTCAATCTCCTCATCCTCTTCCTCCTCTTCTGCCCACCCACGCTGAACAGATAGAATTAAACTTCCATGGGTACTACCCTCTGTAGTGGAGTCAAAGTCTCCTGATCCTCCTCATCCAATTTGCGCTGAGAAGACGAACTGAGGGTGGTCAGGCTATCACCCTGTGTAATGTCTTCCCCCATTTTCACCTCTTCCACATGGAAAGCGTCGGCCTTAATTGTGATCAGCGAGCGTTTGAGTAGTTACAGAAGTGGGATGGTGACGCTGATAATAGCGTTATCGCCGCTCACCATCTGTGTTGATTCCTCAAAGTTTCTTAAAACCTCACAGAGGTCAGACATCCATGCCCACTCCTTGCTTGTGAAGAGCGGAAGCTGACAGGAAAGGCTGATGACCATGCTGCAGCTGATATTCCACTACTGTCCTCTGCTGCTCACAAAGCCTGGCCAACATGTGGAACGTCGAGTTCCAGCACGTGCTCACGTCGCACAACAGTCAGTGAGCTGGCAATTGCAAGCGCTGCTCCAGCTTCGACAGACCAGCTGAAACTGTCTATGACTTGCGGAAATGTGCACACACGCGGCACACCTTCACCAGTAGCTCAGGCAAATTGGGGTAGGTTTTGAGAAACCGCTGAACCACTAAGTTTAAGACATGGGCTAGGCCACCAAGTTACGGCCATTATCAGACACAACCATGCCTGGTTCTAGGTTGAGTGTCGAGAGCCACAGCTCAGTCTGGTCTCTTATCCCCTGCCACAGCTTTGCGGTGGTGTGCTGTTTGTCCCCTAAGCATATCAGCTTAAACCTGGCCTGTTGCTGCTTCCCCACTGCAGTGCTACACTGCTTCCAGCTACCGACTGATGACTGACTGGTGCTGCACGTGGATAATTCGGAGGTGGAAGTGAAGGAGGCGGAGGAGGACAAGTGGAGTTTGGAGCCACTAACGTAGGTGCTGGCGGAAACCCTGATTGACGTAGGGCCCGCAATCCTTGGCGTTGGTAGCACCTGTGCCATCCCACGGTACGATTCGCTCCCGGCCTCCACATCATTCACCCAGTGTGCCGTCAAGGAAATGTAGTGTCCCTGGCCAAATGCATTTGTCCATGTGTCCATAGTTAAGTGGACCTTCCCAGTAACTGTGTTGGTCAGGGCAAGTGTGATGTTACGGGACACATGTTGGTGTAAGGCAGGCACGGAACACCTTAAAAAATAGTGGTGGCTGGGGACTGCGTAACGCGGGATGGCCGCAGACATCAGGCTGCAGAAGGCCTCAGTGTCCACAAGCCTAAATGACAACATTTCAAGGGCCAGTAATTTGGAAAGTTGTGCTTGCAATGGTCCAAGTGCAGGGCGGGAGGCATCCAGTCCTGCTTCTTGAACAGGAGATTGGCAGCGCGTAACACAGGGGAGGAGGAGGCAGTGGTGTGACCCGCAGACAAAGATTGTGGACTCAGGCGTTTGGTCCACCTATTATGGTGCTTTGATGCCATGTGGCGGTTTATGATGGTGGTGGTGGATGCGCACACTTTACACTGGAGATGTGGCGCAGCTAATGTCACTGTCCGCAGCGGACACCGCCTACGGAAAAAGGACACTGGATGTCAGATATTTTTTTGATGCGCACACTTTACACTGCAGATGTGGCGCAGCTAATGTCACTAATGATCAGATGAGTGCAGGACAATAGTCCCGTAGGCGGCCCGTTGAGCACAGTATCATGGTAACCTATGGTGCTGTGCGCTCCCGTGCGCACGGTGTATGCCGCTCCGGGACATATGGCCCGCTCACAGACCATATGTCTCAGAGGGCATACGGTCGTGTGCATGAGCCCTAAGAATGAGCCGAACATGCATCATCAAGTGTTATATAGCACCCGATGACGCGTTACGGCCAGCCAATCACTGTAATGCCAGCAGCCAACATGGCTACGGCATTACACTGAGGGCAGTACTTACTGGAGTTCGAGCACTGGAGCATTGCGCTCGAGCACATGCGGTATTCGGCTGAATACCGCCATGTGCCGTGCATCGAGCCGAACAGGTGTTCGGCCGCGCATGCTCAATCATCACTACTATTTACCAAGAACGTAAATGACAAAAACATGCAATGCGACAAGAACGTAAATGTAAAACTATAAAAATGGGAAGTTAATAAAAACGGCTAAAACATAATGTGAGAAAGCTAGAGAGAAGGTTTCTGATGCATCCATTTCTGATAAAATGAATGAAACACAATTTAGTTAAACATTGGTAGAGTAACCAAATGGCCATTAAATTCTACATCTTGTGTACATACTGTCACTTGTCACATGCTAATTGTCAGTGCTTATGAACTGCGATTTATTCATGGAGTGACATTTCAAAATTATCGGAAATCTCAGACACAGATCATTACTATATCAAAGGTCTATTTCTTCTTGAAAACCATAGAGGCTAATGTCTAAAATACTAAATAAATGTATTGTGACAGAAAATGGGTTTAGGCCACTTTCAAATTATTATTTTCGTCAATATTTTACTTGGTCAAATCTAGAAGTGGATCCAAAACCTGGAAGAAGTAACCTTTCACAAGAGCGTGACGGATTAGGTCCGGATGCGTTCAGGGTGCGTTCAGTGAAACTTGCACTATTTTGCAAGCAAGTTTAGTCAGTTTTGTCTGCGATTGCGTTCAGTTGTTCAGTTTTTTCCGTGCGGGTGCAATGCGTTTTAATGCGTTTTTCACGCGCGTGATAAAAAACTGAAGGTTTACAAACAACATCTCTTAGCAACCATCAGTGAAAAACGCATCGCACCCGCACTTGCTTGCGGATGCAATGCGTTTTTCACGCAGCCCCATTCACTTCTATGGGGCCAGGGCTGCGTGAAAAACGCAGAATATAGAACATGCTGCGATTTTCACGCAACGCAGAACTGATGCGTGAAAAATAACGCTCATGTACACAGACCCATTGAAATGAATGGGTCAGGATTCAGTGCTGGTGCTAGGCGTTCACGTCACGCATTGCACCCGCGCGGAAAACTCGCTCGTGTGAAAAGGGCCTAATACTTTTCCTTGGTGTACGCTGATGCTAAAGACCGCTGTGTGAAAATAGCCTAATCATATAAACATATGGTTCAGTAAGTGAATGTTCAGTGTGCGGTGCAGTTAACATAGCTCTTCATGGGACTCTATGCTATTTATGTATTGCATTCATGCTACTATGAAACGTATGAATGGTGCACTAAGTTAAGTTTTGTGTCATCTAATACAGAAATGTAACATTTGTAGGTGGGCCCCTTTAACCCTTTCCAGACCTCCGCTGTACATGTACATTGGAAGTCCGGTTTTTAAAGCTTGCGCCTGCTTGTGAGTGAAGCAGGCTCCATAATCGCAGTGTTTTTGCTGTTCTAAACAGCAGAGACCAGGGGCTAAAATCTGCAATATGCAATAGTGCCGATGACAGACATTTAACCCCTCAAATGCATAGGAGAGCACTAAAACCAGAACCTACATTCTTCCGGGACCGTAACGCCTTCCCCTGGCTGAGATTGGGGAAATCATATTATAGAAGTAATAGGCATGAGTCTGTACAAGGCTTCCAAGCTGATTACTAGTATATTCAAATGCTGGTCTACAGGTGGCAGCACTCTGTTGGAATATACTGAATCCTGTAGTCTGTTATGGATAGAAATCCATTACAGAATACAGGTGGCAATCTAATGACTGTATGTTATAGTCAACTAGGATGACTTTAAAAAAGTTTAAAAAAAAGTGTTTAAAAATATAAAAAAATAGATAAAAATTCAAAGCACCCCCTTTCCTTAGAATAAAATAATAAAAAAATTAAACATTATGGGCATCGCCAAATCTAAAAATGGTCACACTATTAAAATATAAAAATAGTGTAATAGCGTAATGGAAAATAAAAAATAAAAAATGCCTATTCACCATTATTTTGTCACTTCACCTCCCTCAAAAAATTTAATAAAAAGTGCTCAAAGCCTCATTTACACTACAAATTGATATCAATAAAAATACCAATTACTCCTCAAGAAATAAACCCTCACACAGCCCTAAAAAAAGTTATAGGGGGTCACAATATGGAAATTCAATAATTTTTTTCAGTACTAAAACACAAGAAAAACTTTATATATGTGGTATTGTTGTAATTGTACTGACCCATAGAATGAAGTCCACAGGTCAGTTTTGCTATAAAAATAAAACCCATAAAACTGTGGGGGAATTGTTTGTTTTCTAATTCTAACCCATTTGGATTTTTTTACAGCTTCCCACTACATTAAATGCAACTGTAAATGATGCATTAGAAAGTAAAACTTTTACCACAAAAAACAAGCCCTCATACAGTTGTGTGAACGGAAAAATAAAAAAGTTATTGCTACGGGAGGGCTGAGAGTAAAAAATAAAAACACAAAAATGGAAAATTACAAGGTCCTCAAGGGGTTAATAATTATAATTAGTGCTGAGTGAAGTTATGAAAAATTCAATTTGGCTGCTTGTCTGAATTTCACATGAATTACTTTGCCACAAAGCGCATTTCTTTGTAAGTAGTAGTCGCAATGATGGGGAACGGCGATTGCCCAGCCCCCCCCATCATTGAACCTCTCAGATTCCGTATTCAACGCTGATCGCAGCATCTAGTGTAAAAATTTAGGACTTTCCGGGGTTAAAGAAAAATACTCAGCTTATCCATATGAGCGCAAGGAGGCCGCTACAGCCATCTTGATTGAAGATCCCATGGAAAATCTTGACGTCATCACGCTGGCCATTGTGGTAACGTCATACATCACCGCGCATGAGATTTCGCGCAGGATCTTCAATCAAGATGGCCATTTCAGGGAAAATTGATTCGTTACCATGAAGTACGAGGAAATTCGGCTACACAGTGAATTGAATTTTCCCTGAAATTTGGATCGAAGTCCACTACGGATACTTCAATTCGCTCAACTCGATTGATAATCATAAAACTTATATTTATCCTGCTGTGTTGAAAAATTTAACAAAAGAGCATCAACACATTTAGCTGCAAAAATGCAAAGATTACTTTCAATGTATAAAGTATCTGTTACTAAATGTTACAGATCTGCTGATACATGATTTGCACCCTTTGTATGAAATATAAGAATAACGGATATTAAAAAGAGGTTGTCAAGGTTCACCACATTGACAAGTAAGGAAAGTTATCACAGTCTTTCCATCAGAATAAGATTTTAAAGAGCAACATTCAGAGGCTGCTACCTGGTAAAAATCTGCAATACCCCTTGCTGTTAAGGTACAACTCCGGCTGACACTCTGATGGATTTTATCCTCACTTTGTTAGGCACTTGAGCTTCCTCACAGAGGAAAAGCCAGTGGCACCTGAAATAAAATTAATCAGAAGCTACATTCATTACAGATGTATCCTGTGAGCCTTACAGTGCTGTTCTGGGAGACATACTGTATATTAAACATCTTCCAGTTCACAATTGAAATTAAAAGGAAAAAACATCTTCCAGTTCACGATTGAAATTAAAAGGAAAAACTTTTTATACTGCAATAACATTCTATGTGGCCAGAGCACAGGCACAGTGGGCATAATGCATATGTTGTCATGAAATCTCTATATTCCAGTTCTAAATGCCCCTGATAATGTTGACAGTATGTGCTATGAAGGTTCAAATGACAGCTGGGAAACAACAGGTATCTTGCCAGAACCTGATTGTGCTATTTTAGGGATATGCTGCATGGACACTATTGTTCTAGTTGACAGTAGCTTGATAGAAAGAAGAATAGATGATAGATTGTGCAGCTGCCACATTGGTATACTTTTACATTTTATGATTGATAAATATTTTCTCCAATATGTCTTACAATGATTTCTGGCAATACAAGAAAATACACTGTTCTGCCTCTTTATTTAATACATGAGCCTATGACTAAATTGTAACAGCAGCACTTCATTTTCAAGCCTAAATTCTTGGACTGCTTAATCTCATGTTATATATTTATAGGGGTTGAAGTTCCATATCCTCTATTTTGTAATAAACTTAAACAAAATTCTTCACCAATCACTACGTAATGCTAACTGCATGCAGATTTATACTGCACATATGCAGTAAGCTCCCCCTAGTGGCGGGTGCATGCTGCTAGAATTTGATTATGCAACTAAAAGGAGGGGATTTGGAGCTCAGTATTATGGAAAAGTAGCTCTACGTCCTATAAATATATATATTGAAGTTAATAATCACAGAATTTTGGATCTAAAATTAAACCTTAATAGTTAACCCAAACCTTGACAGATCATTAATCTTAACTAAACTTTTCATAAATTAATAGAACAGTGAATATAAATTACTTTGGAATATATTTTATCAGAAAATGCCTCTTTCTTCACTGAAAAGGCTCATTTTCTGCTCCTCTGTTCTAAATTAGAATTCACTCTGAATTCTCTGCTAAAATCCAACTTAAGAGAACAAGATGGATCAGATTACAGCTGTCAATAGAAGTCTATAGAGGGGGAGAAGGAGAAGGAGTGGGTGACAATAAGACACACATACACAAAGACTGCAGCAGCCAATAGTAATTTTTCTATCTCACATCAAATGCTTTATTCACATCTATGCTACTTATTACATCTCTATAATATCCTATATCACGGATCAGAAACTTCTGGCACTCCAGCTATGGTGAAGCTTTACTGTTCTTGGAGCTCCCATAAAATTGAATATAGAATTTTGGGAGTTTCACGACAGTTGGAGTGTCGAAGGTTACTGACACCTATAAAATATAGTGCTTCTGAATAATTCTGAGTGAGAAAAAGGGAGCAGAATCTCCTGTTTTCTCTCGGTGTACTGTATGGGAAACAGCATAGCAGCTAGCCTCTACCCACTAGGTCAGGGACATTTGAAAATTAGAGATAGAACATGCAGAACTGTTAAAAAATCTAAACACAAGTCATGTAATTGCCTTGAAAAAAAAAACTGAGTAAGCCAAAACATTTCACATCAGGAATACATTTTATTTTAGTATCAGAACTTTGGAGGGCTGTGTCTATCTATGGATTTCCTGAGATGGGTGACATAGACCAAACCCATCGGGAGGTGTGCACCTGAATTTTCCTTCTGTATCATGGAGTGCTGTTTATTTCATTTTGACACTTAGCTTATTCTGAAAAGTGTATGCATTATTTAAGCTCATATAACCACTGGGGCCCACTTACACTAGAATATCTATGGGGCCTCCAAAGATTGGATTTGTAAATGTCAGATCCTTGTCTGACACTTATTTCTCCATCGCTGAACTGTTGTTCCAGAACAAATAATGCATGTAAAAAGGGGATATGAAAGAATGGCTGTAGAAATGCTTTGTAATAATATGTTATACTTCACTAAAATAGACTATAAAAATTTAAAAGCTTAGACCTCTCCTCTGCTTCTTTCTTTTGGTTACCTACTGCAAATCTTCAATAACATAAAATATAAAACTCACACTTCATACTTTCTTTGTGTATTGAATGACCACATTTCTGTAATGGATAAAAAACTTGTAGTGGCAATGAAACATATTAATCAACATGCAGCAAAGGTAATTGTAAAGGTGTGAGGTGAGTCCATTTATGTGCAGGTTATTGTTGCAGAGTGCGCTGCTGGGTTATTTTATAACACTTATGCTAGAATAATGACTATGGCCTTTAAATTGAGCGACTAAAACCTGATCTTCGCTTTCTATGACAATAATGCTTCAGTAATGAATGTGATCTAGCTATGTTGCTCTGGATACAAGTTATATCAGTATTATAGAAACCAATGACAACTCTTAAAGTGGCAATGTTGATTCTTAGTCTTGTAAAAAACGGTATTATGGAACAAATCATTAAATATGGCAGAAAATTCACCAGCTACTTTTTAAATCTTATATGCAGGCAGATTAATATGATAGTGTAAATATGGTGGCAGCTCATAACAGGGCCTATTATCCAGATATTTAAAGGGACTGGCTAATTTAGAGAAACCATTTTATCATAACCTATTAAGGGATTCTGCATCCAGAGGAGTTCCTGATTTGGGTCCATCATCATCAGAGTTAAGCTACAAGCAGTGTCTCCCACTCCAGAAGATCTGGAAAGTTCCATTACATTATACCGACTATATATATTGACTTAAATTAGAACTGTGTAATACTTAAACGCTGTGGACACCATTGAATGATTTTTGAATTATCTTTTTTTACTTATTTGATGCAAAAAAGCATTTATTCAATAGGTCTTTATTAACATTTTTAAACAGTTTTTCCTCTGTAGCCACCATCTTTTCACATGCAATGCTGGCTACTCTTTCTCCTTCAGAGTGAAATCCAACAGAGGAGCTTCTTGTCAGCTCATCTGCAACCCTTATCTTTGCATTCCCGAGTGCAGAATTTTTATCAAACTGAGCTCTCAGAGCAGAGATAAGGGCTAGTGATAGTGTGCAATCAGACAGCTCCTCTGATGGATTTTACTGTGAAGAAGAAAGAATAGGCAGCATTGTATATGAAAAGACACAGGGTGCAGAGGGCAAACAGTTGGAGATTTTTAACAAAGACCTTGAGGCAAAATGTTTTTTGACCCAAAATAAGTACAGAGCTATTATTTTTCCCTGTGGTGGCACTTCTGGAAAACTGAAGGCTTACTTCCAACTTCACCATCGGCTTCTCATCAGGAGAGTCTTCTACAAAAAAAAAAAAAAAATGGCCAGCTCCTTTCATAATATTAAACGTTTTGCTTTACTAAAGTTTATTAGGATATTTTTCCTGTATACAGAACAAAAATTTAGATAGCTGCTAAGATTAGCTTCTGCTGTGGTCATGACAATCAGAAAAGTTCACAATCAAAAAGCCAGTACGTTAGAAACTTTCTTCCATCACACAGAGCTTTTAAACACATTCTTTAGATAATGGGCTTATTGAATTTACTATGTGAACCTGTTTGCCCTATCATACAAAGTCATTTTCTAATGCTAGAACGAATTCTGAAATGTTGTCTGTCTGCTAGAAACATATTGTGGCCTTACAGTATTCCGTTACAAGCTCTGCCCAATCATTTGTTATGAAATATTTAATAACCCATCAGAGTGTTTCCAAGGCATTGCATTTTTGGCTTGATTTTCAGCAGCGACCTGCAGGATAGATAACATTTAGCTATCACAAAGGAACAGAAAGGTCTTTCCTTTTCTTTTGAAAACTTTACTTTCCTACATTTTATTAAATGAACTTTACCCGACTGGCTGTTATATTGTTCACAGATGAGAGTGAATAATTTAAGATATTACTCTGTACATACAATGGTAATTTTAACATTGCAATTAGGGGTGTCTGCTGCATATGGAGAATGGTTTGGGGAGTTGAGCTAAACATAAAGGCTAATGAATAATAATAGTCAAAATATCTTTGAGAAAAGCAAATAAAATGTATATTCACACTGGGGTAAATGTACTAATTGTATACGTGGAGTAAAGACTGTCTGCAACAGACTTATCACAGTGACTCAGGCTGGATGGTAAATCTGATGAACACCAGAATTGTAGTGCAATTTTAGCATAAAATATACATCTTAGGCTAGCCCCATTTCCTGTGAAACCTTAAGCTATGTAGCTTCCCTTTAAGTTACATACCTCAATGAGTTAGAGGATTTCTCTAAAACTAAATGTAAGATGACAACATCTAGGAAAATGCAATGAAACCGAATGATACTTTTAGATTTATATATAGATATGATGTATACTGCTGTTGCAGATAATTTAGGAGTTCAATAAAATTAGCACATATATTACATATAAAGTATCATCTTGAAATGATAATCCATGAAGGGTTTTACATCCAATATTTTGATTCCCGGAAGTCTACCGTTGCATTTAGTCTACATTTTGGACATAAATTAAGTAAAAAAATTAAGTAAAAAAGAAGGAAAATTAGTATTTAATCATAGCCACTGGCGAAGGAGTGTGTCACTCCGAAACACTTCTGGTCTATGGTTATTGCATGCAATATTTCAAAAGGATACAATGAATATACCAAGGAAGGATGTGGCTGGAACTGTATGTCACAAAATCAGGAGTGAACAAGTTAAGCGGACCCACGTTGTGACGGCAACTCACGCTGGGCTGATGTCACGCCCATGGTTATGGTCGTGACTCCTTGGGAGCCGCATGCAGTTGCCCGCGGTCTGGGTGTTTTGTCAACCGCAGCTGGGGGCTGTTAGTAGTTTGCCTCAAGTGCGGTTGCCGCGGACAACAGGTATGCGTGCGGTTGCCTCTGGCTATGTGTGTGTGTTTGTGTGCACTTTCCCTGTCTGGTGTGCACTGTGACATTTTCCCTTCACTGGTGGCTGCCTGTGGCAACGTGTGGTTTGTGTACATGTGGTGGCAGTGTCTCGGCCTTCTGGCTGACTCCCAGGACATGGTTGCCACGCATGTCGTTGCCGGCAGTAACAGCTACAGTGTGTGTTTGTTTGTACTTTTCCCCTTTAAGTAGCTTCCATCCCTTGCCTGGTATTGGAAGGGTTAATTCCCTTCCTAGTGTGTTAACACTGGGTGTGTCTGTGTGTGGGTGTGGCTACTTGGGGCTATTTAGCTCCTGCTGGATGCCAGTAGCTGAGGGGTACTCCAGCCATGGTGTTTGCTGGAGTCATCCTCCTGGTATTATACCATCTTCCAGTGAGGGCCACACTTGTGGTCATAAAACCAATGTATGATGTCTAGTTGTTTGTGTGTTTTGTGGTGTGCTGTCTCCTTGGTGTTTGTGTGGACAGCAATACTGGTGCATGGGTTCCAATCAGCAAGGCTGTGGCAGGTAGGTTTGGAACTAGTGTTGTTCACCTGTCATATCCATATGCCTGTATGTGTTTCCCCTTCCTTGCAGCTTGGCCAGTGAGACCCCTGTTCCTCCGTATCCAGGAGGAACAGGTCGTCTTACCCAGCTCCTAGTTCAGGGCCACCCTGAGGGCTAGTAGGGACTCCAAGGTTCCAGAGTATGAGCCATCCTACCATCAGGGTCGGCTCATACAGCTAGGAGTCAGGGTCAGATTAGGGACGCGATAGGAGGTGACCTGCTCCCTAATTATGTCATCATGGTCGAGCAGCGACTTAACATCTTCTGGCATCGCACGGCTGAGGGTTTCCCCCATCCTCAGCAGTGACAGCTGACTACCATACGGAGACGGCAAAGAGCATTTACCTTCATGTACCAGGCGGGCCTGTGAAGTTAGGGCACCGACCTAAGTTACCATCGCGGGGCTGGTAAGATTGGCTTCACCTTTAATTTGAAAGTGCTGATTACATCTATACCACGCTACATATTTAAGCATGTTATCCAGTACACTGCCTATTAGTTAAGCTTATCTAGTCAGGATGGTGACTAAAGCTACAATTGTGGAGCCAGTAAGATTGACTTTATTTCCAGTAGGTCCAATGGTTAACACACTTCATGGTGTATATGCCAAATAATTTACAATTTGTGCCTTCCTTACGATATAACCCTTGGAGATTTCATCCATCCAGGAGGCCTTCTGGTATCATTTATGATTGTCGAATTATAGTAAAATATTTTAATCTATATTCGGCTAGCATTACCTTTCCAGGTGGAGGTGTGGCTATCAAACTATTATCTTTATTACACATTTGCTGGTAGTGGGATAGCTATTTGGTAGAGCACCTTCTATTTATCCACAGTGTAAGAGGGGTGAGCCTCCTAACTATTTATTTATAAATATGGGCGATAGACTTTTTTTTTTTATGATTAAAGGGTCTGTCTTTGATTTTTGCTAAAAAAAACAGCCAAGAGCAGAGAACTGTGTACACAGAAAAACATTACTCACCTTCTACATGAAAATAACTGCCTGTAGAGCTCAGAGAGAGGATTGTGTGGAAGCAAAGATCTGGAGAAAAGGTTATGAAGTTATGAAAAAGGTATAGCTTTTGAAGAAAGTACCAAAAACATTGCATCTTTAAGGGGTTAACCTAATGTTCATGGGCTCTAAATGCAAAATTTATAATGGGGTATTCATGTGCCATTTATAATATAGGCATATTCTTATGTGGCAGATCGTTCTTTGTGGCCCTTCAGGCGCCAAGTCCAGGTGTAACTGCTATCTTTCTAACCTCTATAGCTAAACCCCTGATCTCAAGGTAAAAAGTATTTAAACATAAAAACTTTCCAGCAGGTTCAATACATAAACCAAAGTAGATGCAGTTTATGGCCCTGAAAGAAGATTTAGTTTTTGGCAAATATTGTGTAAATTATAAGTAAAAAAAAAGGTCATAAATGATGGAAGGGTAGGATTAGTTGTTGAATAAAAGTATATATGAGAAAAAGCAGAGAATGCAAAATGAACAGGGAACTCTACAGTACAGTATATATGGTAATATTAATTTTAAGTTATTTTTATTACTACAGTGGATATCACAAAAGCGTTTTATCATATTTCAATAAGAAATGCTATTAAACACAGATTGTTGAGCTGGACTGCCACCAGTCTAGAGACCAGGAAGAATTCAAACTATTTTACAATCTAGAATATTTGAAAATCCAGTTGAAGTAAAGACTCACTATTCCTCATTGGCATAATAAGTGATCTCTACCCTTTTAGCACTGGGGAACACCTGTCCTGGAAAGTAAGTCTCGGGAAATCACTAGCAATTTAGGCTGGGTCCCACATTTTCCATTATGGGTTTGGCACAAATACACTGCTCAAAAAAATAAAGGGAACACTTAAACAACACAATGTAACTCCAAGTCAATCACACTTCTGTGAAATCAAACTGTCCACTTAGGAAGCAACACTGAGTGACAATCAATTTCACATGCTGTTGTGCAAATGGGATAGACAACAGGTGGAAATTATAGGCAATTAGCAAGACACCCCCAATAAAGGAGTGGTTCTGCAGGTGGTGATCACAGATCACTTCTCAGTTCCTATGCTTCCTGGCTGATGTTTTGGTCACTTTTGAATGCTGCCGGTGCTTTCACTCTAGTGGTAGCATGAGACGGAGTCTACAACCCACACAAGTGGCTCAGGTAGTGCAGCTTATCCAGGATGGCACATCAATGCGAGCTGTGGCAAGAAGGTTTGCTGTGTCTGTCAGCGTAGTGTCCAGAGCATGGAGGCGCTACCAGGAGACAGGCCAGTACATCAGGAGACGTGGATGAGGCCGTAGGAGGGCAACAACCCAGCAGCAGGACCGCTACCTCCGCCTTTGTGCAAGGAGGAACAGGAGGAGCACTGCCAGAGCCCTGCAAAATGACCTCCAGCAGGCCACAAATGTGCATGTGTCTGCTCAAACGGTCAGAAACAGACTCCATGAGGGTGATATGAGGGCACGACGTCCACAGGTGGGGGTTGTGCTTACAGCCCAACACCGTGCAGGACGTTTGGCATTTGCCAGAGAATACCAAGATTGGCAAATTCGCCACTGGCGCCCTGTGCTCTTCACAGATGAAAGCAGGTTCACACTGAGCACATGTGACAGACGTGACAGAGTCTGGAGATGCCGTGGAGAACGTTCTGCTGCCTGCAACATCCTCTAGCATGACCGGTTTGGCATTAGGTCAGTAATGGTGTGGGGTGGCATTTCTTTGGAGGACTGCACAGCCCTCCATGTGCTCGCCAGAGGTAGCCTGACTGCCATTAGGTACCAAGATGAGATCCTCAGACCCCTTGTGAGACCATATGCTGGTGCGGTTGGCCCTGGGTTCCTCCTAATGCAAGACAATGCTAGACCTCATGTGGCTGGAGTGTGTCAGCAGTTCCTGGAAGACGAAGGCATTGATGCTATGGACTGGCCCGCCCATTCCCCAGACCTGAATCCAATTGAGCACTTCTGGGACATCACGTCTCGCTCTATCCACCAACGTCACGTTGCACCACAGACTGTCCAGGAGTTGGCAGATGCTTTAGTCCAGGTCTGGGAGGAGATCCCTTAGGAGACCGTCCGCCACCTCATCAGGAGCATGCACAGGCGTTGTAGGGAGGTCATACAGGCACGTGGAGGCCACACACACTACTGAGCCTCATTTTGACTTGTTTTAAGGACATTACATCAAAGTTGGATCAGCCTGTAGTGTGTTTTTCCACTTTAATTTTGAGGGTGACTGCAAATCCAGACCTCCATGGGTTAAAAAATTTGATTTCCATATTTTTTTTTTGTGTGATTTTGTTGTCAGCACATTCAACTATGTAAAGAACAAAGTATTTCAGAAGAATATTTAATTAATTCAGATCTAGGATGTGTTATTTTTGTGTTCCCTTTATTTTTTTGAGCAGTGTATGTAGCATATCTATGACTAATGAGCAGCAAATTCATTAGCTTAACATTTTGTTGCAGATCTTGCCATATCTGAAACAAAATGAGCAAACTGCAAATTTGAAAATATTTTTGTATCAGGATGTTGTATGATGTACTACGGCATGCAATGTCCTGTTGGCACCAGTATTGGGAAGTGAAACATATGCAGAATAGCCCCTTAAATCAACCCCTGGTTGGTTATGTTGGCAATCCTGCTTGTGAATCCCTGAGGTAATAAAATATATTGATTAATATACACCCACATAAATATGAGAACAATGAAGGGGACTGTGAGCAGAGATCGTATAACACAAGACTACTTTAGCAGCCAATAGACTGGGGTCAAAATATCATCCGCAAATTGCAAGTAAAACCTCATATATGCAACATTTTATACTGAAGTATGTAACCAATTATTATATAATTTTTTGATAGAAGTAATATGTACAAGAAAATGACCTAATGTTAAGATAGTAATTCCTGGACATTAGGTTTCATATGTGCTTATGGAATCCTGTTGGTTTACAAAAGCAAATAATCTTTAATATTTAAAATGCTAACCTGTTATGTTAAATTTTAAAATAACCAGTATGCAGTATTGAAATAATATGTATTTATTTCAAGCTTTACATAAGGAACGTATTGATCGACCAAAATAGGTGTACAGAAACAGACATCTGAAAGTCTGATCCCAGATGCTGTATACATTTTTTAGATTCTGGCACTTTTTATTCACTTTAGGTCAGTAGCAGTCATATAAAAAGTAAATACAGAGAGAGTTGGATGTGATTACGAGAAATTTGGTACTTAGACTGAATCCATGTCCAGACCATCTGTACCCCACTGAGAAAAAATGTATTCAATGCAGTATACTGCAGACACAAAAAGGATGGTACATTTAATTTTACGCATTAAAAATAAAAATGTTACATGTAAAATAAATAAATCATCTGTTTTAATGAATATTTTAGTATTTTTACCACTTATCAGTGAAGCCAAATAACAAATACAAAATGGACAAGGCGGCAAAAAGTCGACAGAACTGTTATATAAACCATTAGTCAAGTGATGTGAAAGTCAATAGGTTTTTAACAAATATCTTTAAGGATTTTACAAATACTGAAAATTTAACTATTATATGTAAGTCCAGATCTCAACAACCACTTCATACTGTGCAATGCCATTTGATATTTTAACGCAGATAGCCTGCTGAAAAGCATTGTAGTCATCAAGAACTCTCATGCTGAATCGTGCTAAGATTTCATAGGCTAATGTACTTGGGCAACTTGTTTTAAACTATGGCATCAAGATGAGAAATAGCACACATGAGGTGCCTTGTATTGAGGCTCATTGCAACTATAATATTATATTGCAAGGCTGTTAGGATTTGTGGTTTTTATTTTTAACTTAATAAAAAAATTGTATGTAGGGGACAGAGAAGCAGGTATTGGAGAATCATACCCTGTAAAAATAGCTGGGCAGCTTGGGAGGTCCAACAATATTGGAAATTGACTTTACAATGAATGTTAACTGTCTATCATAGTGGCTTTAGGTCCAAAAATCTGTGCTAAATTTCTAAATATATATTTATAGAAGTCAAAGTTATGTTTTTTTCTATATAGAGCTCTAAATCCCCTGCATAGACATAGACTTAAAAGATAACATGTTGACTGCCTATAGCCACCACTAAAGGGATCTTTGGAGCTCACAGTATAGTGTATTATTATTGAGTTAAATTTTTGACAGTATGATGAACGTTCCTAAGCTCCCTGTAGTGGAATTTACAGGTAGCCAAAATGTTATCTATTACATATACGTCTATGCAGAGGATATTGACCTCCATTCTCAGACTAATGGAGCTAGGACCTCTACAAATATATATTAATAAATTAAACAGCACAGAATTGTGAACATACTATTTAGATTAAAAAAATATATATATATATAATCCAAGACGGAAATTCACTTTAACCCCTTCCCAACCAGCGCCATAATAGTACGGCACAGCAGGACGTGACTTGCAGTACTTCAGCGCGCAGTACTATTACGGCGCCCTGATCGGGCAGGTGCAGGATCTGCGTCTGCCTGATCAGCAGCAGGGGTCCGGCAGTCACTGATAGTCGGAAAACACTGATGCCGGCACATTAACCCTGCGCTGCTGTGACGGGGACCCGATGGCAGGGAAGGCAGCCAGATGCCTTACTTAGGCATTGTGGCTGCCTTCCGTGACAGCCTGTGAGATCCAGCCCCCTGGATCTCACAGGCAAGCTGGCTGAAGTGTATTACAGTCTGTAATATACTTACTGCCAATGCATCACAATACAGAAGTAAAGGGGATCAGACCACCAAAAGTTGAAGTCCCAGAGTGGGGAAAAAAATAAAGTGAAAAAAAAGTTAAAAAAAATAAAGTTTTACAATAAAAAATTAAAAGTTTAAAGTAAAAAAAACAAACTTCCTTTTCCCAAAATAACGTATTTTTTTTTATTAAATAGGGAAAAAAAGACATATTAGGTATCACAGCATCCGTATCAACCGGCTCTATAAAAACATCACACTATCTATCCCCTCAGAAAACTATTTTTTGTCACCTTACATCACAAAAAGTGAAATAGCAAGCGATCAAAAAGTCATATGTACCCCAAAATTATACCAATCAAACCATCATCTCATCCTGCAAAAAATGAGACCCAACCTAAGACAATTGCCCAAAAAATAAAATATGGCTTTCAGAATATGGAGACACTAAAACAGGGGTGCACAACCTTTTTTGGTCTGAGGGATTGTCACATCACTCTATTTCAAGAGGCCGCAATGTACACAGGCCGATGTAAAGTGACTGGGGAGGAATGATCGCTATCACAGTCATTCCTCCTTCATTTAGTTACATTGACTATCAGTAGCACATCCCTGATCACACAGAGAGATGTGCGGCATTATTATACCGCCAGTTATCATGAGTGAGTGTCCCTATGAAGATGTGTTTCCAGTAATTGACCTGAATAACTCGCTGCTGGCCCTGGAAAAATACTAACAGTGGCCCCGTTTTGTAGTCGGGTACAAATTGATGGAAGTCCGGGCTAGCAATATCATATTGTGGCACATTATACGTCCCCACAGTTCATCACACAATACTGCCCCCATGAGCACAAAATACATCCCCAAAAACTCTCACTGGCTGGCCGTGAGGAGGGCCCAGGTGGCCCCATGGGAAATTTCCCTGTGAGATCTATGACTAATCCACCCTTGCTTTCCCAGTAAAAATGAATTTTTAAAGCATGGCCGCTGAAACCGAAGAGTTATACTTACCTGCTCCCGGCGCTGATTACACCTGTCAGTGCATGGCCATGGTCACATGTACCTCTGCAGCCAATCACTGGCTTCAGCGGTGATGTGGCCACAAGCAGCGTGTCACTGCTGCAGCCAGTCATTGACTGGAGCGGTGTATGTGACCATTGTCATGCACGGACAGGTGTAAAAGTGCAGGAACCAGAAGATGGATGCAGCGGGGGAAGGGCAGCATGGAGCAGGGAGGCAGCGGGGGCAGGGCGGCATGGAGCAGGTAAGTATGCATCTTCTGGTTCAGGAGCCACGCTGCAGGAACTTGTTCATAAATCAGTGATTTCCCTCACTACAGAGGCCGTGCTCCCTGGTTATTATCGCCTCCTGCCAGTTACAGGCGCCCTGCAATAACCAGTGAGCACTTTCTCTTACTAGTGGGGAAAGCTCTTATTGGTTAACACTTTAATAACCAGGCCTGAAAACACACTTTTTTTGTGTTTTTGTGCACCTGGTGGTTCGAACGGTTTTAACTTTTTTATGTGTTGGCACAAGCAAAATAATTTTTGCAACAATTTTTCACTTATAAATAATTTTTTTGTTTTATTTGGGGAAAACTGCACAAAGCATTTTTATAAAAGTATTTTTTTTCAAACTATAGCTTCTTATTCTTTAAATATGCAAACTGACACCAAAATAAACTATTATAATTAGTTCCCTATTTTGTGTCGGTCGTTTTGTTATATTTATATGTATAGTTAGTTTCACATGAATGGGGCGATAATGGCAACGGTTTTGGTTGGTGTGGGTGTTTTTTCTTTTATGTATTTTATTATTTTTTATCTTTTTAAATTTCATTTTTAATATATTTCTGCTACAAATAATATCCCCCAAGAGGACACTGACACTTTTTGTGAATTTTTCACTCTTTCCTTTTTATTTATTACTTTTATTTGTATTTTAATAATATTTTATTGTATTTTTTTTTAATTGGTTTATTACTTATTATTTAAATATATTTTTGCCACATAATATCTCCCCCAAGAGGTCATAAAAAGACTGTTGGGGAACAATGAACACTCCAATATTTTGCACTTTTAATTTTTTTTATTTTATTTGTATTTTATTATTTATTTATTTTACATTTTCTATTTTTTATATATATTTTGCCACATAATGGCAAGGTATCATAAAAAGACTGTTAGGGGCAGTGAACACTATTTTACTTAGCAATTTTTCCTTTTATTTTTTCCTTTTATTTGCATTTTTTTAATTATAATTTAATTTTTTTTTGCCACATCATATTTTATATATTTTTTTCTTTTATTTGTAATTTATTATATTTTTGAAATAATTTTTGAACTTATTTAATATATTTTTTCCACATAATTTGTCCCCAAGAGGTCACTGAAAGACCTTTGGGGACACAGACTTTTTTTTTCACTATTTCCACTGTAACTGGGGCATCCAAAGGAGTCCCAGTTACAGGGGAAACTAGCCTTCAGTGGGGGCATTGTACACAGGCAGAGCTGATCAGGTCTCCTAACCCTGCAGCTCTGCGCTCCTCTGCCCCCAAGCCACGTCCACCCTACATAGCGCTCACCTGTGTGAGGAGAAGGCAGAAGCGCTGATAACTGCTTCTGCCTTCTCCTCGGCTCCCCCGCTGTCACTGACAGCCGACGACCCATCCTGCTCCTGCTACAGTGCAGGGGCAGGAGCTGTAATGATCCATCGCGCTGCGCTGCGGGCAGAAACACAGCTGATTTTACGATCAGCTGTGTTTCTGTCCAGGAGGACGGGGGCCACAAATCTTGGCTCTGGGGGCCGCATGCGGCCTGTGGGCCGCAGGTTGTGCACCCCTGCACTAAAACATTAATTTTTTTTTGTTTCAAAAATGCTGTTATTGTGTAAAACATAAATAGATAAAAAAATGTATACATATTAGGTATAGCCATGTCCGTAAGGACCTGCTCTATAAAAATATCACATGACTTAACCCCTCAGTTGAACACCGTAAAAAAAAAGTGTCAAAAAAGCAATTTTTTGTCACCTTACATCACAAAAAGTGTAATACCAAGGGATCAAAAAGTCATATGCACCGTAAAATAGTACCATTTAACCAGCATCTCATACCGAAAAAAATTAGCCCCTACATAAGACAGTCACCCAAAATAAAAATAAACTATGGCTTTCAGAATATGGAGACACAAAAAAATATTTTTTTTTCAAAAAGGCTTTATTATGTAAAACTGAAACAAAAAACAAAAAAAGTTGTCAAATTTGGTATTGTCGTGTCTGTAACAACCTGCTCTATAAAAAATACCACATGATCTAACCTGTCAGATGAACACTGTAAATAACAAAAAATAAAAACTGTGCCAAAACAGCTACTTTTGTTACCTTGCCTCACAAAAAGTATAATATAGAGGAGCCAAAAATCATATGTACCCTAAAATAGTACCAACAAAACTGCCACCTTATCCTGTACTTTCACAAATTGGGTCTTTTTTTTTGAGTTTCTACTCTAGGGGTGCATCAGGGGGTCTTCAAATGTGACATGGCTGCTTAAAATTATCCCACTGAAATCTGTCTTCCAAAAACCATATGGCGTTCCTTTCCTTCTGCGCCCTGCCATGTGCCTGTCCAACATTTTACAACCATATATGGGGTGTTTCTGTAAACTACATAATCAGGGCAATAAATATTGAGTTTTGTTTGGCTGTTAACCCTTGATTTGTTAGCAGTAAAAATTGATTAAAATGAAAAATCTGCCATAAAAGTGAAATTCTGGAATTTCATCTCCATTTTCCATTAATTCTTGTGGAACACCTAAAGAGTTAACAAAGTTTGTAAAAATCAGTTTTGAATGCCTTGAGGGGTGTAGTTTCTAAAATTGGGTCATTTTTGGGTAGTTTCTATTATGTATGTACCAAAATACCTGATTTAGGAATGAAGATTAAACTTTTTTTCAATTTCTTAAGATTCCTGAACAGAGAAATTTGTCTTTTAAGCTTTTCTGAATGTAATCCGCTAAATATGGAAGAGATTTACAAAAATACCCAGACAGGTGAAAATGAATCTGATCTCCCAGGAGGCCTACAGAAATTTTATGTGCATTACTAGCAGTATAAAAATATTGTTATCTGAAAAACAAAATTTCATTCAAGGAGAGCTTTCAGAATATCTACACTAAATCTTGTTATAGTGTTTTAAAAATGTGAAAAAGAAATATATCATAGGACGTTGTTGTCTATGAGAAGATCCTCTGCACTTGTATACCCATCACAAACATTCCTTCTCTGAGCAGGTCAGTGTTAAAGGGCTGTCCAGGTGAGACACATTATTTTGAAGAGACTCAGAATCCACCAGTAGTCTCTCCTTCCTGTTGTCCCTCTCCATGAAGGAAATGCCCAATCAGTCTATCACTTTTTGAGGCAGGAGACTGTGTTAACCAGTGATTGGCTGGGCAGGCATTTTCTATGTGTCACAAGGCACCAGGAATTAGAGACCAGTAGAGAAATGGAGTTGCGTCTCAACAGCATAGGCAGGGGGATCATTGAGGTTTTTTAATTTTCATACACCATTCTGAGGCTTTTGAAAATGATTTATATCACCCAGACAAACCTTCTAACATAGGTAGACCTGACCATGTGGCAACCATCTACAGTTCACTGTTTTGTTCGACATGATTATTTTTTCCGTCATGTATAACGGAACCAAACGGAACTGTATTTGTCCCCATAGACATGTATTAGGAGGGGGCAAAACGGAATGCCTCTTAAACGCTTCCATTTTACATTATGTCCTAATATTCTGTTATATTCCATTATAACTCTGTTATAACGTAACCTATAATGGGATTTCGTAACACCAATGCGAAACCGTCCTAACAAAATTAAACAAGTCCATCAATTGATTTCAATTAGGCCAGTGATCTATCAAAGCACAGAGTACAATAGGAGAAACGATATGTTGCTCACTGTAGAATATGTATAAACGAATAGAAGTGGGGCACACTCTTAAGTATAGGGATCTTTATTGACACAATAATAATATCACAATAAATAACAATATATAAAACCGATACAATGTAGGTGAGAGATCAATATATAACAATATATAAACTGACACAATATAATAGCAGTAAAAGAGCAGAATATTAACAGGGGGAAATGGGTAAGGTCAGTGAGTATTTAAAAAACAGGCAATAAATAAGCAAGCGATAAAAATAGGATTAAATACACAATGATAATAGAATGGCAATATAAAAAAGATCGCAATAGGTGTATGAGTTTTCGCGGAGAATAATTCAATACTGCTCCTAAATGCACTGAAGTCCACTCCGGTACCAGTCCTAATAGCAAGTATTTGAAAGGAATTGAAGTTCCAAGTTCATGCCTCAATACAGATTGAGTTGTATAATAAATCGGCAGGTTATGCGAACAACGGCGTCCCGCTGTATTAGTAAAAAGTGATCACTTATGATGGATATATGCAGGTCTTACCCGAGGATGCTTGATACTGGACGGTGGCCCCTCGACTCGGCTTGTAGGTAATGTCTCCGGTCTCAAGGGGTGAGACCGGAGACATTACCTACAAGCCGAGTCGAGGGGCCACCGTCCAGTAGCTTGCCAAGGGCTGTGGCTTAGAAGTGTGGAAGAAGTGTGGCTTAGTGGGAAAGGGGATATAGTATAAGATGTGATATTTTGCACCACAATTCTGTTGTAAAATTCTGATACAAAGTAAGCCAGAGTCAAAATAAAGTGTCTATCCCTGCACCAGATTTATCATCTAGCCTGAGCCCCTGTGATAAATCTGGGGCAGGTCTAGACACCTTCTATAGGATTAGAAAATCTGGGCCTCTGTTTGGTGACATTACATATTATGGAGTTCTAGGTATTTGGGATGCTATGGAGTCACTTGATTATGTGATTAGTTACAGTACAGTTATTAGAGCAGTGTCATATATTTTACCTTTGTGACAATCACATGACCAAGACAATTTTTAAATAATCGAATTGCTAGTGAATATTCCATATTTTTACATACTATACTTTTATATACCGCTGACATATTCCACAGCACTTTATAGACATTACCATCACTTGCTGTCCCCAATGGAGCTCACAATTAGAGATGAGTGAATTCTTCAAAAATTTGATTCGGGCGGTTCGCTACATTTTTCAGAAAAATTTACTTCGGTCTGAATTCATTCGAAGGAAATAAATGATAATGTCAGCAAGGCCGAAAAGACCAGTCATGAAGTGGGGAGGGTGGGAACAGCATGAGAAGTCCACAGAGTGGACCTATGACACAGTGGTCAGGTGGAAGCAGCATGAGGAGACCACAGAGTGGCCTAATGACAGGGTCTGGATTTGGCAGCAGTATGAGGAGGCCACCGAGTGGCACAATGACAGAGTCTGGAGATGGCGGATGCATCAGCAGCATCAGAAGAAGGGTACCGAGTGGCACAATGATAGTCTGTAGATGGCAGCAGTATGGTGAGGCCACCGAGTGGCACAATCACAGAGTCTGTAGGTGGCGGCAGCATCAGGAGGTTGTCATTTTTTTCATGTACTTTTTGTATATTTGTTGTTTCATAATATATATTTTATAATTTTACAACAATATAATATAATATTTTTACAACATCTGTATTAGCCAGTGTGCAATTTAAGTTTAAAATACACCCATCATTTTCTGTGGTTTGAAAAACACACTTTTTTTTCTCAAAAAACTGTATATTCCAGATCTGCAAGTGTTAAATTCAAGTTTAATATATACAGCTTTCATATTCTGTTACCAAAAAAAGACTTTTTTGGCAATCTACAACATCTGTATTAGTCAGTGTGCAATTTAAGGTAGAAATACACCCATCATTTTCTGGGGTTTGAAAAACACACTTTTTTTCTTCAAAAAACAGTATTTTCCAGATCTGCAAGTGTTAAATTCAAGTTTAATATATACAGCTTTCATATTCTGTTTTCAGTCCTTGCAGCATCAGCACGTGTGAAATTACAGGCTTAAATACTGCTGTCAAATTCAGTTGTTAAATAAACACTCGTTTGGGCACAAAAAATTTAGTTGGCAGCCGTTGATGCAGATGTCATTGTGAGATACACCCTTAATACATTTGGGTTACATTCAGAGATTTTAAATACCGCCATTTGGTGCACCAATATTGAATTCAGGCCTACAGTGGTTCAGACCGTGTGAGATACACCCTCTACATACAGGGGTTTGAATCAGGGATTTGAAATACAGCCATTTGAAATACAGCCATTTTGTGCAAAGATATATTTACTTCAGGCCTACACTGGTTCAGGCCGTGTGAGATACTCCCTCTACATACAGGGGTTTGAATCAGGGGTTTGAAATACAGCCATTTGAAATACAGCCATTTTGTGCAAAGATATATTTACTTCAGGCCTACACTGGTTCAGACCATGTGAGATATCCCCTCTACATAAAAGGGGTTTGAATCAGGCATTTGAAATACAGCCATTTGAAATACAGCCATTTTGGGCAAAGATATATTTACTTCAGGCCTACACTGGTTCAGGCCCTGTGAGATACCCCCTCTACATACAGGGGTTTGAATCAGGGATTTGAAATACAGCCATTTGAAATACAGCCATTTTGTGCAAAGATATATTTACTTCAGGCCTACACTGGTTCAGGCCCTGTGAGATACTCCCTCTACATACAGGGGTTTGAATCAGGCATTTGAAATACAGCCATTTAAAATACAGCCATTTTGGGCAAAGAAATATTGAATTCAGGCCTACAGTGGTTCAGACCGTGTGATATACCCCCTCTACAAACAGGTGTTTGAATCAGGGATTTGAAATACAGCCATTGGAAATACAGCCATTTTGGGCAAAGATATATTTACTTCAGATATATTTACTTAATTAAACACCCATTTAGGGCAAGATCCTAAATTCGAAAAATATGAGGAGAGCATCAAATAAGGGACGTGGCCCAGGTCGTGGTGCTGCTGGTGGAGCTCCTGTTGCAGGGAGAGGACGTGGTCGATCTGTGCCAGCTACACGCACAAGTGAAACCCCTTCTTCAGGTGCGAGTAGGCGACAAAACCTGCAGCAGTATTTGGTCGGGCCTAATGCTGCTCTACGAATGGTGAGGCCTGAACAAGTACAGGCGATAGTAGATTGAGTTGCTGACAGTGGATCCAGTTCCTTCACATTGTCTCCCACCCAGTCTCCTGCTGAAAGACCACAGTTGGCACCTGCAGCCGATGTCCATCAGTCTTTCACCTCACCCCCTTGCAAATCAGCCAAGCAGTCTGAGCCCCAAGTCATGCAGCAGTCTCTTCTGCTTTTTGATGACTCTGTTAGCAGGGTCTCCCAGGGCCATCCACCTAGCCCTGCCCCAGAAGTGGACCGATGCCCAACCACTTATCTTTCAAGATGAGTACATGGGAGTACCATCGCAGCACATCTCGGATGATGACAAAACACAGGTGCCAACTGCTGGGGCTTTCGAAAGTGTGCAGACCGACAAGGAAGGCAGGGGTGAAGACTGGGTGGAAGATGATGTGGAGGACGATGAGGTCCTCGACCCCACATGGAATCAATGTCATGCGAGTGACCTATGTAGTTCGGAGGAAGAGGCGGTGGTCACACAGATCCACCAGCACAGCAGAAGAGAGAGCAGGGTGCAAAAGCAGAGCGGCCGTCCTCTAGACAGTACGCCTCCTACTGCTCACCGCAGAAAGGGACCGAGCACACCAAAGCCAGCTCCATGGAGTTCCCTGGCGTGGCAGTTCTTCAGACAATGTGCTGACGACAAGACACGAGTGGTTTGCACGCTGTGCAATCAGAGCCTGAAGCGAGGCATAAACGTTCTCAGGTTCACAAGCTGCATGACCAGGCATTTAAGTGCAAAGCATGAGCTGCAGTGGAGTAGACACCTCAAAAACCAAGAAAGGTCTCTGGCTCCTCCTGCTTCCTCTTCTGCTGCAGTCGCGGCCTCTTCATCCACCTCTGGAGTGACAGTGCCACCTGGCACCCCGCAAACAGAGGATCTGCCAGCAACACCAACAGCTGGGTCACCAAGCATCTCCACAATGTCCCATGGAAGCGTTCAGCTCTCCATATCCCAAACGCTGGAGAGGAAGAGGAAGTACCCCCCTACCCACCCGCGATCCCTAGCCCTGAATGCCAGCATTTCTAAATGACTGGCCTTTGAAATGCTGTCATTCCGTCTGGAGGAGACGGATAGTTTTAAAGGCCTTATGGCGGTGGCTGTCCCACAGTACGTCGTGCCCAGCCGCCACTACTTTTCAAGGAGAGCCATCCCTTACCTTCACAACCAAGTAGGGGACAAAATCTGTGGCAAGGTGCACCTGACTACGGATACGTGGACCAGTAAGCACGGTCAGGGCCGTTATATCTCCATAACAGCACACTGGGTAAATGCAGTGGCGGCTGGGCCTGAGGCGGATAGCAGTTTGGCGCATGTTCTTCCACCACCGAGGATTGCAGGGCGCTTAAGTTTGCCTCCTGTTGCTTCCTCCTCCTACTCTTCTTCCTCATCCTCTACCAGCTCCTCATCCGGTCAGTAACACCTTCACCACCAACTTCAGCACAGCCAGGGGTAAACGACAGCAGGCAGTTTTAAAACCTATCTGTTTGGGGGACAAACCCCACACCGCGCAGGAGCTGTGGACGGGCCTTGAACAACAGACCGATGAGTAGTTTGTGCCAGTCAGCCACAAGCCCGACCGGGTGTTGTGCGATAATGGGCGAAATCTCGTAGCAGCTCTGGGACTAGCCGGTTTGACGCACATCCCTTGCCTGGTGCATGTGCTGAATTTGGTGGTGCAGAGATTCCTTAAAAATTACCCCGATATGTCAGAGCTGCTGCATAAAGTGCGGGCCGTCTGTGCGCGCTTTCGGTGTTCTCACCCTGCTGCTGCTCGCCTGTCAGCGCTGCAGCGTAACTTCGGCTTTCCCACTAACCGCCTCATATGCAACGTGCCCACAAGGTGGAACTCCACCTTGCACATGCTGGCCAGACTGTGCGAGCAGCAGCAGGCAATAGTGGAGTTTCAGCTGCAGCACGCACGGGTGAGTCGCTCGGCAGAACAGCACCACTTCACCACCAATGACTGGGCCTCCATGCGAGACCTATGTTCCTTGTTGCACTGTTTCGAGTACTCCACCAACATGGCCAGAGCCGATAACGCCATTCTCAGCGTTACTATCCCACTTCTATGCCTCCTTGAAAAAACGCTCCTGGCTATGATGAAAGAGGATGTGGCACAGAAGGAGGAGGAGGAAGAGGGATCATTTCGTAGGGTTACCGGCCAGTCATTCCCAAGTGGCTCCGAGGGTGGGTTCCTGCACCCAAAAACCCAAGGTACACAATTGTCCAGCCAGGGCACAGTTCTGGAGGAAGAGGAGGTGGAGGATGAGGAGGAGGAGATGCAGGAGGAGGAACCATGTTCACAGCAGGGTGGCACCCAGACCAGCTCATGGCCATCACTGGTGGGATGGGGGGATACAGAGGACACAGACGATACACCTCCCACAGAGGACAGCTTTTCGTTGCCTCTGGGCAGCCTGGCACACATGAGCGATTATATGCTGCAGTGTCTCCGCAACGACCGCCGAGTTGCCCAAATTCTAACTTGTGCTGATTACTGGGTGGCCACGCTGCTGGATCCCCGTTACAAGGATAACGTACCGTCCTTAATTCCGTCACTGGAGCGTGATCGTAAGATGCGCAAGGCAAAGGCAGAGGATGAGGTCGCCAATGCAGCTGGGGCACCTCCGGCACCTCAGAAGGCAGGGTTAGCATGGCCGAAATGTGGAAAAGCTTTGTCAGCACGCCACAACAACCAGCACCACCAGCTGATATGGAACGTCTTAGCAGGAGGCAGCATTTCACCAACATGGTGGAGCAGTATGTGTGCACACGCCTACACGTACTGAATGACGGGTCTGCCCCCTTCAACTTCTGGGTCTCCAAATTGGGCACATGGCCTGAGCTTGCCCTTTACGCCTTGGAGGTGCTGGCCTGCCCTGCAGCTGGTATTATCTGAACGTGTGTTTAGCACAGCAGGGGGCATTATCACAGACAAGCGCAGCCGCCTGTCCACAGCCAATGTGGACAAGCTCACATTCATTAAAATGAACCAGGCATGGATCCCTCTGGACTTGTCCGTACCTTGTGCAGAATAGACATGTATACCGGCACTAAGCAGCCATTGTTATACTGCAGCGCAATTGCTCATGTTTGTATTTTGGATATTTCACACTATTTAACTCCTACTCCATATGGAACTCCACCTCATAAATCCATTTTTTTTTTGTACGTGTTTTATTTTATATCATTTCACTACTTTGTCATTAACATTTTATGGTGAAATTAACAAATTTTTGGGTGTATAGTACCACTGCTATACCTAGTAGACAGGTTAAACAAAAAAAAAAATTATTGTCATTTACTTTTTTGGGTGAAATTACCCAATTTTTGGGTATATAGTACCACTGCTATACCTAGTAGGCCGGTTAAAAAAAATAATTGTCATTTACATTTTAGGGTGAAATTCACCAATTTTGGTGTGTATAGTACCACTGCTATACATAGTGGAACCGTAAAAAATAATAAAAAATTGTCAGTTACATTTTATGGTGAAATTAACAATTTTTTGGGTGTATAGTACCACTGCTATACCTAGTAGATAGGTTAAAAAAATTAAATAAATTGTCAATTATATATTCTGGTGAAATTCACCAATTTTTGGGTGTGATGTACCACTCCTATACCTAGTAGACCAAAAAAAAAATAAAAAAAATTGTCAGTTAAATTTTTGGGTGAAATTCACCAATTTTTGGGTGTAATATACCCCTCCTCTACCTTGTTGACAGCTTAATCAATTTCAATAATTTTTCTGTTACATTCTTGGGTTGACATTATACAATTTTAGACGTGAATAAACACCTGCTATGCATAGGTGACAGGGAATAAAATGTAATAAATTATTCAGTAATTAATGCACACCACATCCTTACATTCAATGCTTAAACTTTGAAAAGTTGTCACACTTTTATGCTTAAATAATTTCTCCCATATTTCAACTCTAATTTGAATTTGAAAAAATTAATCCTCCCTTGGATGTGGTCTCTCTTTCTCACGCTCCCTCTCTGGCCTGGAACCCTGATTCCCCGCCACCCGTGATCACCATGGTAGGGGCATAAAAGAACATCGAAAGTTGATAGAGCAGATATCAAATTGGATCGCGAACATCACGGGGACGTGGGTGGGGCAGTAAGTGTGCACACGCCTACACGAACTGACTGACAGGGGTCAGCCCCTGCAACTTCTGGGTCTCCAAATTGGGCACATGGCCTGAGCTTGCCCTTTACCCCTTGGAGGTGCTGGCCTGCCCTGCAGCCAGTGTATTGTCTGAACGTGTGTTTAGCATGACTGGATTGGGTTATCACAGGTTATTTTTCCCAATGTTTTGGGGTTTACCCTAAATTTAAAAATAAAATTTAAAACCAAAAACCAGTGTAGGCTACCTCCTCCTCCACCGCCGCTTCCACCTACACCGCCACATCCACCGCCTCCTCAACCTCCTACTCCATATGGACCTGGTCCTCCTAGATCAAGATTATTATTCTATATTTTCATGTATTTTATGTTATTTAAAGTCATTTCCCTATCCACATTTGTTTAAGAGCACTTGGCATGCTCTTAACCACATTTTGACGCCATTTGCAGCCCTCTAGCCCCTTCCATGAAATTTTTACAGCCATTTTAGTGTTCAAAAGTTCGGGTCCCCATTGACTTCAATGGGGTTCGGGGTCAAGTTCGGGTCCCGAACTTTTTTCCGAAGTTCGGCCGAACCTGTCGAACCCGAACATCCAGGTGTCCGCTCAACTCTACTGGTCACCTGCTGCATTACAAGGTACTCTTCATATGTAGTTTCAGGATGCAAGGGTTAAAGTTAAAGGGGTTTTCAGGGAATTAAGAAAATAAAAATAATTAAATATTTAAAAGAAGAAAAAAAATATATATATATATTCTCAAATACCGTTCATAATTTATAATGGCTCGTTATGTCTGGGGAGCAATTATCAGGGGGGAAAAAATGGCCGCTGTCCCATTAGTTCACACAAAACCTGTCCTGAATGATTACACATGAGGACAAGTTACTTTACAACACTGAGGTGAAGAGCTGCCTCCTCCTCCTCTCTACTTCTCAGGGATTATGATCCTGAATACAGATGATAAGAACTTTAGCTGAATCTCTGTGGAATTTAGTTCATGAGGAGACATAAAGTACAGAGAGGACGCATAGTACAGGCTGTGGTAATGTGTTGCTGTGGTAATGGAGACTGCATACAAGTGCTGCTGCTCATTAGCCACACCTCACCCTCCTCTCATGTCTCCTCATCATCTCCATACCCACAGAGATTCACCTGTATTCAGGATCATGATTCCTGACAAGCAGAGCAGAGAGGAAGATGAGGCATAACTATGGCTCATTGTGGTGAAGTAACTTGTCCTCCTGTGTGATTAGGACAGCTTTTATGTGTACTGATAGGATTGTGTCCATTTTATGTCGCCTAATAATTGCTCCCTAGACAAAACAAACCATTCTAAGTAATGAAAGGTATTTGTGAATATACCGTATATTCCGGCGTATAAGACGACTGGGCGTATAAGACGACCCACAACTTTTCCATTAAAAATATAGGGTTTGGGCTATACTCGCCGTATAAGATTACCCCTGAATGCCCAGCCCTCCCTGTCCTCAAGACGATCTTCTCCAGTCCAGGGAACTGACTGGGATCTGTGGATGGCACTGTTATGAGGGGGATCTGTGGATGACACTGTTATGGGGAGGGGGATCTGTGGATGGCACTGTTATGGGGAGGGAGATCAGTGGATGACACTATATAGCATCTTATGCTAAATGTGTCATTCACAGATCCACCCCATGACAGTGTCATCCACAGATCCCCCCTAAACAGTGCCATCCACAGATCCCCCTCCCAATAACAGTGCCATCCACAGATCCCCCCTTAACAGTGCCATCCACAGATCCCCCTCCCCATAACAGTGCCATTCACAGATCCCCCTCCCCATGTGTCATCCACAGATCCCCCTCCCCATGTGCCATCCACAGATCCCCCTCCCCATGTGCCATCCACAGATCCCCCTCCTCATGTGCCATCCAAAGATCCCCCTCCCCATGTGCCATCCACAGATCCCCCTCCCCATGTGCCATCCACAGATCCCCCTCCCCATGTGCCATCCACAGATCCCCCTCCCCATGTGCCATCCACAGATCCCCCTCCCCATGTGCCATCCACAGTTCCCCCTCCCCATGTGCCATCCACAGATCCCCCTCCCCGCCGCTCAGAGGAGTATACATTTATTAACTGTAATCCGTAACTTTAACTTTAAATCAGCGCTCATCTCTTTACTAGGGTACCTTACTCTCAGCTCCAATAACAGGCAGTGCGGGCGGCGCTCACTCACTGACATCACACGCCTGCCCCGCCTAGTGAGTGAGCGCCGCCCGCACTGCTTGTTATCGGAGCTGAGAGTAAGGTACCCTAGTAAAGAGATGAGCGCTGATTTAAAGTTAAAGTTACGGATTACAGTTAATAAATGTATATTCCTCTGAGCCGCGGGACCCTGTATATTCTAACCCGGCGTATAGGACGACCCCCGACTTTTGAAAATAATTTCTAGTGTTAGAAAGTCGTCTTATATGCCGGAAAATACGGTATTTATTATAAAATAATATTTAAGTATTTTCATTTTTTTAATTCCTGGAGAACCCCTTTAAGTATAACTTAAATTATTAGGTTAACATGTATGTAGCTGTCAACTATCGGCACCATATGGTCCCTTTATATAACTCGTACAAATAGGCATTTTCAGGAGATTGCAGGACACAACAGCAATAATTGGCATATTGTGCCACACACCTAACCAGCCAAACCCCATAACAGCAACAGCCCCTGTTTTACCAACATATTATATGTAAGTTACTACTTTTCAGGCTCCTGTGGCCATGTTTGATCCATCCACTATGTTTGGCCCATCTCGTATTAACCCTTATATATGTTTAAACCCAAATTCCATCCACTTTATAGTATATATTTGTACAGTTTTTGATTTTTGAAATATGGATTTTTTTTTTTAAAGGAATTCATGTCTACAGTGTTAAAAAATAATTTATCTTCTTTCCGTAGTTTTCCATTTGACAAAACAGAGCCATTTAGAATTTTAATGTGTAAATCTTTTATAAGTGAAAAAGAGAAATATACGTGCTTCTAAAATTACCTTTATTTATATATTATGGGTATTAGGACAAACCTAATGATAACCAAAATGTGAAAAAATCTCCTAACAATAAAAATGTATGGAATAGATAAGTTAACAGGGATGGTGCAGGTATTAGCCATATCTCTGTACATTTTTTATATTTATTCTTTTTTCCTCCCAAGGTTCCAATAGCCATAGAAATTAATGAAGCGTCTGCGATCATCATGGGAATAGGGGAAAACTTCACTCAACTGGCATACTAAGAGTCCATACATATTTTTTTCCAAAAGCGATAAAAAAAAAAGCTACAAGGAAATTGTCAGCAGTCCATTTTGTTTCAAAATGGCTATTAACAAGTGCTGGTCAGAGGGACACCAATTCTGTTGAATAATTAATGAGCATCTAAATTCACCACCGTGTGTTCAACTGGTATAGTATATAGGGTTTCTAAACCAAAGTGGGCTAAGGATGTGACTAGTATTGATTGAGCACCAAAGTGCTCGGTCCGAGCACCCAGGCACAATGGAAGTCATTGGGAGAACCCGAGATTTAAACCAGGCAACCCCTGCTCTGAAGAGGGGAGGGTGTCTGGTTCATAGTAAAAGGTCAGAAATTGATGGAAACACCACTGAAATGGTTCGGGAACAGCATAGGGAGGATGTTTGGATGCATCTTGGACAGGTCGCTGCTGGGAACGATGTTGTCCTAGTAGCACACCATTTTTTTGGACTTGTAGTCGCGCATCTTCCGATCAGTAACAGATGTTTTCACTAAATTTAGTTCCCTGTCATCAATGCAGAGCAGGGGTTCATTCACGGCAAAAGGGGGTTCATGTCACCCAGCAATAGAACAGAGGATTTTGAGAGATTTAGGCCCCTGTCACCCAGGCACAGCAGGGGTTCATTCACGGCAAAAGGGGGTTCATGTCACCCAGCAATAGAACAGAGGATTTTAAGAGATTTAGGCTCCTGTCAGCAATGCAGAGCAGGGGTTCATTCACGGCAAAAGGGGGTTCATGTCACCCAGCAATACAACAGAGGATTTTGATAGATTTAGGTCCCTGTCAGCAATGCAGAGCAGGGGTTCATTCATGGCAAAAGGGGGTTCATGTCACCCAGCAATAGAACAGAGGATTTTGAGAGATTTAGGCCCCTTGTCAGCAATGCAGAGCAGGGGTTCATTCACGGCAAAAGGGGGTTCATGTCACCCAGCAATAGAACAGACGATTTTGAGAGATTTAGGCCCCTGTCACCCAGGCAGAGTAGGGGTTCATTCACGGCAAAAGGGGGTTCATGTCACCCAGCAATACAACAGAGGAATTTGAGAGATTTAGGCCCCTGTCACCCAGGCACAGCAGGGGTTCATTCACGGCAAAAGGGGGTTCATGTCACCCAGCAATACAAAAGAGGATTTTGAGAGATTTAGGCCCCTGTCACCCAGGCAGAGTAGGGGTTCATTCACGGCAAAAGGGGGTTCATGTCACCCAGCAATACAACAGAGGATTTTGAGAGATTTAGGCCCCAGTCACCCAGGCACAGCAGGGGTTCATTCACGGCAAAAGGGGGTTCTTGTCACCCAGCAATACAACAGAGCATTTTGAGAGATTTAGGCCCCTGTCACCCAGGCACAGCAGGGGTTCATTCACGGCAAAAGGGGGTTCTTGTCACCCAGCAATACAACAGAGCATTTTGAGAGATTTAGGTCCCTGTCACCCAGGCACAGCAGGGGTTTGTATACGCCAAAAATGTTAAAATGTCACCCGACAATTGAAAATAAGAATTTTTTCAATTTAGGGCACTAAAATTGGCACTTTTTTAAATTAAAATGCCTCTAAAATAGTCCTTGAAAAGGCTAGAGGGATGTAAAAGGCAGTAAAATGTGCTTAAGAGCATGGCAACTGTTCTGAAAACAAATGTGGATAGGGAAATAACTTAAAATGAAATAAAATAACTAAAAATTACAAATTATTAGCCTGCAACTCAGAGAAGGAGGTGGATATGGAGTCGGAGGTTGAGGAGGCGGTGAATGTGGTGTTGTAGGTGGAGGCAGCAATGGAGGAGGAGGAGGTAGCCAACAATGTTTTTTTTATTTTTTATTGGGGTAGGTAGCCCCCAAAATATTGGGACAAATAAAAAAACAAAAAACAAAGAATCATTGCACTTGACATGAGTACAAGAATGTATGTTTGATGGTGGTATAAATGTCTATTCTGCACAAGGTACAGACAAGTCTTGTGGGATCCAAGCCTGGTTCATTTTAATGAACGTGAGCTTGTCCACGTTGGCTGTGGACGGGCGGCTGCGTCTGTCTGTAATGACGCCTCCTGCCGTGCTGAATACACGTTCAGAGAGTACACTGGATGCAGGGCAGGCCAGCACCAACAAGGCATATAGGGCAAGCTCTGGCCATGTGGACAATTTGGAGACCCAGAAGATGAATCGGGCAGAACCATCAGTCAGTACGTGTAGTCGTGTGCACAGCTACTGTTCCACCATGTTGTTCAAATGCTGCCTCCTGCTAACACGCTCCATATCAGCAGTTGGGGCCGGTTGTTGCGGCGAGGTGACAAAGCTTCTCCACATGTTGGCCATGCTAACCCGGCCTTCTGAGGTGCTGGCGCTGACACAGCTGCGTTGGCGACCTCTTCCTCCTCCCCTGCCTTCGCCTTCTGCTTCCACTTGTCCCCTGGTGTCAGTCGGGAATGCTCTCAGGAGCGCGTCTACCAGCGTGCGTCTGTAGTCGCGCATCTTCCGATCACTCTCCAGTGAGGGAATTAAGGACGGCACATTGTCTTTGTAACAGGGATCCAGCAGGGTGGCCACCCAGTAGTCAGCACACGTTAAAATGTGGGCAACTCTGCAGTCGTTGCGCAGGCACTGGAGCATGTAGTCGCTCATGTGTGCCAGGCTGCCCAGAGGTAAGGACAAGCTGTCCTCTGTGGGAGGCGTATCGTCTGCATCCTCAGTATCCCCCCAGCCACGCACCAGTGAAGGGCCCGAGCTGCGTTGGATGCCACCCCGCTGTGAACATGCTTCATCCCCATCCTCCTCCTCCTCCAGTAGTGGGCCCTGGCTGGCCAAATTTGTACCTGGCCTCTGCTGTTGCAAAAATCCTCTTTCTGAGCCACTTCTAAAAGACTGGCCTAAAAGTGTTAGAGATGACCCCTCTTCCTCCTCCTCGTCCTGGGCCACATCCTCTTCCATCATCGCCCTTAGTGTTTTCTCAAGGAGACATAGAAGTGGTATTGTAACGCTGATAACGGTGTCATCGCCACTGGCCATGTTGGTGGAGTACTCGAAACAGGGCAACAGGGCACACAGGTCTCGCATGGAGGCCCAGTCATTGGTGGTGAAGTGGTGCTGTTCCGCAGTGCGACCCACCCGTGCGTGCTGCAGCTGAAACTCCACTATGGCCTGCTGCTGCTCGCACAGTCTCTCCAGCATGTGCAAGGTGGAGTTCCACCTGGTGGGCACGTCGCATATGAGGTGGTGAGCGGGAAGGCCGAAGTTACGCTGTAGAGCAGACAGCCGAGCGGCGGCAGGATGAGAACGCCGGAAGCGCGCACAGACGGCAAGCACTTTATGCAGCAGCTCTAACATATCGGGGTAATTTTTAAGGAATCTCTGCACCACCAAATTCAGCACATGCGCCAGGCAAGGGATGTGCGTCAATCTGGCTAGTCCCAGAGCTGCTACGAGATTTCGCCCATTATCGCACACCACCAGGCTGGGCTTGAGGCTCACTGGCAGCAACCACTCGTCGGTCTGTTGTTCTTTACCCCGCCACAACTCGCGGTGTGGGGCCAGTCCCCCAAAAACATCAGTTTCAGAACAGCCTGCTGACGTTTACCCCTGGCTGTGCTGAATTTGGTGGTGAAGGTCTGTCGCTGACCGGATGAGGAGGTGGTAGAAGAGGAGGAGAAGGCCGAGTAGGAAGAGGAGGCAACAGAAGGCAAAGAATGATGCCCTGCGTTTCTTGGCGGCAGAAGGACGTGCGCCAAACAGCTCTCCGCCTGGGGCCCAGCCGCCACTACATTTACCCAGTGTGCAGTTAGGGAGATATAGCGTCCATGGCTATGCTTACTGGTCCACGTATCTGTGGTTAGGTGGACCTTGCCACAGATAGAGTTGCACAGTGCACACTTGATTTTATCCAATACTTGGTTGTGCATGGAGGGCACGGCTCTCCTGGAGAAGTAATGGCGGCTGGGAACGACGTACTGTGGGACAGCAAGCGACATGAGCTGTTTGAAGCTGTCCGTCTCCACCAGCCTGAATGACAGCATTTCAAAGGCCAGCAGTTTAGAAATGCTGGCATTCAGGGCCAGGGATCGAGGGTGGCTAGGTGGGAATTTACGCTTTCTCTCAAAGGTTTGTGAGATGGAGAGCTGAACGCTTCTGTGTGACATGGTGGAGATGCTTGGTGATGGAGGTGGTGTTGTTGGTGGCACATCCTCTGTTTGCTGGGCGGCAGGTGCCAACGTTCCTCCAGAGGCGGAGGAAGAGGCCTGTCACGGATGGTGTACAGGAAACAAGACAATGCAATATATTCAATGACTCACTGGATCCACAACTAAGGAACAAAAGGGAGACCCCTGCATGAGACCTGCCACTCTCCCTGACTGCTCAGCCTATGCGAACACCCCAAAGGTGGATGGGCGCATATCCACGTACCTCGGCTATCTAATACCTGAAGACCCTACAATAGTGAGGGGACACGACCACCGGCTCCCTACACTAGACACGGAGGGAGTCAGGGTCTCCTGAAATCCAGCAGACAGAAAATCACAAATAAAGGAACAGCACTTATCTTGCAGAGGACTGGGAAATAAGGAACAGCATGCACACACACTCCAGGAAGTTGTATAAGCCGCACACTACTGCATTATGGGGAGGAACTTAAAGGGAAGCAATCAGTCCAACTGCATGACAGCTGAGATAGACTAACGAGATGAGGAACTGAAACCAAAATAAAGAAACTCAAGGAGGAGGATCTGGAAGGCTCCTGTCAGAGCTTCTCAGCTGTCTGGTTGTGACAGTACCCCTCCCTCTACGAGTGGACTCCGGACACTCAGAGCCCACCTTCTCAGGATGGGACCTATGGAAAGCCCTGATGAGACGAGTGGCCTTAATGTCCGTCACTGGGACCCACATCCTCTCCTCAGGACCATAACCCTCCCAATGAACGAGGTACTGGAGGGAACCGCGGACAAGACGAGAATCCACAATCCTAGAGACCTGAAATTCAAGATTTCCATCAACCATAATCGGAGGAGGAGGCAAAGGCGAGGGTACAATAGGTTGAACATAAGGTTTCAATAAGGACTTATGAAAAACATTATGGATCTTCCAAGTCTGAGGAAGATCAAGACGGTAGGCAACATGATTGATGACAGACAGGATCTTGTAAGGCCCAATAAACCTAGGACCCAACTTCCAGGAGGGAACCTTCAATTTGATATTTTTGGTAGACAACCACACCAGATCACCAACATTCAGGTCCGGACCAGGCACACGTCTCTTATCTGCCACACGCTTATATCTCTCACTCATTCTCTTTAGATTATCCTGAATCTTTTGCCAAATAGATGACAAAGACGAGGAGAATCTGTCCTCATCAGGTAAACCAGAAGACCCCTCTCCCGAGAAAGTCCCAAACTGCGGATGAAACCCATATGCACCAAAAAATGGTGACTTATCAGAGGACTCCTGACGACGGTTATTTAAAGCAAACTCAGCAAGGGACAAAAAAGAACACGAATCCTCCTGATTCTCCGCCACAAAATAGCGCAGATATGTCTCCAGATTCTGATTGACGCGCTCTGTCTGGCCATTCGACTGCGGGTGGAAAGCAGAAGAGAATGACAACCGAACCCCCAAGCGGGAACAGAAAGCCTTCCAGAATCTGGAAACAAACTGCGTGCCCCTATCAGAGACTATGTCTGAAGGAATACCATGCAATTTGACAATGTGGTCAATAAATGCCTGCGCCAGCGTCTTAGCATTGGGCAAACCAGGAAAAGGGATGAAATGCACCATTTTGCTAAAACGGTCCACCACCACCAGAATCACAGTCTTCCCCGAGGAACGAGGCAAGTCCGTTATGAAGTCCTTTGACAGATGTGTCCAAGGACGGGAAGGAATGGGTAAGGGAAGGAGAGGACCTGATGGCCGTGAATGAGGGACTTTGGCACGAGCGCAAGTCTCGCAAGCTGCCACAAAACCCTCAACCGACTTACGAAGCGCAGGCCACCAGAATCTCCGAGCGATGAGATCTAGTGTGGCTCTTGCCCTCGGGTGCCCAGCAAGGACCGTATCGTGGTGTTCCTTAAAAATCTTGTGTCTCAAAGCGAGAGGCACAAACAACCTCCCAGGAGGACAAAGATCAGGAGCCTTTGACTGGGCTGCCTGCACCTCTGCCTCCAATTCAGGAAAAAGAGCAGAGACCACCACACCTTCAGCCAAAATGGGACCCGGGTCTTCAAAATTCCCACCTCCCGGAAAACAACGTGACAGGGCATCTGCCTTCACATTCTTAACCCCAGGGCGGAACGTGACAACAAAATTAAACCTTGAAAAGAACAAAGACCATCTGGCCTGTCTCGGGTTCAGACGCTTGGCTGACTCCAAGTAGGCCAGATTTTTATGGTCAGTAAACACGGTAATAGGGTGTCTGGCTCCCTCTAGCCAATGGCGCCATTCCTCAAAAGCCAACTTGATGGCCAACAATTCCCTATCTCCCACATCATAATTTCTCTCTGCGGAGGAGAGTTTCTTCGAGAAAAAGGTACACGGTTGCCATTCGGCAGGAGAGGAACCCTGAGACAAGACCGCACCCACCCCTACCTCAGAAGCATCAACCTCAACTATGAAGGGCAATGAAATATCAGGTTGTACCAGGATGGGAGCGGAAGCAAAACTCTCCTTGATATTAGAAAAGGCCTTACGCGCCTCTACCGACCAGGAAGAAAAATCTACCCCCTTTCTGGTCATATCAGTGAGTGGTTTAACAACAGAGGAATAATTCAAAATAAATTTCCTGTAATAATTGGCAAAGCCCAAAAAATGCATCAGCGCCTTCTGATTCTCAGGAAGCTCCCACTCAAGCACAGCGCGGACCTTCTCGGGGTCCATGCGAAAACCAGAAGCGGAGAGAAGAAACCCCAGAAATTGAATTTCTGGAACCGCAAACACACATTTTTCCAGTTTCGCGTATAATTTATTCTCCCGCAGGATGAGCAAGACCTGACGTAAGTGTTCCTTATGAGTCTTGAAATCAGGAGAAAAAATCAAAATGTCATCCAAATACACTAATACAAATTTTCCCATTAAATGATAAGAAATGCTGTTCACGAAATGCTGAAAAACGGCTGGGGCATTCATCAAACCAAAAGGCATAACCAAATTCTCAAAATGGCCCTCAGGGGTATTGAAAGCCGTCTTCCATTCGTCTCCTTCTCTGACCCTGACCAGGTTGTATGCCCCTCTTAGGTCTAATTTGGAAAAGACTTTAGCCCCAACAACCTGGTTAAACAGTTCCGGGATCAGAGGAAGCGGATAAGGGTCACGAATAGTGATACTGTTCAGCTCCCTGAAATCCAGACAAGGTCTTAAAGAACCATCTTTTTTCTTAACAAAGAAAAAACCAGCAGCAACAGGTGACTTCGAGGGTCGTATGTGTCCTTTTCTCAGACTCTCAGAGATATAAGCACGCGTAGCGACCCTCTCAGGTTGGGAAACATTGTATAAACGAGATTTAGGCAGCTTGGCGCCTGGGATGAGATTAATAGGGCAATCGTACTCCCTGTGCGGAGGCAAATCCTGAACTCCACTCTCAGAGAAGACATCCGAAAATTCAGAGAGGAAAGGTGGTACAGTCTTAGTAGAAACCTCAGAAACAGATGTCATGAGGCAATTCTCTCTGCAAAAGTCACTCCAACCATTTATTTGCCTCGCTTGCCAATCAATGGTGGGGTTATGTTTAGTGAGCCAGGGTAGCCCCAACACTAGAGGAGTAGGCAAACCACTAAGGACGAAACATGACACATCCTCAACATGAGCATCACTCACAATTAAACGGATATTGTGAACTATGCCCTTTAATGATTTCTGAGAAAGTGGAGCGGAATCAATAGCAAAAACAGGAATATCCTTTCCCAAAGTGCATACCTGGAAACCATGAGTTATTGCAAATTGATTATCAATGAGATTGACAGCTGCTCCACTATCCACAAAAATCTCACAAAAAATGCTCTTGCTCTCTAGCGCCACCCTAGCAGGCAGGACAAAACGGGAACTACAAGCAAACGGAAAACCTTCAATTTCCGCCTCAACCCTGCCAATAGTAACAGACGGAACATTTTTAAAAGATTTTTTCCTTTTTGTTTCTTTATTACTCCCAGAAGACTGCCTATATCTCCTAGAGGGACAAACATTTGCCAAATGATTTATACCTCCACAACAAAAACAAACCCTCCCATGCGGGCTGAATCTTCTATTGTCAGAGGCAATCAACCCCAGCTGCATGGGCTCCTGCTCAGAAGGGGCTGACAGCGACTGAGACCCCTGCGCACAGAATGAGACCGCTGCACTGTCCCGGGACTGAGTATGACAGGAAGGAGATATCTCTCCTCTCTCTCTAAGACGCCTGTCAATACGAACGGCCTGAGACATAGCAGAATCCAAGGAGGTAGGTCTCTCATGAAAGGCAAATGCATCTTTCAATCCCTCTGAAAGACCATGGCAAAATTGACTTCGGAGTGCAGCATCATTCCAACCAGTATCAGCTGCCCATCTCCGAAATTCTGAGCAGTATATCTCTGCGGATTGTTTACCCTGGCATAACAGACGTAGTCTAGACTCAGCCAGAGCAATACGATCCGGATCATCATATATCTGACCCAGGGCTAAAAAGAATTAATCCACTGAACGGAGGGGCCGTGCCCCCTCCGGCAGCGAAAAGGCCCAGGACTGAGCGTTACCCCTGAGCAGCGATATAATAATCCCCACCCTCCGTTCCTCATCACCAGAGGAATGGGGAAGAAGGCGAAAATGGAGTTTGCAAGCCTCTCTAAAACGCACAAAATACTCACTACCCCCGGAGAACGTATCCGGGAGCGAGATCTTAGGCTCAGAACAAACTCCATGAACGCAAGCTGAACTGGTCACTTGAAACTGAGAAAAAGTCTTACGGAGATCAGCTACCTCCAATGAAAGACCCTGGAAGCGTTCAGCCAAAAGTGAAACCGGATCCATGCTTGAGACGGTTTTGGCGGCTTATAATGTCACGGATGGTGTACAGGAAACAAGACAATGCAATATATTCAATGACTCACTGGATCCACAACTAAGGAACAAAAGGGAGACCCCTGCATGAGACCTGCCACTCTCCCTGACTGCTCAGCCTATGCGAACACCCCAAAGGTGGATGGGCGCATATCCACGTACCTCGGCTATCTAATACCTGAAGACCCTACAATAGTGAGGGGACACGACCACCGGCTCCCTACACTAGACACGGAGGGAGTCAGGGTCTCCTGAAATCCAGCAGACAGAAAATCACAAATAAAGGAACAGCACTTATCTTGCAGAGGACTGGGAAATAAGGAACAGCATGCACACACACTCTAGGAAGTTGTATAAGCCGCACACTACTACATTATGGGGAGGAACTTAAAGGGAAGCAATCAGTCCAACTGCATGACAGCTGAGATAGACTAACGAGATGAGGAACTGAAACCAAAACAAAGAAACTCAAGGAGGAGGATCTGGAAGGCTCCTGTCAGAGCTTCTCAGCTGTCTGGTTGTGACAAGGCCGAGGCAGCAGCAGAAGAGGGAGCAGGAGGGGCCTGAGCCCTTTCTTGGTTTTGAAGATGCTTACTCCACTGCAGCCCGTGTCTCGCATGTAGATGCCTGGTCATGCAGGTTGTGCTAAGGTTCAGAACGTTAATGCCTCGCTTCAGGCTCTGATGGCACAGCGTGCAAACCACTCGGGTCTTGTCGTCAGCACATTGTGTGAAGAAGTGCCATGCCAGGGAACTCCTTGAAGCTGCCTTTGGTATGCTCGGTCCCTGTTGAAGGTGGCCAGTAGCAGGCGAACTGTTTTGGCGACGGCTGCTCTGCTTTTGCACCCTGCTCCCGCTTTTGCTACGCTGTTGGCTCGGTCTCATCACTGCCTCTTCCTCCGAACTCTGAAAGTCAGTGGCACGACCTTCATTCCATATGGGGTCTAGGACCTCATCGTCCCCTGCATCGTCTTCCACCCAGTCTTCCTCCCTGACCTCCTTTTCGTAGCATATCAGCTTCAGTACGGCCTGTTGCCTCTTCCCCACTGCAGTGCTACACTACTTCCAGCTACCGACTGATGGCTGATTGGTGTTGCAAGCGGATAATTCGGAGGTGGAAGTGGAGGAGGAGGATGAGAAGTTAGGGTTGGAGCCACTAACGTAGGTGCTGGCGGAAACCCTGATCGACGTAGGGCCCGCAATCCTTGGCTTCAGTAGCACCTGTGTCATCCCAGGGTACGACTCGCTCCTGGCCTCCATAGCATTCAACCAGTGTGCCGTCAGGGAAATGTAGTGTCCCTGGCTGAATGCACTTTTCCATGTGTCTGTGGTTAAGTGGACCTTCCCAGTAACTGCTTTGGTCAGGGCACGTGTGATGTTATGGGACACATGTTGTTGTAAGGCTGGCACGGTACACCTTGAAAAATAGTGGCGGCTGGGGACTGTGTAATGTGGGACAGCCGCAGACATCAGGCTGCGGAAGGCCTCAGTGTCCACAAGCCAAAATGGCAACAGTTCCAGGGCCAGTAATTTAGAAAGCTGCACATTTATGCTATGGCCTGTGGTTGAGTGGCTGGGTATTTGCGTTTGCGTTCAAAGGCCTGGGGTAAGGACATTTGGATACTGCGCTGGGACACGGAAGTTGATGTGGTCGCTGATGGTGCTTGCGAAGTTCCAAGTGCATTGCGGGAGGCATCCGGGCCTGCGCCTTCGACAGGGTATTGGCCAGCACGTAACATAGAGGAAGAGGAGGCAGTGGTATGACCCGCAGACACAGATTGTGAACCCAGGCTTTCATCCCACTTATTACGGTGCTTGGATGCCATGTGGCGGATCATGCTGGTGGTGGTGAGGTTGCTAGAGTTCACGCCCCGGCTCATTTTGTTACGACACAGGTTGCAAACTACTATTCTTTTGTAGTCTGCACTTTCCTCAAAAAAGCGCCATACTGCGGAACACCTATTCCTTTGCAAGGGAGATTTCCGCAAGGGGGTGCTCCGTGAAACAGTTGCGGGCCTATTTGGTGTGGCCTGCCTTCTCCCTTTTGCCAGCCAACTGCCTCTTCCAGCCTGTTGCGGTGCTGCAGATCTCTCCCCCTCTGTACTGCTGTCCTCACTCAGCTTTCCATTTTCCCAGGTTGGGTCGGTGACTTCATCGTCCACCACCTCCTCTTCCACTTCCTCACTCTGCTCATCCTCCTGACTTGTTGATCTAACCACAACCTCAGTGATTGACAACTGTGTCTCATCCTCTTCCTCAACCTCTTGAGACAGTAATTGCTGTTGAGTTATTGGCAACTGTGTCTCATCATCATCCACCTCATTAACCCCTTAAGGACTCGGCCTTATTTCACCTTCTGGACTTGGCCATTTTTTGCAAATCTGACCAGTGTCACTTTAAGTGCTGATAACTTTAAAACGCTTTGACTTATCCAGGCCATTCTGAGATAGTTTTTGCGTCACATATTGTACTTCATGACACTGGTAAAATTAAGTAAAAAAAAAAATTTTATTTATAAAAAATACCAAATTTACCAAAACATTTTTAAAAATTGCAAATTTCCAAGTTTCAATTTCTCTACTTCTATAATACATAGTAATACCTCCAAAAATAGTTATTACTTTACATTCCCAAATTTGTCTACTTCATGTTTGGATCATTTTGGGAATGATATTTTATTTTTTGGGGATGTTACAAGGCTTAGAAGTTTAGAAGCAAATCTTGAAATTTTTCAGAAATTTTCAAAAACCCAATTTTTAGGGACCAGTTCAGGTCTGAAGTCACTTTGCAAGGCTTACATAATAGAAACCACCCAAAAATGACCCCATTCTAGAAACTACACCCCTCAAGGTATTCAAAACTAATTTTACAAACTTTTATAACCCTTTAGGTGTTCCACAAGAATTAATGGAATATAGAGATACAATTTCAATATTAACCTTTTTTGGCAGATTTTCCATTTTAATAATTTTTTTCCAGTTACAAAGCAAGGGTTAACAGCCAAACCAAACTCAATATTTATGGACCTGATTCTGTAGTTTACAGAAACACCCCATATGTGGTCGTAAACTACTGTACGGGCACACGGCAGGGCGCAGAAGGAAATGAATGCCCTACGGTTTTTGGAAGGCAAATTTTGCTGGACTGGATTTTTTGACACCATGTCCCATTTGAAGCTTCCCTGATGCACCCCTAGAGTAGAAACTCCATAAAAGTGACCCCATCTAAAAAACTACACCTCTCAAGGTATTCAAAACTAATTTTATAAATGTCGTTAACCCTTTAGGTGTTCCACAAGAATTAATGGAAAATAGAGATACAATTTCAAAATTTCACTTTTTTGGCAAATTTAACATTTTAATATTTTTTTTACTTTTACAAAGCAAGGGTTAACAGCCAAACAAAACTCAATATTTATGGCCCTGATTCTGTAGTTTACAGAAACACCCCATATGTGGTTGTAAACAGCTGTACGGGCACACGGCAGGGCGCAGAAGGAAAGGAATGCCATACGGTTTTAGAAAGGCAGATTTTGCTGGACTGTTTTTTTTTGACACCATGTCCCATTTGAAGCCCCCCTGATGCACCCCTAGAGTAGAAATTGCAAAAAAGTGGCCCCATTTTAGAAACTACGGGATAGGGTGGCAGTATTGTTGTGGTGTTACCTAATATGTATACTTTTTTTTTATTTATGTAAGTTTTACACAATGATTTCATTTTTGAAGCAAAAAAAATAATGTTTTAGTGATTCCATAGTCTGAGAGCCATAATTTTTTCAGTTTTTGGGCGATTACCTTAGGTAGGGTATGATTTTTGCGGGATGTGATGACGGTTTTATTGGCACTATTTTGGGGTGCGTATGACTTTTTGATCGCTTGCTATTACACTTTTTGTGATGTAAGGTGACAAAAAATGGTTTATTTAGCACAGTTTTTATTTCAAATTTTTTACGGTGTTCATCTGAGGGGTTAGTTCATGTGATATTTTTATAGAGCCGGTCGATACGGACGTGGCGATACCTAATATGTATACCTTTTTTTTTATTTAGGTAAGTTTTACACAATAATATCATTTTTGAAACAAAAAAAAATCATGTTTTAGTGTCTCCATATTCTGAGAGCCATAGTTTTTTAGAATCAAAAGTTTTTTATTGAGGTATTTTCAAACAAACACGGTTAATACTCACACGCAGATGAGAAAGCTCACATGAAGGCATAAATGTATAACATGACTCCCAGACAAGGGAGGTAACACATAGAGCATCACAAATGATTAGAGCCATTGAATATGTATTACAGAACAACCAACAGTTCCTCAGAAAAAAACAGTGTGGGGGAGGGGGGGTGGACAGGGGGGGGGGGGAACATATTGCAAAGGCTTCTGTCCAGTCAGGTGTTGGGGTTAGGAGGGGGACATATATCGTGATGCCTTCCACACCCGCCAAGTCCTCTCATATTTCACGGTGTTGCAATTGCCATTCAAGGTTGCGGAGGACATGATTTGTTCATAGAGGCATGTTTTGTTAACCCTTTGGATTACATCAAGTATCTTAGGGGAATGTACAGATTTCCATTTAGAGGTGATAGCCAATTTGGCAGAAAGGAGGATGTGACAGACTAAACCTCTGTAGGCAATGAGCACCTCTGTGATACCGATCAGCAGTAATGCTATAGAGGGGGAGGGGGTATCCAGGGAATACCTCGAGTCAGTGATTTGGGAAATCAGGGAGAAAACCTCTTTCCAGAATGCCTGAATTACCGGACAGGTCCACAATATGTGGTATAACGTGCCCTTACTACCACAGCTCCTCCAGCACAGGGAAGAGACAGACTGATATATCAGGTGTAGCCTTTCCGGGGTAAAGTACCATCTCAGGGAGGTCTTTACAAATGATTCATATTGGGTCACACAGGTAATATTGCTCGAAACGTACTTGAAAGCTGATTGCCATTGTATAGGCGTGAACTTAGACCCTAAATCCTGTTCCCAAGATATGAGAGGTGCAGACATAATAAAAGTGTCTTTGCAACTAAGCTGCGAGTATAAGGGGCGAAGAGTTTTTAGTTTCGGATTAGGTAGATACCAGCGCTCCAGGATCCGCACATTTGCCATTGGCAGAGAAGGATTGTCTGCTAAAAAATGTCTAATTCTGAGATATTTATAGAACTCAACATTGGGGACCTGAAAGGTATTGTGTAGGCTTTCAAAGGAGGAAAGGCTGTCATCCTGAAATAGCTGCATGGTCTTTGTTATACCATACTTGTACCAGGCACTCACCCCCAAATCCAGGACAAGGTAGTCTAATACCACTAATGGGAGAGGGCTTGAGGTAGGACGGGACCCTTTGGATGTGAGGGTGTGATAACGGATCCAGCAATCTACAGCATTGTTAGCTAGAAAGCACAGATCAGGTTTTTTAAATGAGTTATTTAGTGAGGCTATCAGTAAAGCTTTCAGATCTCCTCCTGGGACCTCTGTGGAATCAATATGAGTCCACTGCTTAGAAAAATCCAATTTCCACCAACTCTCTAATTAGGCAATTTGTGTCGCTAGGTAATAATCATGTATGTTAGGAAGACTAATACCGCCCAGTTGTTTCCTGGTCTGTAGAATTTTGGAAGCTATTCTGGGTTTCTTACCATGCCAGAGGAAATTATTCAGTAGTTTATTGCATTGGGAGAAATAAGATAGAGGAAGTTTTAAGGGGAGGACCCGGAATAGGTAGAGGAGTTTAGGTAAGGCAAACATTTGGAATGTGGCTAACCTACCTCGCCAGGAAATTTCAAATTTATCGTAATGCTCTAGATCTTTCTTGAGACTAGATAAGAGAAGTGGGTAGTTGGCTAAGTACAGTCCCTGAGTTGAGGAGGTGAGGTTAATACCCAAATATTGAATTTGGTTTAGTTGCCAATCTAAGTCAAATTTCCCTTTTAGGGACGCCACTGTTCGGGGGTCTAAATTAAGGGGTAGGGCCTGGGATTTTGAGGAGTTTAGTTTATAGTAAGAGAGTTGACCAAAATATGAGATCGTATCTAAGGCTGAGGGTAAGGAAGAGGTAGGGTCGGTAAGCGTGAGTATCACATCATCTGCATATAGGCTCAGTATATGAGTGCGATCTGCGATCTTAACGCCCGACACTTCCCTTTCTATCCATAGGGCTTGAGCAAGGGGTTCAATAGATAATATAAACATGAGAGGGGAAAAGGGGCAGCCTTGCCTGGTCCCATTGGAGATTGTGAATGGTTTGGAGAGGGACCCGTTTACCCACACCCTAGCCGAGGGGTCTTTATACAGGGCCTGGATCGAGGCGAGGATAGGGCCAGTACCGCGAAGGAGAAGGACCAGCAAATGCGGTCGAACGCTTTTTCAGCGTCTAGTGTTACAAACAATGCAGGGATCTTCTTCTTATGTAAATGAGCCAGAATGTTTAGGACTCTCCTAGAGTTTTCATGGATTTGACGGCCTTTGACAAATCCGACCTGGTCGGAGTGGACTAGTAGAGGGATGAGGGGGGCAAGTCTGGTCGACAGGATTCTGGCGAATATCTTTATGTCCGTATTTAGGAGGGATATGGGGCGGAAGTTTTTAGGATCATCAGTTGATTTATTGGGTTTGGGAATGGTCACTATTAATGCTTCAAACATTTCTTTGGGGAAGGATCCTGTATCCCTGGCTGATTGAAATGACTGAAGCATATATTTAGAGAGTTGGTTGAAGAACACCTTATAGTAGGAATTAGATAAACCATCTGGACCTGGGGCTTTATGTGAAGGTAGTTTCTTAACTATGGCATGAAGTTCTTCAACGGTCAGGGGGGCATTGAGTGCGTCTAATTGGGCAGTAGTCAGTTTCGTAAGGCCTAACCTATCTAGAAAGGCTTCAATAAGGTCTGTTTGTGGAGGCGTGAACAATTTACGAGGAGACAGGTTATAAAGGGAAGCGTAAAAGTCGCCGAAAGCGTCAGCTATTTCCGTTGGGGATGCTATTTTCTTCCCTGAGGAGGGGTCTAATAGGTATGGAATCTTGGACTTAGCAGCTCTATGTTTTAACCGGCTAGCTAATAAACGGCCTGCTTTATTGTCTTGAGAATAAAAAGCAGCCTAAGTTTTACACAATAACAGCTTTTTTAAAACAAAAAAAATGATGATCAAATGATTAAATATTCTGAGCCATAGTTTTTTTTATTTTTTGGGCGATTATCTCAGGTAGGGGCTCATCTTTTGCGGGATGAGGTGACGGTTAGATTGGTACTATTTTGGTGGGCAAACGCCTTTTTGATCGCTTGCTGTTCTACTTTTTGTGATGTAAGATGACAAAAAAATTGTTTATTTAGCACAGTTTTTATTTTTTATTTTTTACGGTGTTCCTCTGAGGGGTTAGGTCATGTGATATGTTTATAGAGCCGGTCGATTCGGATGCAGCGATACCTAATATGTATACTTTTTTTTTCCCCTATTTTTTACCAATTTTTTTTTTACTTTATTTGGGGGAAATGATGTTTTTGTTTATTTTTACTTGAAACTTTGAATTTTTTTTCTGTATTGAAATGCATTGGCTGTATGAGTAATACTGTGTGTATTACTCATACAGCTTCCGGCCTGTGAGATCCAGGGGGCTGGATCTCACAGTCTCTTCACCGGAAGGCAACGCAGATGCCTCAGAAAGGCATCGCGCTGCCTTCCATGCCATCGGGTCCCCCCCACAGCCCCATGGGGACCCGATTGCACCACCGCCGCACCAGGTAAAAGCCTCAAACCGCAGGTCTGAATTGACCTGTGGTTTGCGGCGATCGCCGACACGGGGGGTCACGGGACCCCCCCGCACATTTAGCCGAGGTGCCTGCTCAATGATTTAAGCAGGCACCGGGTTCCGATCACCGCCCGCCGAGCGGCGGTGATCGGAACAACACATGACGTACCGGTACTTCATGGGTCCTTAAGGACTCGGGAACCATGCCGTACTGGAACGTCATGGGTCCCTAAGGGGTTAAACAGTAAATGCCGTTCCCCACAACATCTTCTTGTGACTGTAGATGCTCAAGAGTTTGGAAAACAGGGCACAAGATCTGTCCCTCTTTAAGCGTGCCAAGGAATGGCGAGGAAAAGAGGTCCTCTGAATATCCGAGTGTGGGATCACTTGTTTGGCCAGACTCTCCATGGTGGGAGGAAGGAGGATCAGGGGGAGGATTGTGTTGAGCAGACTCTTGAATACTGAGATTGGACGTGGTGGGAGACAGGTTGGTGCTTAACCGACTGGAAGCATTATCTGCTGCAATCCAACCGACCACCTGGTCGCACTGGTCTGACTTCAAGAGTGGTGCCCTGCACCACCCTGCAAACTGGGACATGAAGCTAGGTATCGTGGATAATTTTTTTTCTTGTGCTCTGACAGAACGCACAGTTTCAACGCGCCCAGGGCCACGGCCTCTGCGTGCACCATCAGCATCACGGCCACATTCCTGTCCCTTACTACTCGCCTTCTTTATATTAAATGTTATATATGCTTTAAAGTATGTCACACGTACAGCAGCGTAGGATTTGGAAGTGTATGCGCAAACTAATTTAAAAAGGTATTTGGGATGTGGAAAAGTCACACAGGAGATATCCCGCAGATAATGTCAATGCTGTCACCAGCGGCTAATAAAAAATTACAGGTAATGTCACAGTTATTTGGGATGAGAAAACATTATACAGGAGAGGTACCACCGGTAATGTCACTGTCCGCAGAGTCTACACTAGATGTCACAGATATTTTTTGGATGCGCACACGTTACACTGGAGATGTGGCACTGGTAATGTCACTGTCAGAAGCGGACACCGTCTATTGAAAAAGTACACTGTATGTCACAGATACATTTTTTAAGCTCACACATTACATTGGAGATGTGGCACTGCTAATGTTACTGTCAGAAGCGGGCACCATCTATTGAAAAAGTACACTATATGTCACAGATACATTTTTTAAGCGCACACGTTACACTGCAGATGTGGCACTGGTAATTAGTCTTGATTGAGCATGCCCGGCAGAACACTTGGCCGAGTACCGCATGTGCTCGAGCGCAATGCTCAAGTCTCCTCCCCGCACCCGATGACATGTGTTCGTCTCAGTCTTATGCCTCATGCACACGACCGCAAACCGCGAATCCGCAAAAATTGGAAGCCGCTAATGTGCCTTCCGCAATTTGCGGAACGGAACGGGCGTCCCATTGTAGAAATGCCTATTCTTGTCCGCAAAACGGACAAAAATAAGACATGCTATATTTATTTTGCGGGGCCACAGAACGGAGCCACGGATGCGGACAGCACATGGAGTGCTGTCCGCATCTTTTGTGGCCCCATTGAAGTGAATGGGTCCGCACCCGAGCAGCAAAAAATGCGGCTTGGATGCGGACCACAAAAACGGTCGTGTGCATGAGGCCTTAGTCAGGGAGAGCTGAGCATAGGAAGGGAAAGACAGTGTAGGGAGTGTTATTGGAAGATTTTTATTACAAAAACTTTTCAGAGACCCAAAAGTCCATTTAAGGACTATTGTGTGTGACAGCAGCAATATATGTTTGTAGTGCAACCTGCGCTAAATTGCTCAGTCTTAGGGAGAGCTGTGCATAGGAAGGGACACAGTGTAGGGAGAGTTATTGGAATATTTTTATTACAAAAACTTTTCAAAGACCCAAAAGTCCTTTTAAGGACTATTGTGTGTGACAGCAGCCATATATATTTTTAGCGCATCCTGCGCTAAATAGCGTCTAATAGGCCAATGCAGACAGTTAAATTATCCGTGACACATCTCCTGTGTAAAGTGTGCACATCCATAAAATATCAGTGACATCCTGTGTACTTTTTCTGTAGATGGTGTCAGCTGTGGACAGGTAAATTATCCGCGCCACATCTCCAGTGTAAAGTGTGCGCATCCCGAAAATATCAGTGACATCCAGTTTACTTTTTCCATAGACGGTGTCTACTGCGGACAGTTAAATTATCCACGCCACATCTCCTGTGTAAAGTGTACGCATCCCTAAAATATCAGTGACATCCAGTGTAATTTTTCCATAGACGGTGTCCGCTGCGGACATTTAAATTATCCGTGGCACATCTCCAGTGTAAAGTGTGCGCATCCAAAAAATATCTGTGACATCCAGTGTACTTTTCCAATAGATGGTGTCTGGTTCTGACAGTGACATTACCAGTACCACATCTAAAGTGTAACGTGTGCGCCTAAGAATTTTATCTGTGACATACAGTCTACTTTTTCCATAGACGCTTTGGACAGTGACATTACCGGTGGTACCTCTCCTGTATAACGTTTCATCATCCCAAATACCTGTGACAGCATTGACATTATCTGCGGGATATCTCCTGTGTAACGTTTCCACATCCCAAATACCTTTTTACATCCTACACTACTGTACGTGTGACATACTTTCAAGCATATATAACATTTAATATGAAGAAGGCGAGCAGTAAGGGACGGGGATGTGGCCAGGATGCTGATGGTGCATGCACAGGCCGTGGCCCTGGGCGCGTTGAAATTGTGCCTGTTGCCAGAGCACAAGAAAAACATTCATCCACGATACCTAGCTTTATGTCCCAGTTTGCAGGGCGGTGCAGGACACCACTCTTGAAGTCAGACCAGTGCGACCAGGTGGTCAGTTGGATTGCAGCAGATAATGCTTCCAGTCGGTTAAGCACCACCCTGTCTCTTACCAAGTCCAGTCTTGATACTCCTTCATCCCACCAGGGAGAGTCTGGCCAAACAAGTGATCCCACACTCGAATATTCAGAGGACCTCTTTTCCTCGCCATTCCTTGATTTGGCCCTCTCACCAAGCACGCTTAAAGAGGGACAGATCTTGTGCCCTAATTCCCAAACTCTTGAGCATCCACAGTCACAAAAAGATGACGGTGGGGAACGGCAATTACTGTTTAATGAGGTGGATGATGATGAGACACAGTTGCCAATAACTCAACAGCAATTACTGTTTCAAGAGGTTGAGGAAGAGGATAAGACACAGTTGTAAATCACTGAGGTTGTGGTTAGGTCAACAAGTCAGGAGGATGAGCAGAGTGAGGAAGTTGAAGAGGAGGTGGTGGACGGTGAAGTCACTGACTCAACCTGGGAAGGTAGAAAGCCGAGCCAGGACAGCAGTACAGAGGGGGAGGGATCTGCAGCACCGCAACAGGCTGGAAGAGGCAGTTGGCTGGCAAAAGGGAGAAGGCAGGCCACACCAAACAGGCCTGCAACTGTTCCACGGAGCACCCCCTTGCGGAAATCTCTCTTGCCAAGGGGTAGGTGTTCTGCAGTATGGCGCTTTTTGAGGAAAGTGCATACGACAAAAGAATAGTAGTTTGCAACCTGTGCCATAACAACATTAGCTGGGGCGTGAACATTAGAAACCTTACCACCACCAGCATGATCCGCCACATGGCATCCAAGCACCGTAATAAGTGGGACAAACACCTAGGTCCACAATCGGTGTCTGCGGGTCACACCACTGCCTCCTCTTCCCCTGTGTTATGTGCTGGCCTATCTCCTGTTGAAGGAGCAGTCCCGGATGCCTCCCGCCCTGCACCTGGACCTTTGCAAGCACTATCAGCGACCACATCCACTTACGAGTCCCAGTGCAGCATCCAAATGTCCTTACCCAAGGCCTTTGAACTCAAGCGCAAATACCCAGCCACCCACCCACAGGCCATAGCCCTAAATGCGGAGCTTTCCAAATTACTGGCCCTGGAAATGTTGCCATTTAGGCTTGTGGACACTGAGGCCTTTCCGCAGCCTGATGTTGGCGGCCGTCCCGCATTACGCAGTCCCCAGCCGCCACTTTTTTTCAAGGTGTGCCATGCTTGCCTTACACCAACATGTGTCACGTAACATCACACGTGCCCTGACCAACGCAGTTACTGGGAAGGTCCAGTTAACCATGGACACATGGACAAGTGCATTCGGCCAGGGACACTACATTTCCCTGAGGGCACACTGGGTGAATGTTGTGGAGGCCGGGAGCGAGTCGTACCCTGGGATTGCATAGGTGCTTCCGACGCTAAGGATTGCGGGCCCTACATCGATCGGTTTTTCCACCAGCATTTACGTTAGTGGCTCCAACCCCAACTTCTCCTCCTCCACTTGCCCTCGCATATATGCCCTCGCATCTAATCTTTTACAGGGTTAGCTCACCTGCAGGCCCTGGCATATAGTTTTTTTAGAGGGTCAGCTCACCACCAGACCCTCCCCTACAATCTTTTACAGGGTCAGCTCACCTGCAGGCCCTGGCTTATAATTTTTTAGAGGGTCAGCTCACCAGCAGGACCTCACCTACAATCTTTTATTCGGTCAGCTTACCTGCAGGCCCATGCATATTATGTTTTACAGGGTCAGCTCACCTGCAGGCCCTTGCATATAATGTTTTACAGGGTCAGCTCACCAGCTTGCCCTCACCTACAATCTTTTACAGGGTCAGTTCACCTGCGGGCACATGCATATAATGTTTTACAGGGTCAGCTCACCTGCAGGCCCCGGCATATAATTTTTTAGAGGGTTAGCTCACCAGCAGGCCCTCACCTACAATCTTTTACAGGGTCAGCTCAGCTGCAGGCCCACGCATATAATGTTTTACAGGGTCAGCTCACCTGCAGGCGCTCGCATATAAATTTTTATAGGGTCAGCTTACCAGCAGGCCCTCACCTACAAGTCCAGTCTCACTATCCAAGAGTCTGTTCAACACAATCCTCACCACCGTGGGTCGTGTAACTAGTTATCATGGAGGAGTCTCGTTCATTATCGGAATTAACCAGACAAATCGCTCCACCAACTAAGAACGTCCATGCACCACCACCCACAGAATCGAGAAAGAGCTATCAATCTGTCAATCCTTTCCGTGTCCGGGTCGGCCGAGGCTTCCCGTGTTGAGTCAAATTAAGCTGCAGGCTCCACTCCTGGTGGTGCCCTTCCGTCAATTCCTTTAAGTTGCAGCTTTGCAACCATACTCCCGCCGGGACCTAAAGACTTTAGTTTCCCGGAAGCTGCTCGGCGGGTCATCACCGGTCGGCATCGTTTATGGTCGGAACTACGACGGTATCTGATCGTTTTCCAACCTCGGACTTTAGTTTTTGATGAATGAAAACATTCTTGGCAAATGCTTTTGCTTTGGTTCGTCTTGCGCTGGTCCAAGAATTTCACCTCTAGTGGCGCAATACGGATGCCCCTCCGGCCGTCCCTCTAAATCACGGCCCCAGTTCCGAAAACCAACAAAATAGAACCGGAGTCCTATTCCATTATTCCTAGCTGAAGTATTCAGGGGACCCCGCCTGCTTTGAACACTGTATATTTTTTCAATGGTCAGCTAAGCAGCAGACCCTCACCCATAATGTTTTAGAGGGTCAGCTCAGCAGCAGGCCCTTGCTCCAAATGTTTTAGAGGGTCACCAGCAGGCCATCAATCATAATTTTTCAAGGGTGTGTATGATGCCCTCCTTTATGTGTAACAAAGGGTGTATTGGAGTGCCGGTTCCTTGTAATTTTTGGCAGCCCTTTCAATTAGTGCATAGGCTTTATGAGTATATGAGTCCCACTACATGAACAATTGTACCACAATGTGAATGAGGCCCTCCTTTATGTGATATACAGGTTGTATCGGAGTGCCTCTTGCTTGCAATTTTTGGCAGAACCTGCACTTTATATACAAGTGAATATGCAGGAAAGAATATTTCCTAGCAATTTTTCCTCTAAAATTGATTTTATCTTTGGTTTTGTGCATATTATTGTCAGTCTGTAAAAGTGGCATACTACTCGGACAACATCATTCCCAGCAGCGACCTGGAAGTCCAAGATGCATCCAGACATCCTCCCCATGCTGTTCTTGAACCATTTCGGTGTTGTTTCCATCAATTTCTGACCTTTTCCTATGAACCAGGCACCCTCCCCTCTTCAGAGCAGGGGGTGCCTGGTTTAATGCTCGGGATCTCCCATTGATTTCCATTATTCTCGGGTGCTCGGTAGAGCACACAAGCATCCGGATGTGTTCGGCCAGAGCACCAGAGCACTTTGGTGCTCGATCAACACTAATGTCACTGTCACTGGTAATGTCACTGTCAGAAGTGGACACAGTCTATTAAAAAAGTACACTGTATGTCACAGAAACATTTTTTAAGCGCACACGTTACACTGCAGATGTGTCACTGGTAATGTCACTGTCAGAAGTGGACACAGTCTATTAAAAAAGTACACTGTATGTCACAGATACATTTTTTAAGCGCACACGTTACACTGCAGATGTGGCCCTGGTAAGGTCACTGTCAGAAGTGGACATCGTCTATTCAAAAAGTACACTGTATGTCACAAATCAAGTTTTTCAGCGCACACGTTACATTGCAGATGTGGCGCTGGTAATGTCACTGTCTGCAGCAGACACCATCTATGGAAAAAGTACACTGGATGTCACAGATATTTTTTGGATGTGCACACTTTACACTGGACATGTGGCGCAGCTAATGTCACTGTCCGCAGCGGACACCGTCTACGGAAAAAGTACACTGGATGTCACAGATATCTTTGGGATGCGCACACTTTACACAGGAGATGTAGCGCAGATAATGTCACTGTCCGCAGTGGACACCGTCTATGGAAAAAGTACACTGGATGTCACTGATATTTTTTGGATGCGCACACTTTACACAGGAGATGTAGCGCAGTTAATGTCGCTGTCGGCAGCGACCTAACTATTGCACGCTATATAGAGCAGAATGCGCTAAAAATAGATATTGCTGCCACACACAATAGTCCTTAAAAGGACTTTTGGGTCTGAAAAGTTTTAGGAATTTAGTGCAGGTTGCGCAAAAAAAATATATTGCTGCTGCCACACACAACAATAGTCCTTAAAAGGACTATTAGGTCTCTGAAATGTTTTTCTAATAAAAATATTCCTATATCACTCCCTACACTATCTCTCCCTTCCTCAGCACAGCTCTCCCTGACTAAGACTGAGCCGAACACGCGTCACTGGGTGCTATATAGCACCCGATGACGCTTTCTGGCCAGCCAATCACTGTAATGCCTGTAGCCACCATGGCTACGGCATTACAGTGAGAGCGGTACCTACATGCACGTTTGCTGGCTGCGTAGCAGCCAAGAAACGTGCAGGGAGGAGACTCGAGCATTGCGCCACGTGCAGGGAGGAGATTCGGTCGAATACCGCCATGTGCCGAGCATCGAGATGCTCGAGCCGAACTAGTGTTCGGCTGAGCATGCTCGATCGAACACTAGATGTGACATTTTACAATCACCTTAAAGGGGTTGTCCCATGAAAAATATTCTACAATTTTCAAACCCGCACCTGGATCTGAATACTTTTGTAATTGCATGTAATGAAAAATGTTGCATAGCCACTGAGTTATTCAATAAAATCTGTATCTGTATAGCGCCACCTGCTGTTTGTTCTTTTTCTTATTTCTTAGTCCTGCTCACTGAGTTGGCCGCACATGCTCAGTTTCCTTCTTCAACTGCCTCCTGATCTGTGATAGGGAGAGCTGAGACACGCCCCCTTAGCTGCAGCAGAAAAATACACTCCCCTTGAGCTGTCAGTTTGATATAAATCTAGCAGAACAGTAAACATGGAGATCTCTGGATCCATGTGAGGTGTAGGGCTGGTTCTAGCTTTGTTAGAAAGAGATTGTCATATACAATATACAGTAATTAACACTGAAGAGGACAGTATACTACTACAGAGGGATCTGGATAGATTGGAGGCTTGGGCAGATAAGTGGCAGATGAGGTTTAACACTGACAAATGTAAAGTTATGCACATGGGAAGGAATAATGCAAGTCACCCGTACATACTAAATGGTAAAACACTCGGTAACACTGACATGGAAAAGGATCTAGGAATTTTAATAAACAGCAAACTAAGCTGCAAAAAACAGTGTCAGGCAGCGGCTGCCAAGGCCAATAAGATAATGGGTTGCATCAAAAGGGGCATAGATGCCCGTGATGAGAACATATTCCTACTACTTTACAAATCACTGGTCAGACCACACATGGAGTACTGTGTACAGTTCTGGGCTCCTGTAAACAAGGCAGACATAGCAGAGCTGGAGAGGGTCCAGAGGAGGGCAACTAAAGTAATAACTGGAATGGGGCAACTACAGTACCCTGAAAGATTATCAAAATTAGGGTTATTCACGTTAGAAAAAAGACGACTGAGGGGAGATCTAATTACTATGTATAAATATATCAGGGGCAGTACAGAGATCTATCCCATCATCTATTTATCCCCAGGACTGTGACTGTGACGAGGGGACATCCTCTGCGTTTGGAGGAAAGAAGGTTTGTACACAAACATAGAAAAGGGTTCTTTACGGTAAGAGCAGTGAGACTACAGAACTCTCTGTCTGAGGAGGTGGTGATGGTGAGTACAATAAAGGAATTCAAGAGGGGCCTGGATGTATTTCTGGAGTGTAATAATATTACAGGCTATAGCTACTAGAGAGGGGTCGTTGATCCAGGGAGTTATTCTGATTGCCTGATTGGAGTCGGGAAGGAATTTTTTATTCCCCTAAAGTGAGGAAAATTGGCTTCTACCTCACAGGGTTTTTTTGCCTTCCTCTGGATCAACTTGTAGGATGACAGGCCGAACTGGATGGACAAATGTCTTTTTTCGGCCTTATGTACTATGTTACTATGTTACTAATATGATGCCTGATTTTAATTTTTTACAATAATCATGGGTTATTCCCTTTAATGATTGAACTATAATATTCCCCTGTGAAAAGGATGTGAGTTATACTCAAAGGGGTGGTCCACTTTTTATTATGTGATGGCTTAGGCTACATTCACACGACCTTATGTGTCTTGCAGTCTGCTGTTGACTGATCCAAAGAAAATACGGATGACGTCCTTTTGGTATCCGTATTGCATCCGTTTATTTTGCGGATTGACAAGAATAGGACATGCTCTATATTTTTTGCGGGGCTACGGAATGGATTGGATGAGGACTCATTCATTGAAATAAACAGGTCCTCATCCAATCTGCAAAAAAAAACAAAAAAAACTGAACAGATCAATGGTGGTATGCTTAGTGAAACACTTGTATTGAAGCACTCATGTCCCAAACAAACTTGTAGACACTGCTGATGATGCAAAAAGGTGTTTATAGAGGTTCACCCCTCGGTCACCATACCAGCCTGATGAAGGGCTTTTTACTACTGTTAATTAAGGTATTTTAATAAAAGTATTTCACTTAGCATACCCCCTGTCTGGAGTAATGTTTGACTTTCTATGATATGAAATACCTGGAATAGATGTTAGCTAATCCAAGAACATGCACCCAGTAACCATATTCGATTAAATGAAAGTGCACTGCCTGACAATTTACTTAATGATCACAATTTGTGCTGTTCGCAGTACAATGCTGTAGTCAGGGTATAGTACACATATTAGCATCAACTACTCAACCTCTGCATATTATTAACACACAATAGACAAGATGTAGAAAATAATGTTGATGCACAACTGATCTTTCAACCTGACCTTATTAGTCTGTCTATGCCATTTATTCAGACATTCTTCCTATCTCCATTTCAGCTAATTGGTATAAAGTAGTTACCTTGCTGGTCCATAAGAGTGAGTCTATATTTACATTAATCACTAGCAAATGTAGACCTTTTCACCAGCATTTCACATAACTTATTCATTCACATTTACAACCACATCAGCAATTAAATCACTGAGGCATAAACATAAACCCGAACATATTCCTATAGCTCAATAATATATATATAACTGCAGTAGTTCCTAAAATATACAGTGCCTTGAAAAAGTATTCATACCCCTTGAACTTTTCCACAAACACCCACAAACTTAAATGTATTTTATTGTGATTTTGCGTAATAGAACAATACAAAGTAGCAAGTATCTGTGAAGAGAAAGTAAAATGATACATGGTTTTCAAAAAATGTAACCCCTTAGGTACCGGGCTCATTTTCACCTTAAGGACCAGGCCATTTTTTGCAAATCTGACCAGTGTCATTTTATGTGTGAATAACTTTAAAATGCTTTTACTTATCCAGGCCATTCTGAGAAAGTATTTTCGTCGCATATTGTACTTCACGACACTGGTAAAATGGGGTTAAAAAAAAATCATTTTTATTTATAAAAAATACAAAATTTACCAAAGATTTTGAAAAATTAGCAAATTTCCAAGTTTCAATTTCTCTACTTCTATAATACATAGTAATACTGTAACGGACCGTTTCAGCAGACAAGGGGTTAAAATCCGTTTAGGCGATGTGCCCCTTTCTGAGAGACAGGCACAGCTACTGCAGAACACCAAACTCCCGAACTGGATACAAAGTAGCACTCCAAACTGGAACCTCACGAATAGCTGCTAGCAAATGAACAGGAATCAGCTTACACTCCTGGCAATCAGTCTCTAACAGCATACAGCGGATCCCCCCAATAACGAGACAAGGCTCCGTGTTGAGGGTCAAGCAGTGGTCTGAGGTGCTGGCACACCCAGCCTGGTTTTTATTACAGTTGTTTGCAAATACAGGTCTGCCCACAGGGAGGTATAAAACAACCAAGCCCATCTGGTGTACACGCCCCTAGGGGACCAGAATGAAGACTTGTGACATAGGACAGATATGCAGCACTGTAGAATACACAGAGACAATACATCCCCACAATGCATCATGGTTTCCTCCTCTCTGCCCTGGAGACACCCGAGGCGTAATCCAATTATCTCTCAAGACAAAGAGAAGTCACCAATACACATGTGGATATAACAGGACAGACATCACCATTTAAACACACAATGGGACAATGGCACAATAGAAACACACCCAGCATTTTCCTCCCAAGCTGACAAGTTACACTTATTATAACTTGTTACAACTTTGTGAGTTTACATTGGCCATACATATAACTTACATCAATTTAAACAGTATAACTTGGGGACAAACCTATCCAAAATTCACTTGAATAGGTTCAGGGGTTTAAAAGTTAGTATATGGCCCATAATCCTGGGGCAAGAGGCCAGCAGCCAGGCCTCTCCAAAACCCAGTGGCGAGGTTTGTTTCGCCACAAATACCTACAAAAATAGTTATTACTTTACATTCCCCATATGTCTACTTCATGTTTGGATCATGTTGGGAATGCCATTTTATTTTTTTGGGAACGTTACAAGGCTTAGAAGTGTAGAAGCAAATCTTGAAATTTTTCAGAAATTTTCAAAAACCCACTTTTTAAGGACCAGTTCAGGTTTGAAGACACTTTGTGAGGCTTACATAATAGAAACCACCCAAAAAGGTATTCAAAACTGATTTTACCAACGTCGTTAACACTTTAGGTTGTGGAACACAAGACTTAATGGCAAATGGAGATAAAATTTCCAAATTTTGATTTTTGGGCAAATTTTACATTTTAATCCATTTTTTACAGTAACAAAGAAAGGGTTAACAGCCAAACAAAACTCAATATTTATTGCCCCGATTCTGTAGTTTGCAGAAACACCCTATATGTGGCCGTAAACTACTGTATGGGCACACGGTAGGGCGTAGAGGGAAAGGTGCGCCGTGTGGTTTTTGGAAGGCAGATTTTGCTGGACTGGTTTATTTACACCATGTCCCATTTGAAGCCCCCCTGATGCACCCCTAGAGTAGAAACTCCATAAAAGTGACCCCACCTAAGAAACTAAACTCCTCAAGGTATTCAAAACTGATTTTACAAACTTTGTTAACCCTTTAGGTGTTCCACAAGAGTTATTATCTTAGGTAGGGGCTAATTTTTTGCTGGATGAGAGGACAGTTTTATTGGCGCTATTTTGGGGGGGGCATATGACTTTTTGATTGCTTGCTATTACACTATTTGTGAAAAATACAATTTTTTGCACCGTTTTTATTTTATTTTTTTGAACGTGTTCACCTGAAGGATTAGGTCATGGGGTATTTTTTTAGAGCAGAGTCTTATGGATGCAGCGATACCTATTATGTCTACTTTTTTTTATTTATTTAGGTTTTACACTATATTATCCTTTTATAAACAAAAAAAAAACATTTTAGTATCTCCATAGTCTAAGAGTCAGTTATTAGTTTTTTTTAAGCCGATTATCTTAGGTAGGGGCTCATTTTTTGTGGGATGAGAGGACGGTTTTATTGGCACTATTTTAGGGAGCATATGACTTTTTGATCGCTTGCTATTACACTATTTGTGATGTAAGGTGACAAAAAAATACTTTTTTTTGCCCCGTTTTTATTTTATTTTTTGGACCATGTTCATCTGAGGGGTAAGGTCATGGGTTATTTTTATAGAGCAGATTCTTACGGATGCGGCGATACCTAATATGTCTACTTTTTTATTTATTTTAGTTTTACAAAATACAATTTTTGAAAACATTTTTCTTTTTGTTTTAGTGTCTCAAGTCTGAGAACCATAGTTTTTTTTCCGATTGTCAGTGGCTAAATGGAATTAAAATTGGGGAAGGGGGTTATAAATTTAGTACTCCATGGAAGTGTGGTACTCCCTGAAGCATACAATAATGAAGAGGCCCGGATGATCGGGTCACGTGTCACACTGAGTGGTGGTGTCCTTCCGTATCCCCCTTCTGTGACACACTCTGCACCTTTTTTGGGTCCGTCCCTTCTTTCCAGTATGGGGGACAACACCTGGAAAGTGTTGGCCTGGGATGATCTGGGCGCCTCCAGTTCCCGAGGTACTCCGGCCAGGAAAGATCAGGGCCATGAGGACTGCCTCATAGAACTGGAGGAATTTCCCTGTGTTGCCAGCGCTCCGGGACAGCACAAAAGAGTTGTACAAGGCAACCTGTACCAAGTAGACCGCAACTTTTTTGTACCATGCCCGGGTTTTGCTCATTGCATTATATGGCTTGAGGACTTGATCAGAGAGATCAACTCCTCCCATCTACCGGATGTAGTCGACGATACAATCGGGCTTGAGGACCATTGCCGCAGTACCTCACACAGGGACAGGGGTGATGCTGTTACCGTGAATTGTGGACAGTACAAGGACATCCCTCTTGTCCTTATATCTGACCAGCAACAGGTTTCCACTGGTAAGGGCACGGGTCTCACCCCTGGGAATAGGTACCTTGAGGGGGTGGGTAGGGAGGCCGCGTTGATTTTTCCTCACGGTCCCACAAGCGGACGTGGATCTGGTGGCGAGGGACTGGAACAAGGGGATACTAGTATAAAAGTTATCCACGTACAGGTGGTAACCCTTATCTAGCAGTGGGTGTATAAGGTCCCACACAAGTTTCCCGTTAACACCCAGAGTGGGGGACATTCTGGGGGTTGAATACGGGAATCTTGCCCCTCGTACACACGAAACTTGTAAGTGTACCCTGAGGTACTCTCACAAAGTTAGTACAGCTTCACGCCATACCTCGCCCGCTTAAAGGGAGCATACTGGCGGAAAATGAGTCTCCCCTTGAAAGCAATGAGAGACTCATCAACCGTGACCTCCCTTCCAGGTACATAGGCCTCCAAAAATTTGGCCCCAAGGTGATCAATGACCGGCCTGATTTTGTACAGGCGGTTTTAGGCAGGATCACCTTGGGGGGGACATGCTGCATTATCTGCATAATGCAGGCATTTCCAGATGGCCTCAAACCGGGTACGTGTCATGGCCGTACTGTAAAGTGGGGTCTGGTAGAGCATGTCCTCACTCCAGTACAGCCTGACACAGTTTTTTTTTGACTAGGCCCATGTGCAGCATGAGGCCCCAAAACGTCCTCATCTCGGCTGCACTGACCGGAGTCCAGCCACCGGCCCTAGCCAAAAAGGAGCCCGGGTGTTGAGCAATGAACTGTTGGGCGTACAGGTTCGTTTGCTCCACCATCAGATTCACAAAGTGGTCACTGAAAAAAAGACTAAAATAGTCATATTCAGTGAAGCCCACTGTGGGAGTCTGGATTCCTGCTTGGCCAACAAAATCAGGAATCGCAGGCTCAAAATGCTCTGGGGTACACCATGCAAGTTCACCGGTAGGGAGCTGGGCGCATGCCTCCTCGGCCGAGAACATCCAACGGGCCATAGGGAGTGTGTGTGTGTGTGCGTGTGTGGAAATCTTTATTTAGTGTGCGTGTGTGTGGGGGCATGGGTGTTCGCGTACTAATCCCTAAAACTAGCAGAAAAAAATAAATAAACTAAATAAAAAAAGGCCAAAGAATGTAAACTCCCTGATCAGCCATCCGAAGCTGATCAGCGGTGGGGTGTGTGATGCGCTAACAGTGGCCGGACGCTAAGAGTGCCGGCCACAGTCAGCGTACGCAGAAAAAAAAAAAACTGCTTTCACCCCAAAAAATGTGGTGGGGAGGGAGGGGGGCAAGCTGCAGCACCCCTGGGGGTCTAGTGTCACACAGCTGTGCTGTGGACCCCAGACACCCGATTAGGGTGATGCAACAGTTAAAACTTTAATTTTTCCCCCCACTAAACTTTCCCTGAATATCCCTACCTAACCTGTCCCTAACCTTTCCCTAGATACCTTTTAGTGCCAGATGGCACTGTGGAGGGTCAGAAGGGGGTGCTGGGCACAGATGGGGGGTTGCTTAGCACAGATGCGATGCAGGCTCCTCTCTCCTCGCTCCCGGACACAGAAAGGAGGAGGAGAGGAGAGCTGCATCAAGTTAAACTTCCCACCCGCCCCTGCAGCCAATCAGAAGCGATCCTGAGAGGTGATGTCACCATCACCTCTCAGGATCGCAGGATGGTGATTGGTGGTGTATTATCACACCACCGATCACCATCCTGTTCCGGGTTATCAGGTCACCAGAGACCCGAATAACCCAGAAACGCTGCACGGCGGTGATCGGAAATACACATAACGTACCGGTACGTTATGTGTCCTTAAGTACCTGGACATCATGACGTACCGATACGTCATGTGTCCCCAACAGGTTAATAAATAAAAATATGGAAATATGGTGTGCATTTCAATTTAGCCCCCCTAAGTCAATACTTTGTAGGACCACCTTTTACTGCAATTACAGCTTCAAATCTTTTGGTGTATGTATGTACCTGCTTTGAAAAGCTAGAGAATGAAATTTTCTTCTTTGCAAAATAGCTCAAGCTCAGTCAGATTGGATGGAGAGCATCTGTGAACAGCAATTTTGAAGTCTTGCCACAGATTCTCAATGGGATTTAGGTCTCACATTTGACTGTGCCATTCTAACACATGAATATGCTTTGATCTAAACCATTCCATTGTAGCTCTGGCTGTATGATTAGGTTTGTTGTCCTGCTGGAAGGTGAACTTCCGCCCCAGTCTCAAATCTTTTGCAGCCTCTACTAGGTTTTCCTCCAGGATTGCCCTGTATTTAGTTCCTTCCATCTTTCCATCAACTCTGACCAGCTTCCCTGTCCCTTCTAAAGAAAAGAATCCCCACAGCATGAATTTGCCTCCATCATGTTTCACGGTGGGGAGTATAATAAAACCACAAGTTGTTTTATCTGTATCCTAAGTGCTTCACTATGGTGTGATTTTTGGTGCCCTGCAGAGGAATCCAGGAGGCGTGTTTGGAGTCCAGAGCTGGGAAGCACTGTTATTCTGTATCAGTCCGGTGGGCTTACAGCACGGTTGGAAAATATTCCTTGTTCAGGCAGCACGGTTCTTTATTTAAACGCATTGGAAATTGGTGTGAATTGACCCACAACACTACAAGGACCTGCAGAGCAAGTATTCAACAGTATCTAAAAGAACTACGTGACTGACTTTCTTTTATCAGACACTAAATATAAGACAGCTTCCTATCTGTCTTACATTTAGAACTTTTTCTGCGCCTGAAACAGGCATAGAAAATGGTAAATGAGACGGGCCTGCTGGCCCATCGCCTTCCCCTGCCACCTCAGACCCATTTTTTTCGACCTGGCGCCTCAATCTTCACCTGAAATACGCCTAATATAGCTAAATTTCAGCATCATAAATGACCCCCATAGTGTTTTGCATTTAGGCCAAAAAGTTAAACTTTGGTCTCATATGACCAGAGCACCTTCTTCCACATGTTTGCAGACATCCCAACCTGCAAATACTCATTTCAGGGAGGTGCACTTCTCATTTCAGGGAGGTTTTCTTTTTTTTTTTTTTTTACAAACTTTTTATTACATTTTCCAAACATATGCAGTATTTGTACACTTTGCTCTATGGTGTGGAGGACTGGGCTCATTACCCTGCCCCAAATTATCATATTTATGTATATGATTAAAGAGATTCTGTCACCACGTATAAGCCCTGTGAGCTAAACATATGCTCATGTCCAGGGTAGCATTCTGATTTCTAAGGTGGCCTTATAAAAGCTATTTGTTGCTTTATTCTGCGGAAAAACAGGTTTTACTAACCTGTCAATCACTAAATTAAGGTGCCCAAGCAGGGGAGGTCTGTGGATGCATGGTGCCCGGCCGCACGCATCGCCATTCGTACCCAGCGCCGCCTTCTACTCCTCAGTGCCGCTTCTCCCTCCCTCCCCCTCCTCCCGCTTTGAGATCCCGCGCGTGTGCACAGGCTCAGCCTGATGCACCGTTGCGGACTGCTGGCATCGGCTTCTTCTTGCACTGTGCGCACGCGCTGAGAAGGGGACGCTTCCATTCACTTGCTGATTCGCTGAGTCAGCTCTTGGTCTGAGTCAGGAAGTTTATTCTTTAAAACCCTGTGTGTAATTATCTACCCCACTGTAGGAAAAAAACAAGCATCCAGGGGGGTGAATTTAACACTGGGGTAAAGAATATAATCTAAACTCTGTCCTGTCACTTCTCTTATCTCTCTGCTCTGCTATCAGTAAACCTTTCCGGGAGATATTGTTTCACATGCGGGCGTCAGGGAGCCGCTATCTAATAGCGGGAGACTCCCTGAACCTCCGGGAGACTTGAGATCCCTGTGTTTGCTGTGTCCCCTACATGGTTTGTGGCAATCTGCAAATGGGATTTCTTATGGCTTGCTTTTAAAAATGGCTTTCTTCTTGCCACTCTTCCAAAAAGGGCAGATTTATGGAGTACACGACTAACAGTTGCCCTGTGGAAAGATTCTCACACCTCAGCTATGGATCTCTACAGTTCCTCGAGAGTGACCATCATCCTCTTGGCTGCTTCTCTAATTAGTGCTCACTTTGCCTGGGGTGTCAGTTTAGGTGGAGGGCCATGTCTTGATAGGTTTGCAGTTGTTACATACTCCTTTCATTTTCTAACAATAGATTGAACAGTGCTCTGTAAGATGTCCAGAGCTTGGGATATTTTTTTTATAACCTAACCTTGCTTTACACTTCTCCACAACTTTATCCCTGACCTATCTGATGTGTTCCTTGGTTTTAATGATGCTTTTTGAACACAAATTTTCTCTAATAAACCTTTGAGGCCTTCACAGAACAGCTGTAGTTATACTAAGACTAAATTACACAGTGGTGGACTCTATTTACTAATTACATGACTTGTGAAGGCAATTGGTCACACTGGATTTTATTTCGGGGAATCAGAGCACAGGGGGGTGAATACAAATGCATACCACACTTTTCAGATGTTTATTCATGAAAAAAAATCACATCACATCACACATACCTGCTACTTTGTGTTGGTCTATCAAATACAATCTCAATAATAGGGTAAGCAACGAAAAGGCCCTATCACTCACAACTGGCAAGGGTCTCAGGTGTTGGACACCCAACAATTAGATGCTGATGACCTATCCAGAAGATAACTCATCAGTCACAAGGAGTCTGATAACTTTAAACCTCCCACACGCTGTTTTATGTGCAGTAGTATATATATATTACTTTTGTCCCTGAATTTGGATCGCTAATTATATACTGATAATCCCTACTTTCCCCCACTGTGCCACTGCAAAGCGCTGCTGGAGTACATTACTTGAATTCAAACTGAGCTGCAGTACGTTGATATGGCTTATACACAGTGGACGAAGCCTTCTACTTCTGGCTCTATCCACCGTTATGTTTCTGGCACTGGCAGTTGCGACAAACAGCTGATCTGCTGGGGTGCCGGGTGTTGGACACTCACTGATCTGTATCTTAAAGGTGAAAAACGCCTTTAAGTCTTGGACTAGGCACACATTGTAGTAGTTTTTCCCATAGTTTTTCTGTAAAATATAAGGCAAAGGAAGTAAATTTCATATATTTAAGTAAAGTAGAAAGTGATATATAAGAAAAAGGTAGAGGTTCAATAGTTTAGGCTTCGAGCAGGTGAAAATGAACTAAATAAATGATCACTCGGGGGCAAGTTGAAATGCTTTGTTTCTTTATCTCTACAAAAATTCTGGATGATGCATTAATATTTGCCATGAATTACAAAGCAGAAAAACCTCATACATCGCTGCCTTGTTGATCAACGTCGAGTAAGATAAATAGACATTTACGTAGCACATCAATATATAATGAACTTTTCTTATGGTTTGCAAATTACTGACTAGACTAGGATTGTGGTGTGAAGCAGTTTGCATCCTCTATTTATATATCTTTAAAATGTACTATACTGTCACAATGGCAAATGAAGTGACATGGTCAGGATTTATTCTGCCAGTAGATGGAAACCCCTAAATCAGCCAGTAAGACAGGTTGTCCAAATTACTAACTGGCATTTCACTAAACATACTGGCTTCATTTCAATCTATCATGAACGTGGCAGCCAGGTGGACATTTTTGACTAATGACTACACTAACACCTCTACTCTATTTTGCTCATTTTGCTGGCTACTTGTTTCTTAGAATTGACTTCAACACTCTTCTACTACTCTGAAAGCTCTCCATAGTTCTACACCATTATATATTATGAATCTCTTCTCCATCTACGATCCCACTCATGCTCTTTGCTTAGCCAATAACCTACAGATTTTATTATACATTATTATACCTGTCATTCACATCTGCAGAACTTCTCCCGTGCTGAACAGTTCTTTGAAACTCATTAATCATGACCCTAACATTCCCAGTAGTGAAAGTGCCTTGAAAGCCCATGTCAAAGCTACAACCCCAGGCATGATGGCCCAAACACAACCTGACCTGGTTACAGATATCTCTCTATTCAGATGTGTTCTAACCTACTATCTTTGTCGCATGACTGTACACTTTATATTTCTCTTTGGCTCAAATACTGGCTTGGTAACTTGTTCATGTAGCTTTCTTTATATTCCACATCAGCAATACAAGGGGATGATCGGTTCAAAATGTATACAGACTATATTAAGAGTGTATGCTTCTATGGATGGACAGGGTCCTTTCTTCTATTGTCTTATAGTCTGTTTCATTATTTGTTGTTCCATATTTGTGGAATATATTGGTGCTATATGACAGATCATTATTAGTGTAGTTCTCATTCTTCCTAATAGTACACAGGTGTGTGAGCTTTATTGTCGGTCATTTCTAATCTTTTATTGAATTGCACCACATACTTTTTGTGACTTCTGTAGAATGAAATAAATGTCATTTCTAGTTTCAGTGTAAAATAATCAAGATAGAAAAATATTACATTGTATTTATGTTTTTCCATTATAATGTATCCCTAAGGAATAAAAACGTTAATCAAAATGATAGCTAAAACCGTTTGAATCAGGAGGCAGTGACTTTTTTCCTTTATAGCATATTTTAATCTGTAGTATCATATCACAAACCATTCTCACACAGTTACATCAAAGATTTGCCGTCAGCCCTGTGGCGCTCATCCGTGGCATGGGAAGTGGAGAGTAATATGAGACTTCTAAATTTTGCTAGAAGGCAAGGACTGTGGATTGTCTTATTTTCAAGATATAGTGCCATCATAAAAACTGTAAAGTAAGACTTCATTTTCTGGAGGTCAAAATATATTTCAAAAATGAAAGAGTAAACATTTGGTTTATTTAGTTAAAAAATATACACATATATGCTAGATTGCTATGTTGGCTTTATTTTAGCTTCTTTCTAAGAATGGTTTTCAAAATCAATTACTCTTTTTTAATGTAGTTTCAAAACTGCTGTCAGTGCTATATAGGTGACAGCATACCTGAGGTGATGGCAATGCAGGTTACATGACCAAGAAATCCAATGTTTATTCCCCCCAGCGTCACAATCGCAAGTGCCATGGTGGCAGTCCCCTAGTATTTAGTGCTATTAATTATTTGCACTGAACACTTCTCCAACTCCTCCTCCTCCTTAGAGCTGAGGGGAGTGGATGTCGAAGTTTTCTTTATAGAGAGCCAAGAACACACCATGAAATGACCTCCTTCATAGCACTGGGAGGATTATAAGTTAGATTTCTTGGTCATACAACCTGCATGACTATTACCTCAGGTATTCACCCTGTCACCAATTTAGTGCTGTCTGCAGTTCTGAGGAGACCACTTATGCATCTTAGGCGTTACGCTTTATGTAATGCAGTAATGAGGAATTAATGATATGGCTTTTATAGTTTTCAAAATTGTTAGTAATACCATAAATTATTCAATCCATACATACGCCATTTAAGCCAGGGGTGGACACTCCAAATGTGCAACCTGTGTAGCTACACAAAGACCCTGCTTACAAGGGGACTCTCTGCTACTTTATAAATTTAATAGTGGTTCCTACCATCTATTAGATAGCATATAAGGGGATATATACATTTAAATGTATGTTCCACAATTATTGATTGATTATTATAATGTGAGGGATTTTATGGAGAGCCAAGGATGATGTGGTCTATGGCTAGCAACCTGTTGGTGACAGGAGCCATCTATTGTTAGTATCTGCCCCTGGTTAAATAAAAATATCACAGGTCAGGCAAGCAGTTGTGACCACAAGTGGGTTTAACTCAGGTAAGTTGCTGTGATACCACATGGGTGGCTTGATCAGTAAAACTATTGAGACATCACTAGTGTGCATCACTTAGGTAGGCTGCTATGAAATTGCAAAATAGTTTCAGTCAGATACCTTGCCGTTTTATTACAAGTATGTTCCAGCCAGGAAAGTTACTGTGACATCACAAATCTCTTTCTGTCAGCCAAGCTGCTTTGACATCACAAATGTTTATTTCAGATAACTGCTCTACACAGGGGGTTTCATTAGTCAACCTACAGCTGTCACATGGTTAGCACTCCTTTTTTCAGAGATTTCTGAGTTTGGTTATCTAATCTGAGCAAACACCTTCAATTGCTTTTCAATGGCTTTTGTCTCAAGATAATGAAATGAGTTAAGAAATTTGAGTTAACAGCAGGAGTGCTGACCATGGTACATCTGTATTGTGACATCTTAGTAAATTTTAGCCAGGTCACTAGTGACTTCACAAGTGGAATTAGGCAAATAAATAGCTGTCGGCTTCTGTGACATCACAAGTGGGTGACATCACTATTGTGTTTTAATCAAGAATGCTACTGTGACTTCAAAGTAGGTTTTATTAAGGAAAATGCCTGTCAACTTCTGTGACATCACAAATTAGTTATAATGAAGTAAACAGGTTTGGTATTTAAGCTTCTGTGACATCACAACTAAAGGGTTACACTTATTCCCATCCATGCCTCACAATTAATGGTGGATTGGTATTCAGGTGATGAATTTTATGGACAGCTATGAATAAGGTGCTCTATGGGTAGCATCTTGCTGTCAAGTTAGCTGTTGAGGGTCAAGAAGGTCCAATATTGAACCCTCTGTTGTTTGTTTGTGCCACTGATTCAGGTTGGTGCCACTGATTCATGTTGATGTTGGTAAGGAAGGGGCAAAGTTTGCCAAGCAGCACAAACAAGATGTAGTAATGGTGACTGCGGACTGCAAAGCCAAGATAGGAAGAAATAAGGTAAGAGAAGGTAAGAAATATAATTGTGTAACAATGTTTTATGCTGGCCATGAAAATGCTGTCAGCCATCTCCTCTAAATGTGCACTCTTGAAGTGTCTAAGCGCAATTATGTTTATTTCATTACAGTGCGGGGAATAAGCTCCTGCCTGACAACTCTGGTGCAGCAAAGGATTGGATATGTTGCAATCTATTTGATTTCACCAAATTAGGACTAAATTATCTTTGCTAAGCAGTGGAAGAGTTCAATTTTAATAGCAAGCTCATGGCCTGAAGCAGAATGTGGAAGAGATCAAAGGCTTCTTCAGCCAGATGAATATGAAAACCAAACTATGAGGTTTCCAAGATACAGCAAGGGGAACACTGTCTTCAAAGAAACATATAAGAGTGATTTCACAAGCTAGACCCAATAAGTAGAGAATTATGCGAAGTGTGAATGGAGTTGTAAGACATTGTTAAAGAGGGAAGAAAAAAAAACGTAAAATAATTTTTAAGAAGGTAAGTAAATGCATACTAGAAGATACAGTACAAATTGCTAAAGAAAATAACTCATCAAGAACCATAAATTATTTTTTTTTTAGGTAAAAAATCCTTATTACAACAGCATCTGTAAAGATAATATTCTTTATTTATATTTCGCCAACATATTCCGCAGCGCAAACGAAATCATACATTACATGCAACAAACTAGTCAACAATTAAAATAAAAGAAATGACGGCCCTGCTCCCAAGAGCTAACAATCTATGAGGAGATGAGGGTGACACAAAAAAATAAAAAGTGCTCGTTTGAACAATGGTCCAGCCATCTTAACAAAATAGGGGAGTAGAGATAACGCTGCATGCTCCCGTCCCCAGCTGATATCTGTAGTGGTTCTGAGTGCATGGGGTGTGGGATACATTTGGATGATGGATCAGGCTCTGACGGATGAGGTTGAGGGAGGTGATTGGAAAAGAGTTAGATTAGGGGATTTGACAGGGTACCCAAAAAATATGTGTTTTTAGGAAAGATCTAAAACTCTGTATGTTGGAAATTAACCTAATAGCTTGGGGTAGGATATTCCAGAGAACTGGTGAGAAGTCTTGGAGACGGAATGAGGGGTTTGGATTATGTTATTCATAAATCATTTGCAGAATGTAGAGCAGGGGTAGGTTGGTAGCCAAAAATGAAGAAGGAGATGTGAGGGGGGTGCAGAACCGTGGATAGCTTTTGTGGGTGATGGCGAGTAGTTTAAATTGAATCCTGTACTATATGGATTAACAGTGACTGGCACAGGGTGGAAGCATTGGAGTAGCGGTTAGGCAGATGGATTTGCCTGGCTGCTGCATTAAAGATAGAGTGGAGAGGGGAGAGTTTAGTGAGGGGAAGGCCAATAAATAATGAGTTACAGTAATCATGACGAGAGAGGATCAGGGCAACATTAACAGTTTTTGCTGTTTCCTCAGTAAGAATAGGGTGAATTCTGGAGATTGAGGTGTAGGTGGCATAAGTGGTGAGAGATTAATTATAGGGGTGAAAGAAATATCAGTGTCAAACATGACACAGTGACAGCGGGCATTCTGCCTAGGTGTTATGGTAGTGCCACACACTTAGATGGAGACATCAGGTTTAGGTAGGTTAGCAGATGGGGAAAACAAAAGTAGTTTGGTTTTTGAAAGATTGACTTTCAGATATAGAGAGGACATGAAGTTAGAAATAGCGGTCAGGCAGTCAGTGGTGTTCTGTAGAGCAGGGGTGATGTCACGAAATGAAATGTATAGTTAGGTGTTGTCAGCATAGAAATGGTTCCTAGAACAAAACCTACTGATAGTCTGTCCAATAGGGGATGCGTAATGATATCAAAGTGTATAAAAATATATGGTTTGCTTAAAAATTGTCTGTATGTTTTCAACTTGAGTGGAATTTGCATTCCTAGCTCTACAGATGCATATGGGCTGATAAGTGGGTACTTCTAATACAGTTTAGTGCCACCTAAACTTTACCATGCTCAGACACCATTGGGGCATGGAAGGAAGAGGAAGGACATCATAGATAGGTTACTAGTCATATCTTCATATCCTCAAAGACGACACACTATTGTTAAATCATTTTGTTTGTCACTTTGGAAAACCCTTTTTGTCAGGAGGTCATCTGACTATAAGCTAAACTTAAGATGTCCAAATGCTGGGATACCCAGTGGAAATCCATAATCTACTGGGGGATCTGGCAGCAATGATGGATCCTCTAGTGTGGTAGCAACTGCTCTGATTCATGGATAGTATCCTGAACCCCCTTTATAAGGCCTCATGCACACGACCGTTTTTTTTTGCGGTCCGCAAAAACGATTTCCGTTGTTCCGTGATCCGTGTCCGTTTTTTCATCCGTGGGTCTTCCTTGATTTTTGGAGGATCCACGGACATGAAAAGTGAAAAAAAAAACTAAGTCAAGTTTGCATTGAAAATGATAGGAAAAACGGACACGGATCACGGACACGGATCACGGGCGCGGATGACTATCTTGTGTGCATCCGTGATTTTTCACGGACCCATTGACTTGAATGGGTCCGTGAACCGTTGTCCGTGAAAAAAATAGGACAGGTCATATTTTTTTCACGGACTGGAAAAACGGATCACGGACGCGGAAGCCAAACGGTGCATTTTCCAATTTTTCAATGGGTCCTCGAAAAAAAACGGAAAACGGAACAACGGCCGCGGATGCACACAACGGTCGTGTGCATGAGGCCTAAATCTACTGGTTTTTTAAATTGGCTTTTCTAACAATACCATGTATTTTCATACACATCAAAATAAAAAAAATTATTAACATTTTCACACTGGGCATTAAAGCAAGCACAATGAGCTGATTCTCACACCAAGACTCTGTTGTATGTATAGATTTAATGGCTTTAACCTCTGATTAGTGTTGAGTGAAGCAAAGCATTCGAAACGGAATTTGGTCCGAAGTTTAGGAATACTTTGATTTGCAACAAAGCCGAATTTTGGTATTGAATCTGTTTTCCTAAAATGGTTGCTGCACATGTTACATAGTGAAAGTACGAAGCCCAGGAACACAAGATCACCCACATTGCCGTGCAGGTAGCCATCCCCTGTGATGTCACAGCCCTGTAAAAGCCTCATCCCACATGGTCTCCACCATTGTCCTGTGAGCTCAGCATAGGGAAAGATGTGACAAGCGCTCATTTGCTATGGACAGTGTTGCTGCAATAATCCATTGGTCATATTTGATCCATAGACCATGTTCAGCATCTGGTTTTAATCCTAATAATTTAAAAGGCAAAATACCATTAAGTTCATAGTCGGGAGGCATACAGACCTTATGGAGGGATCCACATGAGATTATGATCATCCCTGTTGTGGATCCCTCAATTTTATTGCTTTGAGGAAGGTTTTCCCTCCTCAATGCTATGTACCATCACACAAGAGGACATATAATTTTTATAGGAAACGGCCATAAAAACCTCACCTTCTCCCTGGCTGTGACTCTCTCCGCTGTGATTTGATCGCGGCACAGCCAGGGAGAAGGAGGCGTCCATTGATAAACCCTGGCGTCTCCTCCTCCCTGTACCAATGCTCATTATTAACATACTGAGCGGGAAAACTGCAGGGGGGCACAGCGGGGCACAGGAGCGATATTTAAAAAAAACAGGCATGGTGGCAGCAGCAGCAGTGGGTACCCCGCAAGTAAAGGTATTTATCTAGAATAAATAAAAAACATGAATGTTCCTCTTGAACAACTATGTAGGAAAATATCTTCCCTCGAATTTACATGGGTGTTTTGTATGGCCGTTTCCTATAATAATGATATGAATGGATTGTTTCGGTTTTAATAGAAAGTGTTTACACATCAATTATTCAATACAATATGAAATGACAGCAGGATTTCATGGCAAAGTCAGCAATGATTGTGATAATAATGAGAACAGTATACAAAAGAAAGATTGAATCTACAGAACGACGGATTGGATTAATCTTGGCTAAAATGAATGCCACATGCTTTGACCCTTTTGCGTCTTCGGAGAACAATAGTATTGTGCTATGTGTGACATTGTAATGAGTTACATCTTGTAGAAAGATAACCAAAAATGAAAAAATAAAAATAAAAACTTGTTACGTGCATAACAATTGTGCCCCTCCCCCGCTTAGAATTAAGTATTCCGGTAAAGTAACTTAATTTTTGAAAAACTGCATTAAGGCTGCAAGCTGTGACCCAACCAGAACCCATACCTATACATATAACCAGAGCTTCAATTTACTTTACAATCCATTTGTCTAGCTCCTGTGTGAGTCTGCAACACACTGATAGTATGATGGCGCCTGATCTTCCCTCACAAGACTACAATCCCCACAATCCCTAGCTTTCCTGCTGCTGTTTACTGATTGGCTGCCTGATGTACAGTCCGGTCACGCCCCCTCTACTCAGAAATCACCAGCACACTAATACGCCCTTTGTTTCACAAGACATAGAAGAGAACTGATAGCAACACACTGAGCATGCTCGACCACACAGAGGCTCAGAACTACAGGTCGATGCCATGGTACTTTATGAGGAAACACAGTGGGTAGCAGAGGAAGAAAAATACTTATAACTACGGAACGGTAAATATGTGAAATTTACATTATATTAGGTAATTACGGTTTTGATGCTAAATTAGTCCAAAACATGAGTTATATTTATGGTAACCGGAATACCCCTTTAAGAACGCCGTAAAAAAAAGACAAGTTTAATAAAAAGTCCAGAGAACCAGCTCATAAACGACTGACAGTTATGGTAAAATGTAGCTGCATTTTTCATGAGATGTAAAATCCCAGACAGATCACAAAATGAATGTCTGTCTTGAACGTGCAATGTTTGATCTCTGCATGCAGGGAGCTTTACTTGGTAAATATTGCTATCCCTAGAGTCTTCTGGATTCATTTACCCTTTAACATTGATATGTCTCTAGCTAGTTCCATTTATATTTAGCATGGGGATGAAAACATAACATTCAAGATGAGCAAAACTTGTCACGTTTCTGCAAAAATGCAATTGCAGCCTTTATCAAGTGTTATGTACGAGTCAAGACAGCACGATGGCGGTATGTATTGTTACACCATGTAATCCAGCATCTTCACAACCTCCCCAGAAGTCAATTTATATTCTTCTGATGCTTAGCCCTTTACAAGATGCTTCCTGCTTCTCCAGCATTGCGCTTTCACCGTAGGACCCACCCAGTTTTATTGGACAGGGATTTCATATAAGTTGACCTGCCCATTGGTGCAGTTTCCTGTGCTGTTCTGTTTCCACACTAAAACTGCACCAAAACCTGAACGTGTTACTTGCAGTTTTTGGTGTGGATTTGATGCGGTTTTCTCGCAGAATCTCATTCTTGTATTGAAAACTGAAAAATCTGCACAGAAAATCGAACAAATAATTGACATTCTGTGGTTTTCAAAATCCACACTGCAGGTTTTTCCACACAGAATAAAGCAAAGTGTAAATGAGATTTATCTAACCTCATTTACTTTGCTGGTACCGTATGTGAATGTGTGCGGAAAAACCATGCATAATCCGCACCATGTGCAGGTAGCCTAAAGGGGCTGTCCAAGCATATTTAAGAAAAGCTTAATCACTGCACAATTATTCTATGCAATTTCTAATATACTAATTATTTACTTCTGCACCATTTTGAAAGTGATCCCTGCTGTCAGTGAATGGAAACTTGTTTTTAAATAATCAGATTGAATACACATTCCCTTCAGTGGGAGCAGCACTACACAATGGAAGGAGCTATGTAGTTCTGGTGCCTACTTCCACTGCCAAAGATACTGCAGAACAGCTCAGCAGTGGGATTGCAGGGTGTCAGACCCCCCCACTGATCAGATATGGATGGCCTATCCTGAAGAAATGTGCTGCTCGGAGCACCAAGGGTTCTCCCCATTGTCAATCCCCCTCCCAGTAAGATTGACAGGGCCGGACATACTCACTGCTCTAATGCCTGGTCCTGAAATGTCTAACGTGCTGGGTGCAGTGGAGATCTCTTGCAGTCATCTCTACTCTGAGATCTTCACTGCAGGTGTGTTGCTAGTGTAACGCCCTGCTAGGGGGCATTACCACTCTTTTTGCCCCATCACTGTCTTTAATGGTGCATCCTGTATCATCATGTGCATTTACCCCTAGGTCCTACTCCATGTGTAACTGTATTTGTAATCTAGTAATGGTTTAAGTGCAATGTGCCTGGTTCACCATCAGATGGCGGCACTTCTGGCAGAGCTGTGCTAGCTAGAATAGAGCCCATCTTCCATTCTAGCCCCCTCTCTAGAGAGGGAGGAGTTGAGTTAGTTTCAAGTCAGTCTAGCTTGCAAGGGGATGGCTATGTTCTAGCCAGCAGAGCACTGTCTGTTCTGCTGGGTATATAGTCCCAAGTTGAAAGCCTCAGAACCCAGAAGAAAAGGTTCCCTGGACCCAGATACAGATGAAGACAAAGATAGAGTCATACTACAGAAGATTAAGTTGCAGCAGAAAGCAAAAGGCAAAGTTCCTATTTAAGCCAGCCAACATAGCAGGGCTGAAAGAGTTCAGATGTAGTAGAGCTGAGAGTGTTTGCCTGCCAGAACTTCATGCCAAAGCTTGCTGATAACTAAGATAAAGTTGGAAGAGTGTTCCTTGATGAAAGTTTATGCCAAGTAAAACTGTTAACTACTTCAATACAAGTCTGAACTCAATTTATTCAACCAGTGCCTCGACTATTCACCCTATTATCACTGTTGCAGATGACCATGCTTGGGGTTCCGGATATCCAGGGAGGAGCACCGTGACAAGTCCAAAAGCCACACCTGAAAGGGACACTATAGGCAACCCTTACACCTCTCTGGCATTCCTACACCTGGGTTCCACCATGACCTTCTACATAGGGGGAGATAGTCCCTCGTTGCTGAAATGCAACTGGCGTCATGACAAAAACTTTAAAAACTCTCATAACACCGTAGGAGAGACCCCCTAGTGCGGGACCAGTCTGCTGCACTAGTACTGGAGTTGGCACGTGGTCAAGATTTCAGGGACAGGCATCAGAGCAGTGAGGATGCCTGGCCCTGTCAAGCTCACTAGGAGAGGAGTGGCAATGGGGAGAGGCAAAAGTGAAGTGGTGCTTCCAGGGGCTAGGCCAGCCCCTCCTTGCTCTGAGCACCTCATTTGCATATAACTAAAAATAAGAATCGCTCTGCAACGGTAATACCAATTGCAGAGAGAATCACCTCTGATCACCTCCACTGTATATTCCATTACCATACTATATCATGGACTGCTTCTCCTGCACCATTGGTTTTCTTCGTAGTACATTACACTCCACTAAGCATTTCTAGCCCCACCAGCTCCACTTCTGTTCAAACCTTTCTTCTGTATTGTGCTAAACAGCTTACCTGAGAGTCTTGCGGATCATATCTTCATCTGTGATCCCATAATAAGTTAATGTCTCATTCCACGTGGGATTTAGCGTATTTCTCAGTGTTTTTGTTCTTAGTTTATTTGCCTAAATAGAGACCAAAAAGAGTGGTTATAAAATAAACAGCGATAACAAGCAGCTCTGAATATTTGACATTGTAGTACTTTCTTTCACATTACTTACAGATTTACTGTTATACATATCACTATTCCAGTCTTTAAGAAAAGGTGCAAATCTCTGCCAGTTGGGTTTATGCAGCTCTGTGCTTCTATATTGCCATATTTGCTATTTCAGGTACTCAGACAAGATATATGTTTTTATATTTCAAACAAATATGTTCAACATGTCATCCTATGATGGTGGAACAATCTTCCTCTATGTTAGTTAACCCCTTCGGGACCGTCTAGGATAGCATTACTCACCTCATGGATCCTCTGCTGCCATTCTGGCACTTATTGGGTCCTTGCTGGTCTCCCTTTCCTTTTAGCTTGACACACAGGAAACGGTAGAAGATGTCTGCCTAGCCAGTCACGGGTTTACTTGCGTCAGTAATTGGTTGAGCATGCATATCCAGGGATTTCCCAATAAGTACCAGAATGACAGCAGTGGGAGACTGGTATAATGGCCAGAAAGGCAATCCTGGTTCCAGTGAACTGAATATAGAGCTTAATGGTGTTGTCTCACTTCAGTAAATAGCATTTATCATGTAGAAGACGTTAATACAAGGCACTTAATAATGTACTGTGTTTGTCCATATTGCCTCCTTTGCTAGCTAGAGTCATTTTTCTATCACATTATACAGTGGCCAGGACCATGGGAGCACACATAGGCCGGTGCTTTTTTTTATATTGCGCAAGCATGGCCACAGGTGATGGACTGCACGGTGGTCATAACCATGGAAACAAGCAGTGCATAATGTGATGGAAAAATGAATCCAGACAGAAAAGGGAGCAATATGGCTAATAACAATACATTAGTAAGTGCCTTGTATTAACTTCCTCTACATAATAAATGCTATTTGCTGAAGTGACACAACCCAGTCCAGCAGGATGGCTGTGCCTGTACACTATAGAAAAAAGTACCACCTTACGTGAGCTCCCACGGTCCAGGCCACCAGAGAGGCTGGCATTGTTTCTTATAGTGTACAAGCACGAGCACCACTGATGGATTACAGGGTGGTTGTAACTAGAGATGGCCTTGCGGTTCGCCCGAACATATGGCGATATTCACACCCGCCATATTCTTTTAGATTGTTAAGAACTTTGACCCATGACACATCCATCAGGTGTTACAGGACAGCCAATTGAGATGTTTCAGCACATGGACATACCCCCTACCTTATAAATAAACCTGATCTGGGCGCCATTTTACATTAATTCTTTTGCCAGTGTAGGGAAAGGTTGCTGTGTGGAGCAGGGACAGGCTGTTAGGGACACAAAATGCTAGCTAATAGGGCCACAAAAGTCCTTTTAAGGACTGGTATAGGTGTGCTATCGATAGGTGTGATACACAGAGGGGTGCGATATACTTATAATATACTTTCTATATAGTGCTTTGGGGTAGTGCAGCATTTGTCTGCGGTTCTGCTGTTTTACCACATCTGCACAGAGTGACAAACACTATTTGAAACAATAATTTCTACTGGTGTGATTTACCAGTTGCCCCCAAAAAAACTGATTGAAGCAGGGGAGTTATATACCAATAATATACTTTATATATAGTGCATTTGGGTAGTGCAGTATTTGTTTGTGGTTTTGCTACGTTACCGCATCTACACAGAGTGACAAACGCTATTGGAACAAATAATTTCTACTCAGAAATAAATGTGGTTTGAGCAGCTCTCACCTGCCTGGAATTCCAGCTGTGCGGCACGGAACCGCTCCCTAACCCGAATTGGGAGCAAATAGAGGTAAATGCAAAAAGGGAAGTTGTCCAGCCTGTCTTCGTGGTAATCCAAAAAGCACTTTATTGAGTATCAAATATTTAAAACATCCAGGTACAAATTGCATAGGTCTATGCGTTTCAGGCAGAAAACAGTTTAGCCCTTACTCATGACTGCTCAAAATACACTGAGAAATTCACCTTTATAGGGGGAAGGAGGGAACCACACCTGAGGCAATCAAGCATGAAGTAGCTCCTCCCTGCTATAGAGGTGCACAACGGTAAAAAGAGACTAAAAAATACATGTATAGGTCATCCTAAATAATTTAAAGAAAGTAGGGAAATAGATGTTAATATTGTAGGATTAGATATAATCTTTTGTTTAGCCCTAGAGGTTGGCGACTTTCCAGCTGGAAGATCCAGTAGGATTCTCTGTTTAAAAGTTTTCTTTTTCGGTCGCCTCCTCTCAATGGTCTATTAACCCTTTCAATGCCTTGCACAGACATAGCAGAGGTGTCACCACCATGAACTACTATTTGCGATAGACACCTGATATGTCTGATGGCCTTCTGATGCTGCCGCCACCTCCAGACGTTGTCATTGGGCCACTGTGTTGTCTCCTCATTCTGCTTCCACCTCACCACTCTGTCATAGGGCCACTCTGTGGACTTCTCATGCTGTTCACTCCGTCCCCACTTCATGACTGAGCCACTATTTTGGCTTTCGACCTGGATGACATCATCATTTATTTGATCTTTTTTCTGATCTGTCAGAAGGAAGGAAAAATAAGATGCACAACAGATCCTCGCTGTCTGTGTAGCAGCTGTAAGGCCTGTATGGTCCCATCAGAATTGGCTTATGATTTGGTAGACAAAAGCAGGAGTGGGTACAAAACACAGAAGACTTGCAAATATTCCATTCACGTGTCATCTCTCTGTTTTATTTCCACTCCTGTTTTTACTGGCATTAGCAATACTGAGCAAATGCTGACTGGGTGAAGGCATATGCTCCAAAGACAGGATGCGTTTTTTGTGGGTTATTGTTCTGACGGATCAGGGGAAGGGCAAATTAATCAGTGACGTCAACACAAATTTACTGCTGACATCCTCTCCACTCTGTCAGGGGGCTCTACTCGTATAAGTGTGTAATATAACAGGTTCTGCAGACATCTATGTGGAATCAGCTGACGAGGGTGTAAAAGGAGTGCGCTTCTTCTTAAAGGGCTTCTGTCACCCCACAAAACTCATTTTTTTTTTTTTTGGATAGTTACATTCCTTATAGCGCGATATAGAAGAATATAATCTTATCACTTACTTTCATACGTCCGTTTCTTTAGAAAACGAAGTTTTATAATATGTAAATCCGGTCTCTACCAGCAAGTAGGGCGTCTACTTGCTGGTAGCCGCAGCAGAAATCCGCCCCCTCGCCGTGTTGATTGACAGGGCCGGCCGTGATCTCCTCCTCCAGCCGGCCCTGTCAGTATTTCAAAAATCGCGCGCCTCTGTTCATTCGGCGCAGGCGCTCTGAGATGAGGAGGCTCGTCTCCTCATAACTCCCTCAGTGCGCCTGCGCCGATGACATCACCGAAATAGAAGATGTCATCGGCGCAGGCGCACTGAGGGAGTTCTGAGGAGACGAGCCTCCTCATCTCAGAGCGCCTGCGCCGATTCAACACAGGCGCGCGATTTTTGAAACGCCGACAGGGCTGGCCGGAGGAGGAGATCCCGGCTGGCCCTGTCAATCAACAAGAGGAGGGGGCGGATTTCTACAGCAGCTACCAGCAAGTAGACGCCCTACTTGCTGGTAGAGACCGAATTTGCATATGATAAAACTTCGTTTTTTGAATAAACTGCTGGATCAAAGTAAGGAACACAATTATATTTTCATATATCGCTATATAACTAATTTAACTAGCCCCAAAAAAAAAAATCACTTTAGTGGGGTGACAGAAGCCCTTTAACATCGACCTATAAGGCAGAGTTCATACTTGAGTTATTAGGCCAGTTTTGGCAAATTTAAGTATACTTTCTTATAATTTTAATCAAGTTTTAGTTTAATAAAATCAATGTTAAAATATTTTATAAATGTAATAATAAAAATTAAATGTTGCATAAGACAGGAGAGAATCGGCCAGTCTTCTGTTTATTCAACGACGTGGTGTTGTGATAGAGAAAGCATTCAAAAGAAATAATTACTCTCCACCTGGAGCCGAATCCTGTCAAGATTGATGCAAATGCGGTATTGGCTGCTCATCCAGCAAGATACTTCTGGGGGAACCTGCCTGGCATGCTTCGGCCTCTACTAGCGACAGACAATAAGAAGAAGACAAAGCTTCAAGATTTCTTGGAGCCCAGAAAAGTTTCGAATGTAATCACGATTCAAACCAACCAGGGCCCAGTCTCTTCGTCAGGGGTTCCCAGTCATTATGGAATGGAAAGGAGGGCATCCTTATTATGTTTAATAAATTTAATAATAATAAATTTAATAATAAAAATTAAATTTTTCATAACACAGGAGGAGGAGGACATCCTGTGGTGCACGGAGATGGAGATGGTCTTCGGATTCCCACACAGACGTCTCAGAAATGAACCGCGGCTCCCAAAAGCAGCTCCTGGGAAGATCATGGAGCGTCCCGATCATCCATCATCTACTGTATTCCCCCACTTTATTTTGGAAGTGTGTAGAACCCATGTGTGGGACCTCCACGATGAAGATTGATCATGGAGACATCGAATGTTATAATATGTTTGGAATAAATTTCATAATAAAAATGTTTTAATACATTTTATAATAACATAAAAAAATATTTTTAGGACAGAATCAGCCAGTCTTCAGTTTATTCAATGACGTAGAGGGTGTTGCGATGGAGAAAGCATAAAAAAAAAAAATATTGCTCTACACCTGGAGCCGAATCCTGTTAAGATTGATACAAGTGCGGTATTGGCTGCTCATCCAGCAAGATACTTCTGGGGGAACCTGCCTGTCATGCTTAGGCCTCTACTAGCGACAGACAATAATAATAAGAAAAAGCTTGTTCTTTTCTGTACATTGAATAAATAACTTTTGGGGCCTGTACTCCACTGGCCTGCAGTAAAATTTATATCTAATGACCGTCTAATATACCTCCAGCCACATAATCACTTGAAGTTTTCTGTCCAGTGAATGCCTAATGTTTGGGGCCTGTACTCCCGTGGTCTAAAATAAAAAATTTCTAGGCTCCAGCAGGGCACATTTTTGAGAGTTTCAATTTAAGACGCATGAAAATGGCCCCTGATGAAAATACATATTTTTTGTGGGAATTTTTGCCATTGATCCCCCTCTGGTATGTCACTGTCCATGTTATGGGACAATTTGTGCACTTCTTGTAAGTATTTGGTGGCTGCAAATATGAGCTGAAGGTTTTTCAGGTTCGCCTGCCATTAAAGTGAATGGGGCCCGCCGCGAACTTGCGGTTCGCGAACATTTGATCACCGTTCCTGCCGATGTTCGTCCATCACTAGTTGTAACCATGGAAATGAGCAGTGTATAATGTGAACCAAGCCAGTAAAGGAAGCAATATGGATAATCACAGTACATTAGTAAGTGACTTGTATTAACTTTCTCTACATAATAAATGTCACTTGCTGTAGTGAGACAGCCCTTTAATACCACCCCCAGCCAACTATAAGTGACTGAGAGCTATGTACATATGTATACACACTTAGGCCTCATGCACACAAACGTATTTTTGGTTTGCATTTTTTATGGATCAATTGCGGACCCATTCATTTCTATGGGGCCGCAAAAAAATGTGGACAGCACACAAATGTTGTCCGCAAACTCTGCATCCATTTATCATGTAGAGAAAGTGAATACAAGCCACTTACTAATGTATTGTGATTGTCTATATTGCCTCCTTTGCTGGCTTGGTTCATTTATTCATCACATTATACACTGCTCTTTTCCATGGTTATGACCACCCTGCAATCCATCAGTGGTGCTTGTGCTTGCACACTATAAAAAACAATGCCAGCCTCTCTGGTGGCCGGGAACGTGGGAGGTCACGTAGACTGGTGCTTTTTTTTTATAGTGTACAAGCACAGCCATGTTGCTGGACTGCAGGGTGGTCGTAACCAAAGAGAAACTATCTCTGCATAATAAATGCTATTTGCTGAAGTGGCAAAACCCCTTTAACTCCTTAGTGACTAATGACGTACTGTGTACGTCATGATGTTGTGTTAGTTACCGCATTATGATGTGCACAGTACGTCATGAGATCATAATGTCACCGCAAGTATACTTGCGGTGACACTCACATCTAAACGGGTGCTATGGACAGCTGAGCTGTCTGGACACCGGGCAGGGGACCAATCACAGCGGCCCCTGTCTTTGGATTGTTGCGATTGGTCAGTCAGATCTGTAACTTACAGCTATTGCAACGGCCTACATCTGTGCTGGCACTGATGTCGGCTGTTTAACCCCTTACATGCTGCGGTCCATAGGGACCGCTGTATAAAAGGGGTTAACAGGGAGGATGCTCTCTCCCTCTCCCATTGGGTGCTGCGTTGCTGTGGCAGCATCCAAACTGATCATAACAGAGGGAGGGAGCTTTCTCCTTTCCCCCTTCCATCGGGCCACTGCTCTGCTGTGGCAGCGTCACAATGTTTAATACGGAAATTTGACGCCTTACACAGGCATCCAGGCTTGCCATGGTATGTAATACTGACAGGGTCCTGAACACTGATCAGGCTTATTGTGAATGAAAATACACTGCAGTACACTATACGGTGTACTGCAGTGTATTGTAGAGCCATAAGACACATTGGATCTTCAAGAACCAAGTGGGTCTGAGTCAAAAAAGAGCAAAAAAAAAAAAAAAAAAAAAAGGAAAAAAATGTGAATTTTCTTTCCCCCCCCATATACGCACATTTATAATTGGGTAAAAATTAAGAAAATAAAATACCCTAAATATGTTTGGTATCGATGCGTCTGTAACAACCAGCTCTATAAAATATCACATGACCTAACCACTCAGGTGAACACCGTAAATAAATAAAATAAAAGCAGTGCCAGAAAATAATTTTTCACCTACCATCACAAAAAGTGCAACACCAAGCATTCAAAAGGGTATATGCCCCCCCCCCAAAAAAAGTACCAATCAAACCATCACCTCATCCCGCAATAAATGAGAACCTACCTAAGACAATCGGCCAATAAATAAAAAAGCTATGGCCCAAACTATAGAGACACTAAATTATTACTACAATATAATTTTTTGTTTCAAAAATGCTATTATTGTGTAACACTTAAATAAATAAAAAAAAGTATACAAATTAGGTATTGCCACACCCGCAATGACCTGCTCTACAAAAATATCACATGACCTAACCCCTCAGATTAATGCCATAAAAATAAATAAATAAAAACTGTGCCAAAACAACACATTTTTTGGTCACCTTGCCCCATAACGTGTAATAATGAATGATCAAAAAATCATATGTACCCAAAAATGGTACCAATAAAACTGCCACCTTATCCCATAGTTTCCAAAATGGAGTTACTTTTTGATTGTTTCTACTGTAAGGGTGCATCTAGGGGGCTTTAAATGGGACATGGTGTCTAAAAACCAGTCTAGGAAAACCTGCCTTCCAAAAACCTTGCGGCGCTCCTTTTCTTCTGCACCCTGCCGTGTGCCCTTACAGCAGTTTACGACCGCACGTGGGGTGTTTCTGTAAACCGCAGAATCAGGGTAATAAATATTGAGTTTTGTTTGGCTGTTAACCCTTGATGTGTTGAAGAAAAAAATGGATTAAAATGGAAAATCTGCCAAAAAAGTGAAATTTTGAAATGTCATCTCCATTTTACTTAAATTCTTGTGGAACACCTAAATCGTTAGCAAAATTTGTAAAAATCAGTTTTGAGTAACTTGAGGGGTGTAGTGTCTACAAAAGGGTCATTTATGGGAGGTTTCTACTATGTAAGCCCCACAAAGGGACTTCAGACCCTCAGGTCCTTAAAAAGTAGGTTTTGGAAATTTTCTTAAAACTTTAAGAATTGCTTCTAAAATTCTAAGCCTTCTAACGTCCTAAAGAAATAAAATGACATTTACAAAATGATGCCAACATAAAGTGGACATATGGGGAATGTTAAGTAATAAATATTTTATGAGGTATCGCTTTCTGCTTTAAAAGCAGAGAAATTAAAATTTTGAATATTGCACATTTTTCTAAATTTTGGGTAAATTTGGGATTTTTCATAAATAAAGTTGAAATATATTGACTCAAATGTGTCACGAGAAAACAATCTCAGAATGGCTTGGATAAGTAAAAGTGTTCCAAAGTTATTACCACATACTGTAAAGGGACACATGTTAGATTTTCAAAAATAAGCCTGGTCACGAAGGTGCAAAATGGCCCGGTCATTAAGGGGTTAAGAGTCGCTTTATATCTAGTTTCAGACTTTTATTGAAGACACATGAAGCATTTTCCAATGTATACCTCCAGCAGAAGGCTCTGATGTATACCACTTTTAGTTGTACAGCTGTGCTGTATACCTATTTTTTTTTTTACTGTATATCGACATATAGCATTGACGTCTCTGGAGACTGAACTTTTTCTTCTCCAAATGGAGAAGTGCCCCTAAATTAATTAATCAGTTAACATTCAAAGTAGCTAATAAATTTCACTTGAGTGACAGTAATAGTGAATAGTAAGGGCAAGATAAGTTAAGTAAATTTTAGAAATATATACAGCCTCACATCTTTTACTTGAACAAAGGACTGATGTTCTACTTTGCTGCCATGGTACATGAGAGATCAGTATCTTTATAATTGTTAGTAATTAACTGTCCGTATAACGAGCAATAGAAATAACACTATTATAATGCATAGCAGGCCACTAGTTAAATATTGTAGTGCTGGGCTGATCAGCAAGAAAGTGATGATGCTTAAGAATTAACATTCTATTTTCAACAACAACAAAAAAACTCTAACACTCAACTAAACTAAAATGGCAAACATTAATGGGGTCATTTATCAAATTGGTGTAAAGCAGAACTGGCTTAGTTGCCAATAGCAACCAATCAGAGTCCACCATTCATTTTATTACAGCTCTCATGGAAAATGAAAGGTGGAATCTAATTGGGGCAACTAAGCCAGTTCTACTTTACAGCAGTTTGATAAATGATCCCATAACTCTCCCTACATAGATATCAGTGGGCAGGTGCACACAACAATTGTTGGTCTGTCCATTTTCCACTCTGGAATGAAAATCACCAGAACATCTATGCAGGCACATCTACTGTACAGCAGAAAATACTGTCAGGGTTTAGTTCAGAAGCTTAAAAATTATCAATCCAGCTTGGAGAAAAACAAAAACTAAAGTAATGATTTCAATGTAAGAAATAAAGATGGAAGTATTTGTTTTCCTACCAAAGATTGGAATTGTATACTAAGTTGTATCTATATTAGTGATGAGCAGCAGGGGCAATATTCGAATTCGCCATATTTCGCGAATATTTTGTAGAATATTCGTCATATATTTGCGAATTCGAGATTATATTCTTGATTGCGAAAATCGGCAATGTAATATTAGTGTAATGCATGCGAAATACAGGCGTGTGTCACTTTTGCTACATTTTTCATAACTCTTTCATAACTGCAATAAACTTTAGAAAATAGCTGCTGGGGAGGTTCTTATATAATAAGGGGTAGGCAACTTTTCTATTGGTTGCTAGGGATGTTGCTAAGCTGTGACAAAGCCTTCTTATTGGCCCACAAGCTAGAAGAAGGGAGGGATGATCACCTGACGTGTATTGTGTTAAAAAAAAAAAAAAAAAAGGTCATTATGAATATATAGTGCTATATTCTAAATATTCGCGAATTCTCGAAGTGCCGATATTCGCGATAACATTTTTAAAATATTTGCGCTCAACACTAATCTATATACAGTATATATATGAAGACGCAATGATGCATAGTGAAGTAGCCATGGAAAAGTATTGATTCATTATAAAGGTGTATCTGTCCAACAGAAAGCATGTGATTTTTTTCATGGTTGTTAAGTCAAAAATTTTAAGGTTGTCCCATTTGGACACTTAGGGAAAACTCACCTCTGGGACAGACTTCTAGCTTAAGAATAGGGCCCAATTGTGCGCTGCTGGAAAAGGAGAGGAGGCTATGCATGGGCAGCTCTCTCTATTCATTGCTATGGGACTTAAAAAAATAGCTGACCATGCTTACCTGGCTATTCTCGGAAGTCCTATAGTAAAGAATGGAGAGAACTGGTTATGCACGCCCTGCTCTACATTCCTTGCAGTGCACAATGGGGCCTCCTTCTTGAGATACAGGTGGGTCCAAGAGGTGGAACTCACACCATTTGGATATTTATGGTATATGCCATATAGGTTCAGATGGGAATAACCATTTAAGCATGCCCCCAACATCTGCCATCAAGGGACAGTATGGACACCCTAATACACATTGGATGATAGGCCTTTCTTGCCAAAATAGGGACTTTTGGCCGATATTAATCTAATGTGCACGGGCATCTTAAACCTTGTATTATGACAGAATAAAACTACATAACCAACATTTTAGCGCTGTTGAAGCACTTGACACCTTCCATTTTGTTCTATTTACATTGACATTTGAGCTTTCAGACTCAAGTTTTTGGGTTTCCCCTGACAGTATTTATAGCACATACCAGAAGAAAAGAAAAATCCAGCACTTTCAATGTTGATTTCAAGCCGTAACTTCTTTATTCCGGTGGATACAAATATTACAGCCGTTCACATCACATGTGGTAAGTGAACATAATAGAAACTCCAGTTTTTTCAAAGCATATGGAATAGAAAAAATTCTCCCTTTGTCCAGAGGTGGTGATATAAAACATAAATTACTGTTGAGGGAGGCCTTTTGGATTTTCAAATTGAACACACGTTTTCCCAAAGGATTAAATTATAGAAAGGAAATGCTTCATTTTTTTTTTATTGTTATAGTGTTGCCTCTCCACTGTTTTCCCCTTTCTAATCAGCACCTTGAATATGCAACTATATGTCACTGTTCACATTGAAGAGCAGGGTCGGTTGCGGTCAGAGTTTGACTTTCTGTCTTAACACAGTACTGGTTGACCACAGTTCACATTGACATATGCAAGTCAATGCGGTTTTCAGTATTTACTTGGAATCCAAGCAGCAATTTGTTGTTTCTCTGCTTCTTGATGGACAGTCTGTCTACTGTAAAGACAGTTTAATGGTGCGTCTAGCCCTAGTGTGAACTTGCTTTTATATTTTCTGTAGTGTTTTTCTTTTTGCATTTGTTGTGCTTAATGAATAAAGATTGAATATATTATTGCAACAGAATCTATTCAGGCAGTCATTATCTTCCTCTGCAATGTAATTACAACACCTGCCCTTACTCTCCACCCCTTCTATTTCAATGGGGTATAAAGCCATTCTCTGCTGAGGAGACCCTCATGAAGTCATGAATAAAAACTGCTAAGTTTGAAACGCGTCGACTGACACAAGACCGCGTGTTTTTACCGCATGTGATGTGAACAGCTGTAATATTTGTATCCACCGGAATAAAGAAGTTACGGCTTGAAATCAACTTTGAAAGTGCTGGATTTTTCTTTTCTTCTGGTATATGCTACATACAAGGTCTCACCTTATAATCCGTGCACAGGAGGAGCCCGACGGCTGATCATTTTTAAAGCAGGTGAGCTGGATCCTCTTTTCTTCTTACTTGATACAAGTTTAATCCGAGTCTCCCTGCCTTATGTTACCTCCTAGCCACTTCATACGGTGGTAATAGAGCGCTGGTTCACAACAGAACCACATTAGCGGTTTTAGACACGCGGTCTGTACACACATGGCGTTTGCATCCTCTCAGGATCGCAAGATCAAGGCGCAAAAAGTGTTTTCTGAAAAAGATGTCTCATTACAAAACACTTTTAACCTGGATGCTAAAATGCAAGAATTGGAAAAAACTGTTAAGCCAGGAAATTCGCGTCTGGTGGAATTATACAACACTAACAAACTATTTGGAGAAAAAAATGATACCACGTGGTCTAAGACCACAGTCTTCTCTGATCAGTTTGTGGAAAGCTGGAACAATACACTTTCAGACTGTTCAATCAAATTAATGTCTCTAATAATACAACACGAGGAAGTCAAATTGACAGCTACACAGGAATCCATCATGTTAATCAAAGAGGATCTAAAACAATATAAAAACCCTGGATTCTTTTTGTAACCTCCAGAGCAAAATGAATACGTCTCTGCAATTAATGGAGAATGAAATCATGCACATTAAACACAAAAAGTTGCAAAGAGATCTGTTTGAGTACAAAAACAATCAAGGCTATGAGTGGGGCAGAAGGGACACTATACATGATACACCCAAGTCAATACTAAAGAAAAAAAGTAAAAACCGAACAAGGACTCCTACAGTCAGTTTCAACTCGTCAGGCTAAGAATTATTAAATGTTTCTATGGAGTCTCAAGAGACTGACCCTCTTAAATCTTCCCAAGGGGAATTAACGGAAATACCGGTGGCCAGACTTTTGTATTATAAAAAACAAAAAACCAACAAAGGTGGTAAAAAAAAGCAAAAAACTATCCAGACGAGGAGGAGGCCGAAAACATAGGAAAACCACACAAAATGTTGACTCGGTACCGCAAATAGATTATGGACATAACGCAGAGCATGATGTTGTCAATTTGTCTCCAGTTGTTCTTACCATTGACCAAATAGAAGTGTTACAACTGGGTTTGAATTTTTCCCCCACACGGAATTTCGATCTTTTCTCCACTTTGTTAAATATTAATAAGTTCATTAGAGATATTACAGTTAAAAAACATTTTGATGGAGAGGAGAAAAGATCGCTCACCGTGACTGCCACTCAGGATATTGTCAATGATTATGTCAATAAGAATTTTTCTGAACAATTATCGGTGGTATTGTTGAAAGATTTATAGTCAGAATCAGAGGATGTCAATGTGTTTGCGGAAGATGGATTTTTCAAAGTCCGCAATACACATTTTTATCCCATATATTCCCGCACACCCTGTATGGATGTATTCCAGGACACAGTGGAGAGGCAACTTTTATCACTTAGTAGGGATTTACAAAACGTGCAGGGACACCATAATTTGTCCAAAAAACATCAAAATGCTTTGAGGGAGCTTCAGGACAGGGATGACATTATTATCAAGATGGCCGACAAGGGGGGCGCAGTGGTGGTGTTGGACAAGTCCTCATACAAGATGCAAATGTTGGAGGTGTTGTCTGATGACTCAACTTATAGTGCACTAAAAGGAAATCCACTCAGTGATTACACGCGATCATATACCGCAATCATTGAGAAAGGGAAAGCCCTAGGCATCTTTGCACACCAGGAGTTTTCCTACCTGTCAGTTGGGTCACTGGTCACACCAATATTGCATGCTTTGCCTAAAATCCATAAAGGGCTGGACCCACCACCACTGCGCCCCATTGTCTCGGGGATCGGCTCCCTCACTGAGAGGTTGGGGGAGTGGTTGGACTCCATATTACAGCCAATGGTCATGAGGGTTCCAGGTTATCTCAGGGATACAGGGGAGGTTTTAAGGAGTTTTTTCAATAAAGAATGGGACACCAGATATACCTGGTTGTCGCTAGATGTGATATCCCTCTCTTCTTCAATACCACACTCTATTGCTCTCCTCTCTCTGGAATATCATTTGCATCGGTATAGTTGTCATAGGGAAGAAGCCATTAATTATATATTGTGTGTCACAGAATTTTTATTAACACACAATTATTTTTCCTTTGACGACAAATACTACTTGCAAACCAGAGGAGTTTCAATGGGAGCCAAGTTCTCCCCCTCCCTCCCAAAATGACATTGTCAAATTAGCAAGGAACGTTTTATTTTCACACCAGATAATCCTTTTGCAGAGCAGATCGAGTGGTATGGCAGGTACATCGATGACCTGTTCATCATTTGGGGCGGCGATGTGCCTGCCATACCCTCTTTCTTGGACTATGTCAATTCAAACACATATAATCTGAGGTATACCTGCGGTCATGACCATTCTCAGATTAATTTTCTCGATTTAACTTTGAGAGGAGTCCCACATCAAATTATTAGTACTTGTACCTTTCGGAAGCCGACCTCTGGGAACACGATTCTGAGGGCTAACAGTCACCACCCAATGCATACCATGAAATCGGTACCTGTGGGAGAATTTATACGAGCAAGGAGTGTGCTGTTCCTTTCATATTGAATTTCTGCACTGTATTTCTTGTTTTACCTATGTTGTTTAAGTCTATTGTTCTCTGCTGCCATCTGCTGGCCGGAATTTGTATGCTGCACGCCTTCGTTCTTGTTAAATAAAGTTTTATCTCTGGGCATGGTTTTAGCAGCCTTGGGCCTGGTCACTTCCTGTAGCCTTTTTCAGTGCTGCATTCTTTGTGACTGGAGACACACACCTCGGCTTGTGAAGGCATCAGTTTTTGACCAGCAGTTGCCTCAGCAGTTGCCTCAGCAGTTAGCCTCAGGAAAGACATCCACATCACAGCATCTACTGCATTCCTATATTGCATCACTGTATGTCACTGCTCTGGATCAAATAAACCCACGTTTGATTGCATCCTCATGTCTACGTCTGGATCCATCTAACCTGAGCATCTGCCGGTCCGGTCTGCTCCACTGCTTGGATACGAAGGTAGGCCAGTCACAAAGTCATTATCAGTTACACCTTCAATCGCCTTCATGTGGGGACAGAACAAGGAGAAATTGTAGCAATATGGCGGATTATGCCAAGGAGTGCTCAATCATTAAAACTCGCTTTCTCGCCCGAGGGTTTCCGCATTGGATGGTGGCCAGAGTACTCGGAATCGCGACAGACAAAAAACGAGAAGATCTGTTATGTAGAAGTAGGAGGAGCTCTTCTAATACACCAGTGCCCACCCTTATACTCACTTACAGCAAACAGTTTGATGCGATCAAACAAATCGTCTCACATTGTTTGCCGATTTTGTATGAGGATGAGAAGACACATGCCATTCTGGAACAAGGTTACAGAGTGGTATCTAGACGCTCCCTTACCCTGGCCTCAGCACTTTCGCCGTCTATGTTTTCATCCACTGCACAAAAAAGAAAATGCACTTGGTTACATCATAGAGGGTTTTTTCGCTGCGGCAGTCATCCCTGCAAAACTTGCAGTTATGTTGCCCCAGTGAAGAAATTCCATGATTCAGAAAATACAATGGAATTTAATATTAATTCATATATGAATTGCAACAGCTCCTATTTGATATATGTTATTTCTTGCACACATTGCAACCTATTGTAAACCTGCAGTTTGCTGCGGTTTTGGAAGTTTCTGATCCCCGCGGTCTGTGACCGCAGGGATCAGAAACTTCAAATAAGCCCGCAGTGCGGGATCAGAAACTTTAAATAAGCCAGCGGTGCGGGCGGTGCTTGGGGGGGCAGGCAGGGATGCGATCATCCACCGGCACCCTCTCTCAGGATAGCCGAGCCATGCATTTAACCCCTTCCATGCCGTGGTCCGTAGGGACTGCTGTATGGAAAAGGTTAAGAGGGAGGGAGCTCCCTCCCTCTCCCATTGGGGGCTGCTGTGCCTTTTCAGCCCCCGATGGGAGAGGGAGGGGGCCCCCCTCCCTCCCCATCACCCACTGCTCTGCTGTGGCAGCGAGTGATGGTTACCATGGCAACCGAACGTTTTCACAGGCGTCCTGCTGTCCATCGTACTGATCAGAGGCTGTCCATGGTGCTGATTAGACTTCTGCTAAAGGCAGAAGTCTAATCAGATTTTGTAAAGTGAAAATACAGTACAGTACACTATATAGTGTACTGTACTGTATTATACAGACATCAGACCCACTGGATCTTCAAGAACCAAGTGGGTCTGGGTAAAAAAAAAGTAAAAATCAAAAAACACATTTATCACTGATTAAAATTAAATAAATAAAATTCCCAACACATGTTTGATATCACCCAGTCCTTAACGACCTGAGCTATAAAAAGGTCATGTTACTTTACCCGCCATAATTTTTTTTAATAAAAAACTATGATGAAATATAAATTTTGCCCACCTTACTTCCCAGAAAAGGTAAAAACAGTGATAAAAAAAGTTGTATGTACGCCAAAATAGTACCAATCAAACCGTCACCTCATCCCGCAAAAAATGAGACCCTACCTAAGATAATCGCCCAAAAACTGAAAAAACTATGGCTCTCAGACTATTGAGACACTAAAACATGATTTTTTTGTTTCAAAAATGAAATCATTGTGTAAATATGTGTAAAACTTACCTAAATAAAAAACTAGTATACATATTAGGTATCGCCGCGTCCGTAAAAACCTGCTCTATAAAAATATTACATGATCTAACCTGTCAGATGAATGTTGAAAATAACTAAAAATAAAAACGGTGCCAAAACAGCTATTTCTTGTTACCTTGCCTCACAAAAAGTGTAATATAGAGCAACCAAAAATCATATGTACCCTAAACTAGTTCCAGCAATACTGCCACCCTATCCCGTAGTTTCTAAAATGGGGTCACTTTTTTGGAGTTTCTACTCTAGGGGTGCATCACGGGGGCTTCAAATGGGACATGGTGTCAAAAAACCGGTCCAGCAAAATCTGCCTTCCAAAACCGTATGGCATTCCTTTCCTTCTGCACCGTGCCGTGTGCTCGTACAGCGGTTTACGACCACATATGGGGTGTTTCTGTAAACGACAGAATCAGAGCCATAAATATTGAGTTTTGTTTGGCTGTTAACCCTTGCTTTGTAACTGGAAAAAAATTATTAAAATGGAAAATCTGCCAAAAAAAGGAAATTTTGCAATTGTATCTCTATTTTCCATTAAATCATGTGGAACACCTAAAGGGTTAACAAAGTTTGTAAAATCAGTTTTGAATACCTTGAGGGGTGTAGTTTCTTAGATGGGGGTCACTTTTATGGAGGTTCTACTCTAGGGGTGCATTAGGGGGGCTTCAAATGGGACATGGTGTCAAAAAAAACAGTCCAGCAAAATCTGCCTTCCAAAAACCATACGGGGCACCTTTCCCTCTAATCACTACTATGTGCCCGTACAGTAGTTTACGGCCACATATGGGGTGTTTATGAAAACTACAGTATCGGGGCAATAAATATAGAATTTTGTTTGGCTGTTAACCCTTGCTTTGTTACTGGAAAATATGGATTCAAATGATAAATTTGCCAAACAATCTAAATTCTGAAATTTTATCACCATTTGCCATTAACTCTTGTGGAACACCTAAAGGGTTAACAAAGGTTGTAAAATCAGTTTTGAATACCTTGTATAAGTAGACATATGGGGAATGTAAAGTAATAACTATTTTTGTAGGTATTACTATGTATTATAGATGTAGAGAAATTGAAACTTTGCAATTTTTCACAAATCTTTGGTAAATTTGGTATTTTTTTATAAATAAAAATGAATCTTTTTGACTTCATTTTACCAGTGTCATGAAGTACAATATGTGACGAAAAAACAGTCTCAGAATGGCCTGGATAAGTCAAAGTGTTTTAAAGTTATCACCACTTAATGTGACACTGGTCAGATTTGCAAAAAATGGCCTGGTCCTTAAGGTGAAATATAGCTGTGTCCTAAAGGGGTTAAGGCTCAGATGTCAACATAGCCGTAAATGATTATTTCATCTTCTGAATCATAAAATATTTACGATCTGAGAAAAATAGAATCTATGGAGACAAATACTTTCTTAACCCTGTGTGTGTACTTTTTCATTCACTGGAGCAGAAAGATTGTTGAACCACAGGCAAGTACCAGATGAATCCAGCTGATGCTTTAATTAAATCGAAGCTGTAGGACTGTGGAGCAATTTCTACAGTACTTCAACTGCTTGAAGAGCCAGATAGCTAGCAGCACCAATACGTCTCACTTTAATGAGTTTTGATTAGATCGATAAATAAAAAGTTTTGTGCTGGGACTTGCACAGGATATGAATCAGCACTTCACACTTTTAATACAAAAAGGTGTTTTTGTCAACCCACAAAATCATAGTCCTTTGATGACTAGCAAGGCACTTTTCCGCAGGGAGCCACTGCAGACTGTGAAGAATGTTTTTCATATGAAAGGCGATTGAAGTTCATAAACAATTGAAATTCTGTACATTATAATAAAGTAATCATACAAGTTTTGATTATAGTCAACTGTGAGTCACAAGGAACACAGGCATCATCTATTTCACAATAACAACCAAAATTTTACATGGTATATCCGTTATACCAGGCAGTTTACATGCTGACGTTCCAAGGTCAAAGTGCACAAAACATGCAGGGTATAGGACTGGAAAAATGCTGGGACTATCCTTATTAATAGGGCCCATGCACACTATCCTCATACGGGTACCTTGATGACTATATTCGCAGTGTCATGAGTCACGCTAAAGTCGCAGTGTAGCCTAGCTGATTACTAATAATTATGTATTTTCAGGGAACAGTGTGGGTAATTTATTAAGGCTGGTCACCAGTTTTATGGAGTACAAAAGTCGCAACTATTTTAGCAAACTGCAATTTTCAAAGATTTAGCAAATTTTTTTACTTTCTTCAGTAATCTTGACAATTTGTTTTTAAAAGTGGGTGGAGCTTAATGAAGGGAAGGGCAACTGTGGCACAACATACACAGTATACTACATTTTTCCCCATTTTTCTGTAGGTTTCAGTCCTCAGGATAGATCATCAGTATCTGATCGGTGGGTGTCCGACACTCGGGACCCCCCAGTCAGCTGTTTGAGAAGGAACCGGCACTCCTGTAAGCGCAGCAGCCTTCTCTGTGCTCATCAAACACAGCACAATACATTGCATAGGTTGGTAGCTGCTTGGTATCGTACTCAGCCCCATTAACTTCTATGCGCTATACCACGCATAATGTACAGCGCTGTGTTTGGTAAGCATGGAGAACACCACGGTGCTCCCAGGAGCATTGGTGCCTTCTCCAACAGCTGATCAGCGGGGGTACCGGGTGTCAGACCCCCACCGATCAGATACTGATGACGAAGGCCTCATGCACACGACCGTTGTTTTGGTCCGCATCCAAGCCGCAGTATTTGCCATTCACTTCAAAGGGGCTGCAAAAGATGCGGACAGCACTCTGTGTGCTTTACGCATCCATTGCTTCGTTCCATGGTCCGCAAAAAAAATATAACCTGTCCTATTCTTGTCCGTTTTGCGGACAAGAATAGGAAGTTATGTATATATGTTTTTTTGTATATATGTATATACATATGTATATATGTATATATTAAGTTATGTATATATGTTTTTTTGAGTCAAATTTACCCTTTACAACCTGTTTTTTAAATATCTTGCTTAGGCCTCATGCACACGACCGTATGACGTCCGTGTGCATTTCGTATTTTGCGGAACGGAACAGCTGGCCCAATAATAGGACATGTTACATTTTTTTGTGGAACGGAAATACGGACATACGGAAACTGAATGCACACAAAGTACCTTACTTTTTTTTTTGTGGACCCATTGAAATGAATGGCTCCGTATACTGTCCGCAAAAAAAAATGAATGGACACAGAATGAAAATACATTTGTCTGCATGAGGCCTTAAGGACATTTTATCTTAGAAACATTCTTAAGCAATTATCCAAGATAAAGATCTAATCACTGTTAAATATACATTAGGGTCATGCCATAGCCCAATGGAAAAGTCTGGAGAAGTAAAAGATGGTTTAAAATTAATGAATGTGAATAGCAAAATTTATACTGGTTTGGGGTTATTCAAAATGCTTTTTTTAAGATAACTTTGAAGTTCTCCAATTTTGTCTTCCACATGTAAAGCTGGAATATATAACAAGCTGCAGCTTCCACTTGCTATTTTCAGAAAAAAGTTCACAATTTTTAATGAATAGTAGGATGAAAAAGCCTCTATATAAAAAACCTTCCAAAACTGACAATAAACTATCCTATTCAGGTTAATTAGTGCACAATTAAAAAAAAACATTCTTTGCAACTTCTAAATAATTAGTAGCAAAAACTTGTTAAGAACACAAATAATGCAATGTATTCATAGTGCTTTCATTAGTTACCTGGAGATATTCTATCAATAAAATTCATAATTGTATGAGTCATCTCATTTGTGGCTGCCCTGCTGTTCCCTGGTCACCAGCACATTCCCTGGCCAGACCAACCCACCAATGACCGATCACCAGCACATTCCTTGGTCACCAGGGGTGGTCTGGCCATAGACCCTACAGGGTACACTTCATGGAGGGACAATGCTGGAGGGGCTACATGACCCCCTCTCACTGCCGCCAGCTATGTTAAGTAATGATCTGACACTCTCCTCCTGACTCCTGAGTTTAACTGTATTGCTACCCTAAGGCAACTAGAGTAGGAGCACAGAAAATGGCAGCTGGCACTGCCCACCACAAAGGGGTGTTTTTTCTGGTTTGTTGTGTGTTTTTTTGTGCTGGATTTTGTGACACACTATGGTATTTGGCTTGCTGGCCTGCTGGGGTAATATAATATTTTCCAGTGCCACTTTTAGTTCCCAATCTACCCGAGGCCACAACACCACACTATTTATCGGTCACCAGCACATTCCTATTTAGACAGCCTGATTTAACAGGCGATCGTCTGGAAGGAAAAGTTCCTTCCCGGAAATCGCCTGCTCGCTAGCGGAGAAGACCACTGCTATTACATGCAGCGATCTCCTCCTCAGTATAGGGAACGATTGTTATACCACTGCTCTTCCCTATACTGAATCATTGTTTGCAAGCAGCAGATTGTGATTAGACACCAATAGAGATGAGCGAATCGAAGCTGACAAAGTGGAATTCGATCATAATTTCAGGAAAAATTAGATTTGCACCAAAGCCGAATTTCCTCGCGCTTCGTGGTAATCAATCACATTTTTTCCTAAAATGGCTGCTGCACGTGTTAGGACATGGAGAAAGGAACTCTGGGAAGGCAGGATCACCCATAATGCAATGCATGCAGCCAATAAGCATCCAGCCAGTCCTGTGATGTGACAGCCCTATAAATAGTGGCAGCCATCTTAGATTCTGACATTTACCAGTCTACTTAGTGCATGGAGAGACGTCAGCAGGCGTTAGGGACAGTGTTAAAAAAAAACTTAATTGTGCTAAAAAAAACTATTTATAAGTGCAGGGAAAGGATAGGGAGGAATCGTTCCACAGCATTTGTGTAGAACAGGGTTCAGTAGGGGAGGTTACAGACTGGGTAATAGGAACAATCCTATTACACCTTGCTGCACTGACTGGGGATCCAAATTACCATTATACAGCTCTGTCATTTCAGCAAACTGTTCTTGCTATTGGGGTGCAACTGCTGTTTGATACAGCCATTAAAGACTTGATTGTGGTGAAATAAACAATTTATAAGTGCAGGGAAAGGATAAGGAAGAATCATTCCACAGCATTTATGTAGAACAGGGTTCCGTAGGGGACGTTACAGACTGGGTAATAGGAACCATCCTGTTACCCCTTGCTGCACTGACTGGGGATCCAAATTGTCATTATACAGCTCTGTCATTCCAGCAAACCGTTCTTGTTATTGGTATGCAAGTGCTGTTTGATACAGCCATTAACATAGTTTATTACAAGGAAATATTTCTACAGTATGTCTTATTCGCTCTTGTGCAGTGCAGTTATATGTTGTAAAGCCCTTTTTGCCGTGTATTAGTGGCAAAATAAAAATATATTTGCCCTTGTGTGGTGCAGTGATATATTTTACAGCCCTGTTTGCCATGTATTAGTGGAGAAATAAAAATATATTCGCCGTTCAGCGTTGCACTTATCTGTTGAAAAGCCTTTTGTGTTGCATAAAAGTAGAAAAAAATGAGGGCCTAATTGCCATTCAGTGGTGCAGTTATATATTCTACAGCCCTGTTTGCCGTTTATTAGTGGCGAAATAAAAATATATTTGCCGTTCAGCATTGCACTTATCTGTTGAAAAGCCTTTTGTGTAGTGTAAAAGTAGAAGAAATGATGGCCTAATTACCGTTCAGCGGTGCAGTGATATATTCTACAGCGCTGTTTGCCGTGTATTAGTGGTGAAATAAAAATATATTCGCCGTCTAGCGTTGCACTTATCTGTTGAAAAGCCTTTTGTGTAGTGTAAAAGTAAAATAAATTTTGGGTCTAATTGCCGTTTACCAGTGCAGTGATATATTCTACAGCCCTGTTTGCCATGTATTAGTGGCAAAATAAAAATATATTCACCATTCAGCGTTGCACTTATATGCTGAAAAGCCTTTTGTGTAATGTAAAAGTGGAAAAAAATTAGGGCCTAATTGCCGTTCAGCAGTGCAGTTTAGTGTTGATCACGAATATTCGAATTGCGAATTTTAATCGCGAATATCGGCACTTCGAGAATTCACGAATATTTAGAATATTGCTAAATTTATTCGTAATTGCAAATATTCTTTTTTTTTTAATAGCAGTTCAAGTGAATTTTTTATGCGCATATTTTATGCGAATTTTATGCTAGAAAATAATGCCTGGAGATCATGAATTCGCGAATTCTCGAATATATGGCAAATATTCGCCCAAATATTCGCGAAATATCGCTAATTCGAATATTGCCCCTGCCGCTCATCACTAGTGCAGTTATATATTCTAAAGCCCTGTCTGCCATGTATTAGTGGCAAAAGAAAAATGTATTTGCCATTCGGCGTTGCACTTATACACTCACCTAAAGAATTATTAGGAACACCATACTAATACGGTGTTGGACCCCCTTTTGCCTTCAGAACTGCCTTAATTCTACGTGGCATTGATTCCACAAGGTGCTGATAGCATTCTTTAGAAATGTTGGCCCATATTGATAGGATAGCATCTTGCAGTTGATGGAGATTTGAGGGATGCACATCCAGGGCACGAAGCTCCCGTTCCACCACATCCCAAAGATGCTCTATTGGGTTGAGATCTGGTGACTGTGGGGCCATTTTAGTACAGTGAACTCATTGTCATGTTCAAGAAACCAATTTGAAATGATTTGAGCTTTGTGACATGGTGCATTATCCTGCTGGAAGTAGCCATCAGAGGATGGATACATGTTCTCATTCTGTTTACGCCAAATTCTGACTCTACCATTTGAATGTTTCAACAGAAATCAAGACTCATCAGACCAGGCAACATTTTTCCAGTCTTCAACAGTCCAATTTTGGTGAGCTCGTGCAAATTGTAGCCTCTTTTTCCTATTTGTGGTACCCGGTGGGGTCTTCTGCTGTTGTAGCCCATCCGCCTCAAGGTTGTGCTTTGCTGCATACCTCGGTTGTAACGAGTGGTTATTTCAGTCAACGTTGCACTTCTATCAGCTTGAATCAGTCGGCCCATTCTCCTCTGACCTCTAGCATCCACAAGGCATTTTCGCCCACAGGACTGCCGCATACTGGATGTTTTTCCCTTTTCACACCATTCTTTGTAAACCCTAGAAATGGTTGTGCGTCAAAATCCAAGTAACTGAGCAGATTGTGAAATACTCAGACCGGCCCGTCTGGCACCAACAACCATGCCACGCTCAAAATTGCTTAAATCACCTTTCTTTCCCATTCTGACATTCAGTTTGGAGTTCAGGAGATTGTCTTGACCAGGACCACCCCCTAAATGCATTGAAGCAACTGCCATGTGATTGGTTGACTAGATAATTGCATTAATGAGAAATAGAACAGGTGTTCCTAATAATTCTTTAGGTGAGTGTATGTTGAAAAGGCTTGTGTAGTGTAAAAGTGGGAAAAAAGGGCCTATTTGCCGTTCAGCGGTGCAGTTATATGTGGTGAAGCCCTTTTTTGTGGTATGGACCGAATTACGTAGTGGTAACATTTTTTATGTTAAACAGGCTTTTTTGGGGAAAATTGATGGGTGATTGTAGACTTTGTTCTGTATGGACCAAATTCCATTATCCTATCATTGTTAACATTTTTTATTTCAAACATGTTTTTTTCAGGAAAATTAATGGGTGATTGTAAACCTCCTTTCGCTGTATTGACCGAATTACGTAGTGGTGAAATTTTTTATGTGAAACAGGATTTTTTGGGGAAAATTGATAGGTGATTGTAGACCTTCTTTTGCTGTATGGACCGAATTACGTCATCGTGGGTGCTGCAGTAAACATACTAAAGACACTGATGACAACACACCAGCAGACTTTGCCTTTGCCATCTATTCACAATTAAATCAAGCAGCTTCCCTAAGTTGAAAGCATTCATGTGTTTTTATCTGCTCTGTCTGCATTCGATCTCCACAGCACACAAGACATGACAGGAGAGCCAAAATGTCACAGGTGAAGTTGCAGATAGCTGGAACTTATAAATAAACAACCGACTGGCTTGATCCCAAACTAAGGAGCATATAGGTGAGCCCTATAAAACCCTAAGAGCTCTCCCTGACTGCTATGCACATGCAAGGATCTCAATGGTAGACGATTGCATGCCCACGTACTTAAGACTGTGTGACACCTGAAAACCCTATAATAGTGAGGGGACACAACCACCGGCTCCCTGCACTTAATACGGACAGAGTCAGGGTCACCTAGAATCAAGCCAGCAAGGAAACACAATAAAGGAAAAGACTTATCTGAGCAAACAGCAGCAGCAGCCTCCAGCAGTGAACACTTCATCCAGGAAGTAGTGTAAACCGCAAAGTGAGGCAGTATGGGAGGGAATATAAAGGAAGACGATTAGTCTAAATAAGTGACACCTGGCAGAAGGAAAGGAGATGACAAAGTAAAACCAAAACAAAGAACGTCATACAAGAGGTAGAGAAGAACGTCTGTCAGACCTTCTCACAGAACTGGCGGTGACACTATGCTTTGGAGTCCAAGTCCAGTTTCTTAAGATCAGGAGTTCCATCAGAATTGTGAGTAACATTCTTGCTCCCTGTGGAAAGCCATAACAAAAGAACTCCTTAGGCAAAAGAAAAATATATTCGTCGTTCAGAGTTGCACTTATATGTTGAAAAGCCTTGTGTAGTGTAAAAGTTGAAAAAATTAAGGGCCTACTTGCCATTCAGCGGTGCAGTTATATGTGGTAAAGCCCTTTTTGCGGTGAAATTTTTTATGTGACACAGGCTTTTTTATTTTTTGATGGGTGACTGTACACCTCCTTTTGCTGTATGGGCCGAATTACGCAGTGGTGACATTTTTTATTTGAAAGCAAACTCCTCTGCTCTGTATCTATTGTGAAGTCAATATCTCCAACTACGCCACTCAATTTTCACCAAATACATCATTTTCATGTAGCGATCCAAGAATTATTTTGGAGGCATGTAGTCTATGCAAGCCATGTGCGACCCCTCTCATCCCTCTCACGCTGTTCTGCACCTGGTTAGCTTGGGCAAAAGGAGTCACACAGGGGAGGAACTGCTCCGTGTCCTTTAGTAAGAAATCGAATCATGGCTTTCTCCGCGACAACTCAAAATAGGAACCTTGGTGATCGACACAGGAAGAACATGGTGTCAGCGCTGCGTCAAGGAGGGCTGAGCCATGCGCCCAGCATGGCACACGTGTTCAATCTGGTTGTCAAGCGGTTCCTGAAGTCTTCCACCTATCTGCAAGACATCCTAAAAATGGGCAGGAAATTTTGCATGCACTTCAGCCACTCGTACACCGCAAAGCACACCCTCTTTGAGCTGCAGCGGCAGAATGGCATCCCCCAACATAGGTTGAGATGTGATGTTTCCACCCTCCATATGTTGGACCGACTATACGAACAGAGAAAGGCCATCAATGATTTTTTGATGATCCAAGCGGACAGGAGTAGTCCCCTGTGTGACTTTGATGTCAGCCAATGGCAGCTCATGAGTGACACTTGCCGTTTGCTCAGGCCCTTTGAGGAGGCCAAGTTATTTTTCAGTCTCCAGGACTACGGGATATAAGATGTCACTCCACTGCTTCATGTCCTGGAACAGATGCTGGTAAATCTGGCTTGTCAGGGGACTGGAGACATGGCGCCTCGAAAGATGTCAACAGAGTTTGATACATTTGCCTGCCAAGATCTCTGTTTACGGTCAGTGAACAGGAACATCATTTATCGCAAGGATATACATACACCAACCAATGGGATGTTAACCCCCAGAAGTAGGTCATAGGCACGAAGGAGCAGTCATTTTCACAGCCCAAGGTATCCTCCCAGAAGCTTGATCTCTGCACATCGATGGTCTGCATTGCGAAGCTTGTCTAAAAGAAAAATCCTGCAGTGCACCCCCTTGGAGGAAACTCTTGATCTGGCACAGGCTGCTTTGCTTCTTCAAAAACAATGGACTCTGTACAGCATGACACCAATGTATAATTTCTCATACACCAGACTAAAAGAGTATTCCAAGCACCTGCCGGCTCACATAGCTGCCAAGAAGCAGAAGGGTCTTGCCATTGAAGTTGGCTCAGAGCTGAACCTAAAAGCCAAATTTTACTGTTTTCCTGGACTCAAAGAATAGGACAGAGATCCACTGGCTGTGCTCATACAGATTTCATCCAAGCCTCCACTCACCAAGGCAAGCACGGAGGACTGGATTGTGTGGACAGGTTGGTTCTGCGGGACGTACACAGAGGACGATCTATTGGAGGAATTACCAAAGACATTTACTTGCCTCCCGCTCTTCCTGTAACGGCTCCGAGGCGCCATAGGGATGTGGTTTCAAAGAAACTTTGACTGTTGTTTTGGTAAGCTGGTGATCAGTTCTCAGGACTAGAGTTGAGCGAACACCTGGATGTTCGGGTTCGAGAAGTTCGGCCGAAATTCCCGGAAATGTTCGGGTTCGGGATCCGAACTCGACCCGAACTTCGCCCCGAACCCCATTGAAGTCAATGGGGACCCGAACTTTTCGGCACTAAAAAGGCTGTAAAATAGCCCAGGAAAGGTCTAGAGGGCTGCAAAAGGCAGCAAAATGTAGGTAAATCCCCTGCAAACAAATGTGGATAGGAAAATTAATTAAAATAAAAATAAAATAAATTAAAATGAACCAATATCAATTGTCGAGAGGTCTCATGGCAGAGAATCAGGCTTTATGTCATAGCAGAGAATCAGGCTTCACGTCACCCACCACTGGAACAGGCAACATTATCAGATATTTAGGCCCCGGCACCCAGACAGAGGAGAGAGGTCCCATAGCAGAGAATCAGGCTTCATGTCCCCCACCACTGGAACAGGCCATTGTCAGATATTTTTAGGCCCCGGCACCCAGACAGAGGAGAGAGGTCCCATAGCAGAGAATCAGGCTTCATGTCATAGCAGAGAATCAGGCTTCAAGTCATAGCAGAGAATCAGGCTTCATGTCATAGCAGAGAATCAGGCTTCATGTCATAGCAGAGAATAAGGCTTCACGTCACCCACCACTGGAACAGGCCATTGTGAGATATTTTTAGGCCCCGGCACCCAGACAGAGGAGAGAGGTCCCATAGCAGAGAATCAGGCTTCATGTCATAGCAGAGAATCAGGCTTCAAGTCATAGCAGAGAATCAGGCTTCATGTCATAGCAGAGAATCAGGCTTCATGTCATAGCAGAGAATCAGGCTTCACGTCACCCACCACTGGAACAGGCCATTGTCAGATATTTAGGCCCCGGCACCCAGACAGAGGAGAGAGGTCCCATAGCAGAGAATCAGGCTTCATGTCCCCCACCACTGGAACAGGCCATTGTCAGATATTTTTAGGCCCCGGCACCCAGACAGAGGAGAGAGGTCCCATAGCAGAGAATCAGGCTTCATGTCATAGCAGAGAATCAGGCTTCAAGTCATAGCAGAGAATCAGGCTTCATGTCATAGCAGAGAATCAGGCTTCATGTCATAGCAGAGAATCAGGCTTCACGTCACCCACCACTGGAACAGGCCATTGTCAGATATTTAGGCCCCGGCACCCAGACAGAGGAGAGAGGTCCCATAGCAGAGAATCAGGCTTCACGTCACCCACCACTGGAACAGGCCATTGTCAGATATTTTTAGGCCCCGGCACCCAGACAGAGGAGAGAGGTCCCATAGCAGAGAATCAGGCTTCATGTCATAGCAGAGAATCAGGCTTCAAGTCATAGCAGAGAATCAGGCTTCATGTCATAGCAGAGAATCAGGCTTCATGTCATAGCAGAGAATCAGGCTTCACGTCACCCACCATTGGAACAGGCCATTGTCAGATATTTAGGCCCCGGCACCCAGACAGAGGAGAGAGGTCCCATAGCAGAGAATCAGGCTTCACGTCACCCACCACTGGAACAGGCCATTGTCAGATATTTTTAGGCCCCGGCACCCAGACAGAGGAGAGAGGTCCCATAGCAGAGACTCAGGCTTCATGTCACCCACCACTGGAACAGGCCATTGTCAGATATTTAGGCCCCGGCACCCAGACAGAGGAGAGAGGTCCCATAGCAGAGAATCAGGCTTCATGTCCCCCACCACTGGAACAGGCCATTGTCAGATATTTTTAGGCCCCGGCACCCAGACAGAGGAGAGAGGTCCCATAGCAGAGAATCAGGCTTCATGTCATAGCAGAGAATCAGGCTTCAAGTCATAGCAGAGAATCAGGCTTCATGTCATAGCAGAGAATCAGGCTTCATGTCATAGCAGAGAATCAGGCTTCACGTCACCCACCACTGGAACAGGCCATTGTCAGATATTTAGGCCCCGGCACCCAGACAGAGGAGAGAGGTCCCATAGCAGAGAATCAGGCTTCATGTCACCCACCACTGGAACAGGCCATTGTCAGATATTTTTAGGCCCCGGCACCCAGACAGAGGAGAGAGGTCCCATAGCAGAGAATCAGGCTTCATGTCACCCACCACTGGAACAGGCCACTGTCAGATATTTAGGCCCCAGCACCCAGACAGAGGAGAGAGGTCCCATAGCAGAGAATCAGGCTTCATGTCACCCACCACTGGAACAGGCCATTGTCAGATATTTTTAGGCCCCGGCACCCAGACAGAGGAGAGAGTTCCCATAGCAGAGAATCAGGCTTCATGGCATAGCAGAGAATCAGGATTCACGTCACCCACCACTGGAACAGGCCATTGTCAGATATTTAGGCCCCGGCACCCAGACAGAGGAGAGAGGTCCCATAGCAGAGAATCAGGCTTCATGTCATAGCAGAGAATCAGGCTTCAAGTCATAGCAGAGAATCAGGCTTCATGTCATAGTAGAGAATCAGGCTTCACGTCACCCAACACTGGAACAGGCCATTGTCAGATATTTAGGCCCCAGCACCCAGACAGAGGAGAGAGGTCCCATAGCAGAGAATCAGGCTTCATGGCATAGCAGAGAATCAGGCTTCACATCACCCACCACTGGAACAGGCCATTGTCAGATATTTAGGCCCCGGCACCCAGACAGAGGAGAGAGGTCCCATAGCAGAGAATCAGGCTTCATGTCACCCACCACTGGAAAAGGCTACTGTCAGATATTTAGGCCCTGGCACCCAGACAGAGGAGAGAGGTCCCATAGCAGAGATTCAGGCTTCATGTCATAGCAAAGAATCAGGCTTCATGTCACCCAACACTGGAACAGGCCACTGTCAGATATTTTTAGGCTCCGGCACCCAGACAGAGGAGAGGTTCATTCAACTTTGGGTTGCCCCGCAATTTAATGGTAAAATGAAAATAAAAAAAGGATTGAATGAGGAAGTGCCCTGGAGTACAATAATATATGGTTAAGGGGAGGTAGTTATAAATGTATAATCTGCACAAGGGATGGACAGGTCCTGTGGGATCCATGCTTGGTTCATTTTTATGAACGTCAGTTTGTCCACATTGGCTGTAGATAGGCGGCTGCGTTTGTCTGTAATGACGCCCCCTGCCGTGCTGAATACACGTTCAGACAAAACGCTGGCCACCGGGCAGGCCAGCACCTCCAAGGCATAAAAGGCTAGCTCTGGCCACGTGGACAATTTGAAGACCCAGAATTTGAATTGGGCCGAACCATCAGTCAGTACGTGGAGGGGTGTGCACACATACTGGTCCACCATGTTAGTGAAATTTTGCATCCTGCTAACACGTTCCGTATCAGGTGGTGGTGCAGTTAGCTGTGGCGTGGTGACAAAACTTTTCCACATCTCTGCCATGCTAACCCTGCCCTTTAGAGGAGCTGGCCGTGACACAGCTGCGTTGGCAACCTCTTGCTCCTCCTCTGCCTTCGCCTTGGGCTTCCACTTGTTCCCCTGTGACATTTGGGAATGCTCTCAGTAGCGCGTCTACCAACGTGCGCTTGTACTCGCACATCTTCCTATCACGCTCCAGTGCAGGAAGTAAGGTGGGCACATTGTCTTTGTACCGGGGATACAGCAGGGTGGTAACCCAGTAGTCCGCACACGTTAAAATGTGGGCAACTCTGCTGTCTTTGCGCAGGCACTGCAGCATGTAGTCGCTCATGTGTGCCAGGCTGCCCAGAGGTAAGGACAAGCTGTCCTCTGTGGGAGGCGTATCGTCATCGTCCTGCGTTTCCCCCCAGCCACGCACCAGTGATGGGCCCGAGCTGCATTGGGTGCCACCCCGCTGTGAACATGCTTCATCCTCATCCTCCTCCACCTCCTCCTCATCCTCGTCCTCCAGTAGTGGGCCCTGTCTGGCCACATTTGTACCTGGCCTCTGCTGTTGCAAAAAAACTCCCTCTGTGTCACTTCTAAGAGACTGGCCTGAAAGTGCTAAAAATGACCCCTCTTCCTCCTCCTCCTGGGCCACCTCCTCTTCCATCATCGCCCTAAGTGTTTTATCAAGAAGACATAGAAGTGGTATTGTAACGCTGATAACGGCGTCATCGCCACTGGCCATGTTGGTGGAGTACTCGAAACAGCGCAACAGGGCACACAGGCCTCGCATGGAGGCCCAGTCATTGGTGGTGAAGTGGTGCTGTTCCGCAGTGCAAATGACCCGTGCGTGCTGCAGCTGAAACTCCACTATGGCCTGCTGCTGCTCGCACAGTCTGTCCAGCATATGCAAGGTGGAGTTCCACCTGGTGGGCACGTCGCATATGAGGCGGTGAGCGGGAAGGCCGAAGTTACGCTGTAGCGCAGACAGGCGAGCAGCGGCAGGATGTGAACGCCGGAAGCGCGCACAGACGGCCCGCACTTTATACTATAGTTCCAGAGCTGCAACGAGATTTCGCCCATTATCGCACACCATCAGGCCGGGCTTGAGGCTCACCGGCAGCAACCACTCGTCGGTCTGTTGTTCTATACCCCGCCACAACTCCTGTGTGGTGTGGGGCCTGTCCCCCAAACATATGAGTTTCAGAATGGCCTGCTGACGTTTACCCCGGGCTGTGCTGAAGTTGGTGGTGAAGGTGTGTGGCTGACTGGATGAGCAGGTGGAAGAAGAGGAGGAGGAAGCCGAGTAGGAGGAGGAGGCAACAGGAGGCAAAGAATGTTGCCCTGCGATCCTTGGCGGCGGAAGGACGTGCGCCAAACAGCTCTCCGCCTGGGGCCCAGCCGCCACTACATTTACCCAGTGTGCAGTTAGGGAGATATAGCGTCCCTGGCCGTGCTTACTGGTCCACGTATCTGTGGTTAGGTGGACCTTGCCACAGATGGCGTTGCGCAGTGCACACTTGATTTTATCGGATACTTGGTTGTGCAGGGAAGGCACGGCTCTCTTGGAGAAGTAGTGGCGGCTGGGAACAACATACTGTGGGACAGCAAGCGACATGAGCTGTTTGAAGCTGTCTGTGTCCACCAGCCTGAATGACAGCATTTCATAGGCCAGTAGTTTAGAAATGCTGGCATTCAGGGCCAGGGATCGAGGGTGGCTAGGTGGTAATTTACGCTTTCTCTCAAATGTTTGTGAGATGGAGAGCTGAACGCTGCCGTGTGACATGGTTGAGATGCTTGGTGACGGAGGTGGTGGTGTTGGTGGTACATCCTCTGTTTGCTGGGTGGCAGGTGCCAACGTTCCTCCAGAGGCGGAGGAAGAGGCCGAGGCGGCGGCAGCAGCAGAAGAGGTAGCAGGGGGAGCCTGAGTGACTTCCTTGTTTTTAAGGTGTTTACTCCACTGCAGTTCATGCTTTGCATGCAGGTGCCTGGTCATGCAGGTTGTGCTAAGGTTCAGAACGTTTTAGCCTCACTTCAGGCTCTGATGGCACAGCGTGCAAACCACTCGGGTCTTGTCGTCACCACATTGTTTGAAGAACTGCCACGCCAGGGAACTCCTTGAAGCTGCCTTTGGGGTGCTCGGTCCCAGATGGCGGTGGCCAGTAGCAGACGGACTCTCTTGTCGGCGGGTGTTCTGCTTTTGCCCACTGCTCCCTCTTTTGCTACGCTGTTGGCTCGGTCTCACCACTGCCTCTTCCTCCGAATTCTGAAAGTCAGTGGCACGACCTTCATTCCATGTGGGGTCTAGGACCTCATCGTCCCCTGTATCGTCTTCCACCCAGTCTTCCTCCCTGACCTCCTGTTCAGTCTGCACACTGCAGAAAGACGCATCAGTTGGCACCTGTGTTTCGTCATCATCAGAGACGTGCTGAGGTGGTATTCCCATGTCCTCATCATCAGGAAACATAAGTGGTTGTGCGTCAGTGCATTCTATGTCTTCCACCGCTGGGGAAGGGCTAGGTGGATGCCCTTGGGAAACCCTGCCAGCAGAGTCTTCAAACAGCATAAGAGACTGCTGCATAACTTGAGGCTCAGACAGTTTCCCTGGTATGCATGGGGGTGATGTGACAGACTGATGGGCTTGGTTTTCAGGCGCCATCTGTGCGCTTTCTGCAGAAAACTGGGTGTGAGATAATGTGAACGTGCTGGTTCCACTGTCGGCCACCAAATTGACTAATGCCTGTACCTGCTCAGGCCTTACCATCCTTAGAACGGCATTGGGCACCACCAAATATCGCTGTAAATTCTGGCTGCTACTGAGACCTGAGGTAGTTGGTTCACTAGGACGTGTGGCTATGGCAGAACGGCCACGTCCTCTCCCAGCACCAGAGGGTCCACTAACACCACCACGACCATGTCCGCGTCCCTTACTTTTCCTCATTGTTACCGTTCACCACAATAAGAAAAAAATTATTTGGCCCAATGTATTGAATTCAAATTCAGGCCTTTTTTTTACAGGCACCTAACACTATCTGGCTATCTATTTAGGTACCGTATTACACTAATACAGGCACAGCAGTAACGACAGATTTAGCTGAATATAAATTGTAGACCTATTATTTAGGCGCTGGATGACAGGTATACGTTTACGGACAGAATTAGACTTGGAAATGCACGGTAGCTTGTGAAGTTATTGAGGATGACCCTATCCGCACCTTCAATGTAAGATACCCTTTTATGGATAGATTTAAACTTGGCCTTATACAGCAGAAACCACTGATTTAGGGAATTGCTAAGTTGGGAATTGTATTTCAACCCAGAACAAAAACTGTGCTTTGGCGAACACTAAATAGATTGACCAGCCACAGCAGTAACAACAGATTTAGCTGAATATAAATTGTAGGCCTATTATTTAGGCGCTGGATGACAGGTATACGTTTACGGACAGAATTAGACTTGGAAATGCACGGTAGCATGTGAAGTTATTGAGGATGACCCTATCCGCACCTTCAATCTAATATACCCTTTTATGGATAGATTTAAACTTGGCCTGATACAGCAGAAAACGATTATTTAGGGAATTGCAAAATTGGGAATTGTATTCAACCCAGAACAAAAACTGTGCTTCGGCAGACAGCAGACAGTATTACAATTGGCTAGCCACAGCTGAAACACCAGATTTAGGGTACTGCTATTTTGGCAATTGTATTTTACCCCTCAATAAAATAGCAAGCACAGCCAAGCCCCTGATGTAGGATATCGCAAAAAAAAAAAAAAAACACACTATTGATGGTTAAAAATGGACTTGGTGGCAGCTTGTGCTGGCGCACCAAAAGACACAAAATGGCCGCCGATCACCGCAGAAAAAAGTGACTGAAAAACGCTCTGGGCAGCCTTAAAACAGTGAGCAATTGAATAGCAGAGGTTGTATGATACACAGCTGTATATCAATCACTTCAGTAAATAAATCCCTGCCTAATCTGGCCCTAACAGCAGCAGCTGCATCCTATCCCTACACTGATCAGAGCAGAGTGACGTGCGGCGCTACGTGACTCCAGCTTAAATAGAGGCTGGGTCACATGCTGCACTGGCCAATCACAGCCATGCCAATAGTAGTCATGGCTTTGATGGCCTCTTTGGGCAAGTAGTACGACGCTTGTTGATTGGCTGAAAACCGGACTTTTACGAAAATGTTCGGGTTCGGGTCCGTGTCACGGACACCCCAAAATTCGGTACGAACCCGAACTATACAGTTCGGGTTCGCTCATCCCTACTCAGGACCTTACGTGGCTAACAGCGATGTGGACCAGGTATGACGTGTCTGGATCAGTGTCGGCCACAGCATGTTTTCTCTGTGTCCGTCAAACCTCGCATGGACAATTCTTATGCCATCCATGCAGAGCACTTCAAGACTTTTTGGAATGATATTCATAAATCAAAGGACGAGGTCACATTGGAGGAAGTGGACAATTTATTCCAATGTCTTTACTCACAGTTCTTCAGACACTTTAGAATCCACTTATCAGCAACCCAGCTTGTCAAGGTGATGGCATCTGTGGCATCAGCACATTGTGAAGTTCCTCAGTAAGGACTACCTAATCCGAGTGCTGGCATTCATCACGGAGCTGGCCATCAATAGCATCCAGCATTGAGCACATGGACGACTCTCAGCTCGGATGTTGTCCACAATGTTCGCGACCCCCAGATGTCTTACATGTCTTAGACATAATCCCTGCAGTGCTTACTACATGTTATACCGCTTCTTACTGTTCTGTTACAGCAGCTGTGAGACCTGCACATACTAAGGCTTATTTATGAAGATTTTCGGGTGCTGCCTGTACCGACCAGTTACCTTCCAGCTGTGATTGTGTAGCCTGCACTGTATGAATGAGATGGAGTAGGCTTGTTTGCTGGACTGTCCTCCAGTCATCAGCCATAACCCTATACATTTCAAGATCAATATGCATTACCATTGTGGTTACCCCGACACTGGTCGTCAATCCATTCTTGTTGATGAAGCACTTTTTTTTTCAGTTTCTCTTTTAAATCTTGTGGTCTTGCCCCTTCTGTGTTGTATTTTATGTGTGTTAATGTCCTGTTTGTTAAATAAATGTTTTTTTTTTCCCCCGTTCAAACCCCCCCCCCCCCCCCAAAGAATTGGCTTGTGATTTGGTAGCCAAAAGCAGAAGTGGGTACAAAACACAGAAGACATGCAAATATTCCATTCACGTGTCATCTCTGTTTTGGATCCACTCCTGTTTTTTTTGGGCATTATTGAAGGCGGATGCTCCACAGACAGGATCCGTTTTTTGTGGGTTATTGTTCTGATGGGTCAGAGGAAGGGCAAATTAATCAGTTACGTCAACACAAACTTACTGCGGACACCCTCTCTACTCTGTCGGGGGGGCTCTACTTGTATAAGCGTTTAATAGAACAGGTTCTGTTGACATCTATGTGGAATCAGCTGACGATGTAAAAGGAGTGCGCTTCTTCTTGGCGTTAACATCGACCTATAAGGCCCCCTGCACACGGCCGTTTTTTTTTTTCCGTTTACCGGCTGTTTTTTGCGTTCCGTATACGGTCCGTATACGGAACCATTCATTTCAATGGTTCCGCAAAATAAACGGAATGTACTCCGTATGCATTCCGTTTCCGTATTTCCGTTTTTCCATGCCGTTCTAACATAGAACATGTCCTATTATTGCCAGCAAATCACGTTCCATGGCTTCATTCAAGTCAATGGGTCCGCAAAAAAAACGGAACACATACGGAAATGCATCCGTATGTCTTTCGTTTCCGTTCCTTTTTTTGCTGAACCATCTATTGAAAATGTTATGCCCAGTCCAATTTTATCTATGTAATTACTGTATACTGTATATGCCATATGGAAAAACGGAACGGAAAAACGGAACAAAAACGGAAACACAACGAAAACAAAAAACGGAACAACGGATCCGTGAAAAACGGACCGCAAAACACTGAAAAAGCCATACGGTCGTGTGCAATACTTGAGTTTTTTGGTCAGTTTTGGCCTCGTGACTGCCCAAATAAGTGAAGTGTGCAGTGATTCTAAGAGCGACGCCTGTCATCTGCATGTCATACGGACTCACAGTATTATTTCACTACCACAGCAGACTCCCTATGCGTGTTACTGAAAGGCACAGTGTTCTACACCACTATAAAGGCTCTCTGCAGCCAGGAAATAGCCATTTTTAACGTAAGTCGCCGTGAATAAATTCGGACCGAACCGAATTTTTGAAATATTCGCTCATCTCTAGATATCACGACCTACCACCTGCAAACAATGATTTTTTAATCTGTCCAAAGATTTGGAATGCCTGATGAAGAAGTAAAGACTGGGGGAGATTTATCAAAACTGGTGTAAAGGAAAACTGGCTTAGTTGCCTATAGCAACCAATCAGATTCCACCTTTCATTTTCCAAAGGAGCTCTGAAAATTTAAAGGTGGAATCTGATTGGCTGCTATGAGCATGAGCAGTTTTCTTTTACACCAGTTTTGATAAATCTCCCCCTATGTGGCACTCTGGTAGTAGGTCAAATATTATGAAAATGAAGTTACTTATTGGTGCAGTGCATTGAGACAATAATGATTGTAAATGTTTTCCATCCAAAGACCTTCCTCAGACGTGGATTGAAGGAGCAAGATGGATGTGGAGGATGCAGAGCACAGATGTCGAACATAAATTATATTTGAGTGCCAAGTTATTGTTTACGAAGTACCAGAAGTTATGAACATTCATAAATCTATGTAAACCTGGTACCCCAGGGCGTAGCTATAGGGGAAGCATGGGAAGTGGCTGCTTTAGGGCCCGAACTCAGAAGGGGCCCGCCAAGGAAAAAGACTAAAATATTTTATTGTCCAGGCCCCCACTACAGTATTATAAAATGACATACACAGATACACTTTAGTAAACAGACTGAGTGGCTGGTGTGTCACATGTGAGAGAGCTATCTTGACAAGCCACAGGAGTGGGGGTTGCATAGGAGGAGGGAGTTACAAACAAGTTGCAGGAGGGGGGGTCCCCATTCAAAAATCTGCTGTGGGGCCCAGTCATTTTCAGTTATGCCACTGTGGTAGCCCTTCCCACATTTTTAACCCCTCGTTCTATTTTATTCTGCACACTTAACAGTGTTCTATGGTAAGCTGATACATGCTCGGTTTATCATCTCATTTATATTCAGGTTTATATTTAAAACGTCAATGGTGCAGGTCTAGACAACCTGTTTTAGCTTACATAAGATTAGGGCTACACGGTGGTTGGCACTGGTGCCTTGCAGCTTTGGGGTCCTGAGTTCAAATCCAATCAGGGACAACATCTGCATGGAGTTTGTATGTTCTTCGCATGGGTTTTCAGCCCACACTCCCAAAAATATGCAAATTGGCTTCCTATGAAATTGACCCTAGTGTGTGTTGAGGCTGAGTGCCTATATGGCTGCCACTGACTTCCCAGGGAGTCACCCTGGCCACACAACTCTCCCTTCCCTTTAAGTCCCTATGAGAAAAGAGCCTTACGAATGGTTGTTGATTAGTAGGTCTAGGTCTTTGTGCTTTTATTGTTCCCATGTATAAAAAATAAGAAAAAAACATGGAAACCTATTGAAAAACTAAATGATAGGAAGAGTAAGGAATAGCTGGAAGGTATTATTACAGGATCGGACGACTCAAGTTTTGTTTGTCACCATCAAGACAAATAGGTCTGCAAATGAGTTGTAGACTCAAAAGAATAGTTGTTTTTTTTTTCTACATTGTTTCGGCCATACTTTGTGATGAGCATGTGTTTCATGTCAGTATAGAGATAGAAAGATGTGGCCATAAGAGTGCACCATGAAAGTTTGACTAGCTGACAGTCTAGAATGAAATGAGAAATGGTCAGGGAATATGCTGGTGCCCAGGAAATCATCACAGTAGCCACATAGGAAATAGTTTGACACATATAAAAAAAATAACACTGATACAATAAAAAAGTTACTGATCTACAGATAATCCTTCACGGGGATAGCACACTTAAGGTTTCAGGGCTTCAGAAACAGTGTGAATTGTTTCTTTACCAGGAACCTGTTGTGTATAAAAAGCAATCTGACCTGCAGGCAGCATGGTTTAGAGCAAGAGGAGCTTGTGTTAATGTAAATGTAAGTTCCTTTGGCCTTCATGAGTCCAATGAGCAGTCCTTAAAGGAAATCTGTCACCAGCAACCACCCTATCTAAATATTCCCATAGACACATAGCTGTGGTTCGCCTGAATAAAACTCTGTTTTTGTTTTGCTGATCTGAGGCTCTGTTACCAAGTGATAACACTTTTTCCTAATATGAAAATTAGGCCTGGTGCAATGGTGCACTTAGGGCATCACTATTATTCACGTTGCACCCAAGCTACACTCCTTTCTGTGGACAGCTCCTCCCTAGTTGTTTTGCCTTGCCCTGTCAATCAAAGTATGGAAGGAGGGGATGGCCACATAAATAAGTGGAGCTTGGGTGCAACAAGAGCAATGGTGATGCTGTTGTTGCACCAAAAAAGAAAAAGTATCATAACTCAGGAATGGAGCCTCATATCAACAAAAGAAAAACAGTGTTTTAATCAGGTTGGATAGGGAGGTTGCAGGTCACAAATTTTAAATTTCTGCATTTGTTTTATGAGTCCACTGAGCGGCCCTAATCAGTACCTGACTGTTGTCTTTGAATGTATGCTTACAGGCTCGGAATGGCCCACAGGGGTACAGGTGAATGCCCTGGTGGGTCCCTGAGCAAGGTGGGCCCCTTGTCATCCATCCCCTGCATATGTGGCACTTAACACAGTAGACTTACTGCACTACATATATATATAGGCAGTGTACAGCACCTCAGCCAGCCGAAGTTCATAAAAAAAAAACTGGGTAGAATATTTAAGAAACTCCCCAGTTTATTATTATAGACAAATCCATGTGGCTGAGATCGCTTATAGGTACAGAGGGATGCAGTCAGTGTCCTCTTTTCCCAGGGAGCTACCATCTCGAAGTCACTGTAGAAACCCCATAATCAATCATCTTCTGGCGTCTTTTTGTTGTCTGCTGCTGTGTGAGTAGGTATTATTAGGTATTATTATGTATCCCTATGGTGGGTCCCCAAAATAAATTTTACTAGTGGGCCATAGACAGCCCAATCCAAAACTGCATGGTTATATGGCGAAATGTAAATTATTGAGTCACTTTGACACTGGGCTCATATATGAATCTTCTCATCATGCAGGTAGATTGGTCACATGTTCCCTTTAAAGGGGTTGTCCAGGTTCAGAGCTGAATCCGGACATACCTCCATTTTCATCCAGGCAGCCCCCCTGACTTTAGCATCAGAGCAGTTCATGCTCCAATGCTCTCCTTTGCCCTGCGCTAAATCGTGCAGGGCAAAGGCATTTTTTGGAGATCCGGTGACGTACCAGGCTCTCCATGGGGCTGCCAGGAAGCCTGGTGACATCACTCGAACTAATGGGTGGGATTTAGCGTTGCCCTAGCCATTAAAATGGCTAGGGCAGCGCTAAAGCTCACCCATCAGAGCCGGTGACGTCACCGAACACACTGCCGGGCGGAAGCTTCCGCCCGGCAGTGTGTTATGATAAACGAAAGAGCCCTTGCATGAGATACTTCGATGCTAGCCTCAGGGGGGCTGCCTGGGTGAAAATAAGGGTATGTTTGGGTTTAGCTCTGAACCCGGAGAACCCCTTTAAGCTGGAAATACATTTGTAGCACATTTGATACAAATTTGATAGCTTTAGAGGAATATTTTGAAGTTGCCAAATGAAATATTCATGTAATGACAATTTCAGACAGCAATAATCATTTTCAAGAACAGCAAACAAAAGTTAAATGAATGTTACCTTACTAGCTCCTGGAAGTAAATGCAGTTTAACATATGGATCAGCAAGTCCATTGTGGTCCATAGGCTTCAGGCCCTTTAAAATAAAAGAGATTAAGGTTATAAAAGCAATTTACTCAGCATGCATTGCCTGCCTTAATTATTCTACAAATGCTTCCATAAATAACATTTTAAATAATAAAGCTGTGCTTTATTCGTACAGTAAAACTGTGAAACTCCATGACCAACAAATCTTATACAGTATAATGGAGTTTTGGCACCAGAAACTAATTTCGGTTATGTATATAGTACAGTTAGATATAGTGAAATCTTTCTAAAAGACCTTTTATTTCAAAATATGAGCCCTTTATCAAGATTAGGTTTTGATATTTTTCACTGCATACTTCTTAGATCAAAACAGTGCGGCCAGGAGTTGATTTAACCACCTAACCACCTAAAGTAGAGGAGGGAGGGCTGCTTTAGCTGATGATATCTCCTCAATGGTAGCAGCTAGAAGCCTGCATTCCAGGCTGCCGCATTCCTGGCATTCCAGGCTTTCATACAATACCAAAATAACAGCTAAAGTCCAGACAACAAAGGAGATATCACTGTTAAAAATCGAGTCGAGAAAATTCCAGGTAAAATCTGCTTTTACTTTTACTTTCATCTACATTCACTGCATTCTGATTTCTAACAGTGATATCTTCCCATGTACTGAACATATTGCTGTCATTCTGTCGACAGGACTTTGTTTTCCGTCCAGCATTACGGAAACCAGACAGATCTGTTATGCTTGCCCATAGACTTCTATTATGACGGATCAAAATGGAATGCCTCGTAAAGGCTTCCGTTTTGCATTATGTCTAGGAATTCCATTATATTCCGTTACAAACGGAACCTATATCGGAATGCCCTAACGCAAGTGCGAACCCATCCTTAAAGTGGCAAAGGGGGAAATGTATCAGAACTATAGTAAAGAAAAACTGTTTTAGTTGCCCATAGCAACTAATCTGATTCCACCTTTCAGTTTCCAAAGAAGCTTTGAAAAATGAAAGGTGGAATCTGATCGGTTGCTGTGGGCATCTAAGCCAGTTTTTCTTTACAACAGTTTTGATAATTCTCCCCCATAGTGTTTTGGTTTGTGGTATTTTTTTTAATGGTGCATGTGCCACCAACAGGACTTTTAAAATATGTCATGAGAAAATGTTTCAAATTTATGGAGCATTTACAAGTGTTTAAAAACTTGAAAAAAAAATAGTGTATAAAGGTGGCCTTTCTAGGGAAAAAAAAATTTCTTATGTTTTTTAACCTCTTTTTTTGAGACTATCCTCTAAAATTTTCTAATGTAAAAGTTTGTAATCATCTTAAAGAGGTTTTTTTTTTACTATATGATGTTTGTAATCAGAAAAATGTGAATTTCAAACAGCAGTTCCAGTTATTTTTATAAAAAATTTTGTTCACACTGTTCCTTAATTAGTTCTATAATTGTATTGTACATGATGTTACAACATATGTATACAGTATGTTCTTCACTAATTAGCAACTTTTGTCTAATAAAATAGGATTTTTCAAAATGTCTTTATTGCATTTTTTCTGTGTGTGTATATGTATATATATATATATATATATATATATATATACAAACCGGATTCCAAAAAAGTTGGGACACTAAACAAATTGTGAATAAAAACTGAATGCAATGATGTGGAGATGGCAAATGTCAATATTTTATTTGTAATAGAACGTAGATGACAGATCAAACGTTTAATCCGAGTAAATGTATCATTTTAAAGGAAAAATACGTTGATTCCAATTTTCACAGTGTCAACAAATCCCAAAAAAGTTGGGACAAGTAGCAATAAGAGGCTGGAAAAGTAAATTTGTGCATAACAAAGAGCTGGAAGACCAATTAACACTTAATAGGTCAATTGGCAACATGATTGGGTATAAAAAGAGCTTCTCAGAGTGGCAGTGTCTCTTAGAAGCCAAGATGGGTAGAGGATCACCAATTCCCACAATGTTGCACAGAAAGATAGTGGAGCAATATCAGAAAAGGTGTTACCCAGCGAAAAATTGCAAAGACTTTGCATCTATCATCATCAACTGTGCATAACATCATCCGAAGATTCAGAGAATCTGGAACAATCTCTGTGAGTAAGGGTCAAGGCCGTAAAACCATACTGGATGCCCGTGATGCTGTTGTTGCACCAAAAAAGAAAAAGTATCATAACTCAGGAATGGAGCCTCATATCAACAAAAGAAAAACAGTGTTTTAATCAGGTTGGATAGGGAGGTTGCAGGTCACAAATTTTAAATTTCTGCTTTTGTTTTATGAGTCCACTGAGCGGCCCTAATCAGTACCTGACTGTTGTCTTTGAATGTATGCTTACAGGCTCGGAATGGCCCACAGGGGTACAGGTGAATGCTCTGGTGGGTCCCTGAGCAAGGTGGGCCCCTTGTCATCCATCCTCTGCATATGTGGCACTTAACACAGTAGACTTACTGCACTACATATATAGGCCGTAAAACCATACTGGATGCCCGTAATCTCGGGGCCCTTAAACGACACTGCACCACAAACAGGAATGCTACTGTAAAGGAAATCACAGAATGGGCTCCGGAATACTTCCAGAAACCATTGTCAGTGAACACAATCCACCGTGCCATCCACCGTTGCCAGCTGAAACTCTACAGTGCAAAGAAGAAGCCATTTCTAAGCAAGATCCACAAGCTCAGGCGTTTTCACTGGGCCAGGGATCATTTAAAATGGAGTGTGGCAAAATGGAAGACTGTTCTGTGGTCAGACGAGTCACGATTGGAAGTTCTTTTTGGAAATCTGGGACGCCATGTCATCCGGACCAAAGAGGACAAGGACAACCCAAGTTGTTATCAATGCTCAGTTCAGAAGCCTGCATCTCTGATGGTATGGGGTTGCATGAGTGCGTGTGGCATGGGCAGCTTGCATGTCTGGAAAGGCACCATCAATGCAGAAAAATATATTCAGGTTCTAGAACAACATATGCTCCCATTCAGACGTCATCTCTTTCAGGGAAGACCCTGCATTTTTCAACAAGATAATGCCAGACCACATTCTGCATCAATCACAACATCATGGCTGCGTAGGAGAAGGATCCGGGTACTGAAATGACCAGTCTGCAGTCCAGATCTTTCACCTATAGAGAACATTTGGCGCATCATAAAGAGGAAGGTGCAACAAAGAAGGCCCAAGACGATTGAACAGTTAGAGGCCTGTATTAGACAACAATGGGAGAGCATTCCTATTTCTAAACTTGAGAAACTGGTCTCCTCGGTCCCCAGACGTCTGTTGAGTGTTGTAAGAAGAAGGGGAGATGCCACACAGTGGTGAAAATGGCATTGTCCCAACTTTTTGGGGATTTGTTGACACCATGAAATTCTGATTCAACATATTTTTCCCTTAAAATGGAACATTTTCTCAGTTTAAACTTTTGTTCCGTGATTTATGTTCTATTCTGAATAAAATATTAGAAGTTGGCACCTCCACATCATTGCATTCAGTTTTTATTTACGATTTGTATAGTGTCCCAACTTTTTTGGAATCCGGTTTGTATATATATATATATATATATACAGTACAGACCAAAAGTTTGGACACACCTTCTCATTCAAAGAGTTTTCTTTATTTTCATGACTATGAAGGCATCAAAACTATGAATTAACACATGTGGAATTATATACATAACAAACAAGTGTGAAACAACTGAAAATATGTCATGTTCTAGGTTCTTCAAAGTAGCCACCTTTTGCTTTGATTACCGCTTTGCAGACTCTTGGCATTCTCTTGATGAGCTTCAAGAGGTAGTCCCCTGAAATGGTCTTCCAACAGTCTTGAAGGAGTTCCCAGAGATGCTTAGCACTTGTTGGTCCTTTTGCCTTCACTCTGCGGTCCAGCTCACCCCAAACCATCTCGATTGGGTTCAGGTCCGGTGACTGTGGAGGCCAGGTCATCTGGTGCAGCACCCCATCACTCTCTTTCATGGTCAAATAGCCGTTACTTTCAAAGTTTTCCCAATTTTTCAGCTGACTGACTGACATTTATTTCTTAACGTAATAATGGCCACTCGTTTTTCTTTACTTAGCTGCTTTTTTCTTGCAATAATACAAATTCTAACAGTCTATTCAGTAAGACTATCAGCTGTGTATCCACCTGACTTCTCCTCATCGCAACTGATGGTCCCAACCCCATTTATAAGGCAAGAAATACCACTTATTAAACCTGACAGGGCACACCTGTGAAGTGAAAACCATTTCAGGGACTACCTCTTGAAGCTCATCAAGAGAATGCCAAGAGTGTGCAAAGCAGTAATCAAAGCAAAAGGTGGCTACTTTGAAGAACCTAGAATATGACATATTTTCAGTTGTTTCACACTTGTTTGTTATGTATATAATTCCACATGTGTTAATTCATAGTTTTGATGCCTTCAGTGTGAATCTACAATTTTCATAGTCATGAAAATAAAGAAAACTCTTTGAATGAGAAGGTGTGTCCAAACTTTTGGTCTGTACTGTATATATATATATATATATATATATATATACATACGTTTTTATTGTATTACACATGGAAAATTTAGGTGGCAGGCTTTTAGTGTAAAACCATCAGTCTTAAAGATCACAGTGATGGGCCTGGTACAGGGGCGTAGCTAGAAATGCATGGGCCCCATAGCAAGAAAAATGTATGCCCCCCCCCCACATATCTATCGGGCCTCCCACCACCCCTTCCAGAGCTCCCACCCAGTCAGGCAAGCGACTGAGCAGAGACCAGAGCAGCCAGGAGGCGGAGCAGGGAGGGAGCACGTAAGTCAGTGCCAAGTGCTCACTACTTCCTCCGTCTTCCAGCGCGGCCGGCAGCCCGGCAGGCGCGGCAGCATCAGCGACGTGGTCAGTGCAGTGGTGTATCTTGGTTTTGTGCTGCCCTAGGCGAGACTAAACTCGGGCACCCCCCTAATATAAATTTGACCCACCCCTTCCTGTCAAGGCCAAACCCCTTTCTCGCTAAACCCCACCCCTTCCTATGTGCCATCCACAGATCCCCCTCCCCTAAACAGTGCCATCCACAGATCCCCCTCCCCTAAACAGTGCCATCCACAGATCCCCCTCCGCTAAACAGTGCCATCCACAGATCCCCCTCCCCTAAACAGTGCCATCCACAGATCCGCTCCCCTAAATAGTGCCATCCACAGATCCCCCTCCCTAAATAGTGCCATCCTCAGATCCCTCTCCCCTAAACAGTGCCATCCACAGATCCCCCTCCCCTAAATAGTGCCATCCACAGATCCCCCTCCCCTAAACAGTGCCATCCACAGATCCACCCTAAACAGTAACATCCACAGATCCCCCTCCCCGAGGGTACATTTCTAAACTAATCAGTAACTTTAACTTTAATCATTGCTGATCTCTTTACTTGGATTGGATACCTTACTCTGTCTTAGCTCCGGTAACGGTAACAGCAGGCAGTGCGGGCGGGCGGCGCTCACTCACTGACGTCACCAGTGTAGTGGGCGGGCGGTCCGCGGCTCGGGCCTGGCTGCCTGTGTGTAGTGTGTGTGTAAATAAAAAAAATAGAAAAAATCAACAAAAGGCGGCCCGGACGGGCCCCAAGTGGCGTAGGGCCCCATAGCCACTGCTATGGTTGCTATGGTGATCCCTACGCCACTGGCCTGGTAGACAAAAGGACCTGGCATATGAAATTAAAAGGGGTTGTTCTCTCATTGACAGCATTGAGATCAGTTTTGGCTTTAGTGCTATAGGTGTTAAGGACTTTGGGGCTATCCCATGCCATCACAATGACATACATGTATTCTGAGAGGTGCCACTACCAAGCATACTTTGACGTACATACCATATAATAATTTCTAAGAAGTTTAAACAGCTTAGTGACTAGTGACAAGCATTATGAAAAGCATACTTGTAATTTTGATCTTATGGGCTTATATCTAGTATAGGCGGCCAGTCCATGCTCCTATTAGTACACAGGCTGTATATACCAGTAGCGATCACACCGTTCCCTGTCATTTAACCCCTCAATACTGATCACTGCATCTGAGAGTCACATTCAGCTGATCAGGGGGTTAATCATGGGTTAAAACACAAAAATATATACAGCCAGGTCCATAAATATTGGGACATCGGCACAATTCTAACATTTTTGGTTCTATACACCACCACAATGGATTTGAAATGGAACGAACAAGATGTGCTTTAACTGCAGACTGTCAGCTTTACTTCAGGTGAACGGTGTAGGAATTACAACAGTTTGCATATGTGCCTCCCACCTGTTAAGGGACCAAAAGTAATGGGACCGAATAATAATCATAAATCAAACTTTCACTTTTTAATACTTGGTTGCAAATCCTTTGCAGTCAATTACAGTCTGAAGTCTGGAACACATAGACATCACCAGACGCTGGGTTTCATCCCTGGTGATGCTCTGCCAGTCCTCAACTGCAACTGTCTTCAGTTCCTGCTTGTTGTGGCATTTTCCCTACAGTTTTGTCTTCAGCAAGTGAAATGCATGCTCAATCATATTCAGGTCAGGTGATTGACTTGGCCATTGCATAACATTCCACTTCTTTCCCTTAAAAAACTCTTTGGTTGCTTTTGCAGTATGCTTTGGGTCATTGTCCATCTGCACTCTGAAGCGCCGTCCAATGAGTTCTGAAGCACTTGGCCTAATATGAGCAGATAATATTGCCCTAAACACTTCAGAATTTATCCTGCTGCTTTTGTCAGCAGTCACATCATCAATAAATACAAGAGAACCAGTTCTATTGGCAGCCATACATGCCCACGCCATGACACTACCACCACCATGCTTCACTGATGAGGTGGTATGCTTTGGATCATGAGCAGTTCCTCTCCTTCTCCATACTCTTCTCTTCCCATCACTCTGGTACAAGTTGATCCTGGTCTCATCTGTCCATAGGATGTTGTTCCAAAACTGTGAAGGCTTTTTTAGATGTCATTTGGCAAACTCTAATCCGGCCTTCCTGTTTTTGAGGCTCACCAATGGTTTACATCTTGTGGTGAACCCTCTGTAAGATAAGATAAGATAAGATAAGATGACTTTATTGTCACTGTACAATACAATGTAATACAATGTACAATACAATGAAATGTTGTTTGGAGCAATCCTAGATGCCATGGACAGAGGAACAAGAACTGACATTTAAACTAAATCATTACACTGGAAAAAAAAAAAAATCACTCTGGTGAAGTCTTCTCTTGATTGTTAACTTTGACACACATACACCTACCTCCTGGAGAGTGTTCTTGATCTGGCCAACTGTTGTGAAGGGTGTTTTCTTCACTGGGGAAAGAATTCTTTGGTCATCCACCACAGTTGTTTTCCGTGGTGTTCCGGGTTTTTTAGTGTTGCTGAGCTCACAGTGGCGTTCCTTCTTTTTAAGAATGCTCCAAACTGTTGTTTTAGCCATGCCTAATGTTTTTGCTATCTCTCTGATGGGTTTGTTTTGCCTTTTCAGCCTAATGATGGCTTGCTTCACTGATAGTGACAGCTCTTTGGATCTCATCTTGAGAGTTGACAGAAACAGATGCCAAATGCAAATAGCACACTTGAAATGATCTCTGGACCTTTTATCTGCTCATTGTAATTGGGATAATGAGGAAATAACACACTCCTGGCCATGGAACAGCTGAGAAGCCAATTGTCCCATTACTTTTGGTCCCTTAACAAGTGGGAGGCACATATGCAAACTGTTGTAATTCCTACACCGTTCACCTGATTTGGATGTAAATACCGTCAAATTAAAGCTGACAGTCTGCAGTTAAAGCACATCTTGTTCGTTTCATTTCAAATCCATTGTGTTGGTGTATAGAGCCAAAAATTTTAGAATTGTGTCGATGTCCCAATATTTATGGACCTGACTGTATATACTCACCTTATCCATTTGATTGCGGAGAGGCTGTCATGGCCATCTTGATTGAAGAAAACAATCCAATTCTTGTGTGACATCACCACGTCATCACGCTGGGCAGGATTGATGCGTTTTCTTCAATCAAGATGGGCGCAATGGCCTCTCCGCAATCAGATGGATGAGGTGAGTATGTTTTTTTTTTTTAACAGACATTTCAGGAAAAATTTACTTGTTACCACAAAGCGGCAAGAAATTCAGATTCCTGACAAATAAAACTTTTCCTAAAATTCGGATCGAATTCCACTTAGTTAACTTTGATTTGCTCAACACTAATTATAATTTTAAAAATAAATATCCCCGATTAGAATAAAAAAGTAAAATAAATATATATATGTCATGTTAAAACATATTTGGTATTGTCACAACCATAATAACCTGTACAATAAATTGATATTATCATTATGGTTGGTGGATAAGATTTGTCCGCTAGGCCATCATTCTAGTGAAATATCTTGGGTTATTGGCAGGGGTGATAAACAGTTATGTTACAGAGACCATATCTAGTAATTCCAATATTCGTCATATATTCGCGAATTCGCAATAATTTTCTTGACTGCGAAAAAATAGGCAATGTAATATGCGCACGCAATACAGGCGTGGGTCACTGTTGCTACATTTTTCAAGCTGATAGAAGTTTCCTGAGACTGGAGAAAATGGTTGTCACGGAAGAACATTACAATAGCTTTATATGCAGATATAGTGCTCCAATATATATGTGATTGGTGCACTAAGTATTGTTGTGAACTTGTAACATCACAGCACTATGTATGTATGTAGCATATATACATACATACATACATACAGCACTATGTAAGTAGCATGTATGTATGGACAGCAGAACACTGGATGGTCAGCTACACTATATCTCAATCTAACCTACACTGACTATCTCCCACTAACTATCTGTATTATATATATAAGCTAACTAACTAACTATCTAATGTAATGACAGGAAAGCACAGAGCACAGCAATAACACTGCCGTCTCTCTCAGACCTGCAAAATACTGCATACAAGGGCTGCTGGGGAGGTTCTTATATAGTAAGGGGTAGGCAGCTTTTCTATTGGTTGCTAGGGATGTTGCTAAGCACAGACAAAGATATTGCAGCCTTTTCATTGGCCCACAAGCAAGTACTGATGAAAAAAAAAATAATTATATTCGCGAATACGAATATATAGCACTATATTCTAAATCTTCGCAAATTCTTGAAGTGGCAATATTCGCGATTAACATTTGCAATTTGAATATTCGTGCCCAATATTACTATTATGTAGTGATATATAGTTTTATGGGAAAAAATTCTGTAAAACCTGTAATTTATACATTTATATCTCTGCTCTTTTTATGCACAGGAGCTGTTTGGACAGAGCCACTCAGTGATTGACAGATAACTCTACATGGCTGAGGATATGGGGAAGGCTGTCAATCACTGAATGGCATAAAAAGAGCAGAGGTTTAAATTAATAAATTACAAGTCATACTAAATCTTTTCCCAGAAAACTCTATATCAATCTGCTCCGCTTCCCATGCTCTATAACATGCTGCCTGCCAAAGACACAGCTATCAGAATGAATGAAGATGAATCTGAAAGCATGTACAATTTCTAATTTAGAAGTGTTTCTTCAAAATACAATAATTTACATCCCTAGTTGTTAAACGGATTTATAATATATTCAGCAATAAAATAAATAACTGTAAAACTGCCAAACTTTTTATACACCTTTTCTTACTTTAACAACAAGAATTGTGTATCTATCTAACAATCTATCTATCTATCTATCTATCTATCTATCTATCTATCTATCTATCTATCTATCTATCTATTAATTATCTATCTATTATCTATCTATCTAACAATCTATCTTTCCAAAAAATGAGGCAGCACTCCAAGTAAAAGTAAAAGGTGATGACCCAATTTATTCCCAGGCAACGTTTCCGCCCACTCAGCTTGACAAAGGCCTCATTGAGTGGGCTGAAACGTTGCCTGTGAATAAATTGGGTCATCTCGTTTCACTTTTACTTGGAGTGCTGCCTCATTTTTTGGAAATATTGTACAGTGGAATGGTCGCCTACCTTCCCTGAGGATTCACCCTGTTTACTTTTTTTCTAACTGTGCTGCTGTTGTATTTTTGTTTTTTTGTATCTATCTATCTATCTATCTATCTATCTATCTATCTATCTATCTATCTATCTATCTATCTATCTATCTATCTATCTATCTATCTATCTATCTATCTATCTATCTATCTATCTATCTATCTATCTATCTATCTATCTAGAAGTGATAAAAAATGGGCAGCACTCCGGTCTTGTGGTGACATTTCTGTGATGTTTATTTACACCCCATAGCAATGCAGCATTTCAGCCCTCTCAATGGAGCCTTTGTCAAGCTAGTGAACATAGTGAAATAATAAAATTAATTATACCACCGCTATTGGTGTATATGCAGTGGTATGTGATTACACCCAAATATAGCTGATAAATTTTGTAAACTGGGACTAATTAAAACGTAACCTTTACTAGGTCATTTAAAATATTGTTTCACACTTAGTGGGAGACGACAGTAACAGTAAATTACCTCCACTATATCACATTATATATGGTCATAGAAAAAATGCAAAAAGGGTAGATCTCACCTCGTCCGAGCTGGATCCACATCCGTGGAGGTAGGTCCTGGCAGTTAGTGGTGCCTATGACCGGTGTGACCAGGGTGCTTGTGTTGTATTGGCATTACATCCACTCCTACGCCACCCTATAATGGCTTTCCTGCCTGTCTAAGGGTAGGGGGCTGTAAAATGGACCTGCCTACCACACATGGAGCACCCGCCCCGACAGGGGCGACCCCACACTGAACCTTTCCCTGGGGTATGGGTCTAGTGTTCTATAAAGCCCTAATTACAATGCCCTACATGCCATGTTTCTGTCTTTCTTGACATCATCAGGGGCTTCACATATGTATTCAAGGACAAATAGAGATCAAGGTGGTTTTAGCCTCGTATCATGGTAGGCAGGTCCATTTTACAGCCCCCTACCCTTAGACAGGCAGGAAAGCCATTATAGGGTGGCGTAGGAGTGGATGTAATGCCAATACAACACAAGCACCCTGGTCACACCGGTCATAGGCACCATTAACTGCCAGGACCTACCTCCACGGATGTGGATCCAGCTCGGACGAGGTGAGATCTACCCTTTTTGCATTTTTTCTATGACCATATATAATGTGATATAGTGGAGGTAATTTACTGTTACTGTCGTCTCCCACTAAGTGTGAAACAATATTTTAAATGACCTAGTAAAGGTTACGTTTTAATTAGTCCCAGTTTACAAAATTTATCAGCTAGTGAACATAGTGCTCTCAACATATTTAAATAGGCAAATCTCATCAGTGTGACATAATTGCTCATTAGGAAAAAATTTACAAATACAAGTATAAAACATGATTATAAATTCATTACAGTGTATCAATACATATAGGCCACCATAGTGTTTACATAGTGTACATGTTTACAGAAAAAATGGATCCCACATCCACATTTGAGTGTTACATACATAATTAACACTAATTATCACATAAAGTGCAGCTGTGCTAAAATATGAATCAATTAGAAAAGTTAAAAAAGAGGACAAACCCACGTCATGAAATCCCGTGCATGTGATCCGATATTGGTGTCCCCTGTCGGGTACTGCGCAGGTGCCGGTATGCATCCTCGAGCCGCGAGAGCCTGCAAACTCCCGCACATGCGCACAGAACGTCCGCTTCAAGTGTTCCTGCGCAAGTGCCGGGATGCATCCCGGACCCGCGAGATCTCCCCATGTCCCGTGCACGCGCACTAGGCGTCCGCTACAAGTATATCTATCTCAGTGGCTATTAGCCACTGCGCATGCCCAGAAGATCGAGATCTAATATAGTTGTCACAGCGTGACCATGGTAACTACACTCATGCGCGGTCCAGAGGGAACAGAAGTCACACAAAACCGGATGATGTCTACAGTGATGCACACACTGGGGATTAGCCCAGCGTATGATCTCCATTGTGATAGGGAAATTCAGGTGAGTCATCGCCCAAGTTCCCAGTCACTACACCCCGGTCTCATATGACAATTGATGGGGACAGTGTGTGGTCGCGGGTGTTTCACACTGGCACAAGCAACCATCTCTGGGTGCAAGGACCTGTGCGGAACAGAGGACCGGGGCACTTCCGTGTCACATGTCCCCTGCTCCCCCACCCACCACCCACACCTCGCCCCCTCTGCCACATTTACAGACACCGCAGTGTTTTAAAGTGAAAATTAATAGACATATTAGTCTCAGATCCCCTGATGCCCTAGTCATATTCCTCTATGGGTATGGACATAGGGAGAAACATGAAAAAATAATAAAAAACATATATATCGATCACATGGAGATTTCATGTCGGGCGATGTCCACTCAATCAAGACAGTATTCTCTATCAAGATAATCTGAAAAAAAGGGAGAGAAAAACGATAAATGGAGAGCACAATCTTAACATATACATTCTCAGATACGAGGCAAGGACCCCACTGGTCCATGATTATGTCACTCTGAAATCAACATTTAATCCACTGGGTTTTAAGGTTTGCAATTGGAAGATCCAGTATAATTCCTGTTGCTTCAGGATCACCGACCTGTCACCCCCCCATCCCCGTCGTGGCATGGCGACTTGGTCAATGACCCTGAAACATAAGTCCCTCAGTGTGTTTTGCTTCTGTGAAGTGCTTAGATACTGGTAGGTCTAATCTCTTTTTCCTGATGATATATCTATGATGATTCAGTCTTGTTTTGACATCCCATGTGGTTTCCCCTACATAGAGAAGATGACAGGGGCATTCTAACAAGTAAACTACGTAGGAGGAATCACAAGTCATATGATGTTTGATCATGTACTCTTCTCCTGTCTGTGGATGCGTGAAAGTAGCCCCCCTTAACATCAGTGAGCAGTTCACACATCCATGGCAGGGAAAGCAACCTTTTTTGGATGCACCAAAGTATGTACTAAATGAAACCTTATTAGTACCAATGTCCGCCCGCACAAGTTGGTCTTTAATATTGCGTGTGCGTCTATATGACATCATTGGGGGATTGGCAAATTCGGGGATATGTCTGAAGTTACTGCCCAAAATGGGCCAGTGTCCCTTCAGAATAGCACCGATCTTGTCACTCAGGGGTGAGAACCGTGTGACAAAGGGGATACGTTTGATGTCCCTTGTCTTATTTATCTCTTTTTCCAGTAGGGTTTTTCTGGATTGTTGCATAGCCCTCACCGTATGTTGTACCAGTTTCTTGGGATACCCTCTCTTAGTAAACTTTTGGCCCATTGTTATAAGCCTATCCACAGTTTCCTCCTCCCCTTGCACTATTCTCCTGACTCTGAGTAACTGGCTGTAAGGTAGTGACCTAACCATGTTCCTAGGGTGATAGCTATCATATCTGAGTAATGTATTTTTATCCGTCCTCTTGGTGAATAGATCAGTGTGTAAATGATCACCCGACCTACTCACTGTCACATCCAGGAATTAAATTTTTGTTTCAGAGGCAATATGCGCAGGAGTTTGCAGGCTCTCGCGACTCGAGGATGCATACCGGCGCCTGTATACTGTAACTAGATTACACGCTGGTTTGGTGGAATGTAAGGAGTTTGGAGGAATGTTTAAAGTGCTCCATTGCCCCTTAGGGATTGAGAGTTCAAAAATTTCTAGCATGGGAGGTTACCCCGGAATTTAAGAGCACATGAGAACAGGGTTTACTACAATGCTCCAAAAAATTGATGGGCATGCTTATAGATCATGACACGGAATTATTGCTAAATACGCGCTTTTTATTTGAATTTGAAAGAAACACTGGAAAATTATGATAAGGAAATCATGGTGGGTAAGAAATCTAAATTTCACAGAGACAAATTGAATTTTGATAGGAAACAGGCCCTTAAATGGAAACACACGGGCAACATACGTGGTCAAAGGAGGGTTAGAAGTGATAATATGACATCAAAAGCTGTGGTAAATAGCACAAATGATGGGGATTTTTTTTATCCGAAATCAGCGACGACGGAGAGTCAGGAGGGCATTACGTAAACCCCCAAAAAAAGGGCCACAACATCACAAGGGCAACAATTACCCGCCATTCCACAATAAATGCTTACAACAACAATAGATTGCTAGCATGAGAGTACTGACTCTTTCCAAGTTATTTATGTATCTTCACATATCCTAACATCAGAGGAGAAGTCAGCATTAGAGTATTAGAGAAACGACTATCATTTTTACCCATGTGTGTCTTGTACAAAATTGAGTTAGTTAAAAATACTTATTTATTTTGCAGACAACTATGTTTTAGACTTTTGTATGATCAACCATCAATGAATCAACAGCTTGTAGATGATGAACGAGGAGTCTTTCTGGATCTCAAGGATTTACTTCAGGAGAGCAACTCAAATACAAGTAGGAGGTGTAACGGTCGCGTACACACACACACAGGGGGGAGGGAAGTGACCACTGCGCTCCACCCTTACCCCTGGCCCTGCCTACTTGCCTCGCGAGTCCTAATGACAGGGGACAACTGGACGGCAATCCCTAACTTGGAGTAAGTGCAGGGATGACAGACAGACAAACAACAGGACGTGAACGGACCGAGTCAATACCAGGAAAGCTGCAAAGTACAAATGGAGCAAGCAGAGAATTGTCAGGAGAAGCCGGGGTCATAAATACCAGGAGAGCAGAGAAGTACAAGAGGAGTCCTAAGAGAGTAGTCAGGTGGGAGCCGAGGTCACAATACCAGGACGGATGCGCAGTACAGGAGGATCAGGCAAAAGGATGGTCAAGGAACAGGATCAGGTAAGTATTCAGCAGTTCAACAAATAGCCAGGAACCTAGAAATTAACAGGCAACCTGTAGCCAGCAGGCTGCCTGTATTTATAGTGGGGAGTGAGGGTCATGTGACGTGGCCAGCGTCACATGACCGACAGACCAACCAGTCGAGCACCGAGTGATCAGCTCGGCGCTCAAGGCAGACTTAGGAGCAAGGAGCCACCCAGCTAGTAAAGCCGCCCTGGGAATGAGGTCAAACACAGAACCTCATTCCAAAAGCTAAGCAACAGTTCTGCGGGAAATGGGGGACCGAGTGCACCTTCGGAACCCCGTGACAGTACCCCCCCTTTTACGAGGGGCCACCGGACCCAAGACTTCAGGCGATGGCTTTTCAGGGTGTTCTAAATGAAATTTACGAACAAGTCTAGGAGAATGAACCTCCCTGGCAGGTACCCAAGATCTCTCTTCAGGTCCATACCCCTTCCAGTGAATCAGGTACTGCAAGGAATTACGCACCTTCCTGACATCCACTATTTTAGACACCACATACTCGACAGCATCATTAACAAGAACTGGCGGAGGCGAGGCTTTTGATGGTACTACCGGTTCAAAATATTTTTTAAGCAGAGATTTATGGAACACATTATGAATGTGGAATGACTCAGGCAGCTCCAACCTAAAAGATACCGGGTTAATCACTTCCGTGATCTTATATGGTCCAATAAAACGAGGAGCAAATTTTTTAGAAGTTACCTTGAGAGATAGATTCTTGGAGGACAACCATACTTTATCCCCAACCTGAAAGTTTACCCCCCTTGAACGTCTCCTATCGGCCTTGAGTTTTTGAGAACATTGAGCCTTTTCTAGGTTCGATTGAACCCGGGCCCAAACTGTGCACAGTTCGGAGGAGAGTTTATCAGCTTCAGGGTTAGAGGAGGAGACGGACGACCCAGAATGAAAACGGGGATGAAAACCATGGTTACAAAAGAAAGGGGAGACCCCAGCAGAAGAATTGACACGGTTATTCAGAGCAAATTCAGCCAACGGAAGGAATTTGACCAATAATTGCTGGTCATCAGCAACATACAACCTCAGGAATTGTTCCACAGACTGATTAAGGCGTTCAGTCTGCCCATTACTCTCAGGATGGTAGGCGGAAGAAAAAGACAACGAAATTTTACATCTTTGACAGAAGGCCCTCCAGAATTTGGACACAAACTGCACACCCCTGTCCGAAACAATATTTTCCGGGAAACCATGCAATCGAACAATTTCTTTCACAAAAATAGACGCCAGGGTTTTGGCATTCGGGAGTTTAGACAGGGGAATGAAATGGACCATCTTGCTAAACCTATCCACCACTACCCACACTACAGTCTTACCCTCCGCCAGCGGTAGGTCAGTTATAAAGTCCATCGAGATATGGGACCAGGGTCTACTGGGAATGGGTAGGGGTCGTAGGTTACCAGCAGGGCGAGTCCTAGGTGTCTTGGACCTGGCACAAACCTCACAGGCTGACACATAGGACTTGACATCCCTAGTTAGAGTGGGCCACCAATAAGATCTAGAAACCAGATCCTTAGTGCCCTCAACACCCGGATGTCCACAAAAGGCAGAATCGTGACACTCACCCAACAGCTGGAGACGAAATTGTACGGGAACAAACAACTTATCTGTTGGGGTGAATACCGGTGCCAGATTTTGTTCCGACCTAATGCGAGCCGAGATATCCTGGGTAAGAGCTGCTAAGAAGATTTTTGCTGGTAGGATGGATTCAGGTGGTACCTCAGTAGGTTGAAAAGCCTGGAAGCTCCGAGATAATGCGTCCGCCTTCACATTTTTACTTCCCGGCCTGAACGTGATGGAAAAATCAAAACGAGTAAAAAACAGAGCCCATCTGGCTTGACGGGGATTCAACCTCTTAGCAGACTCGAGAAACATAAGGTTTTTATGGTCAGTGACAACAGTTACACAATGCCTTGCCCCCTCCAGAAAATGCCTCCACTCCTCAAATGCCCATTTAATGGCCAGCAGCTCCCTATTCCCTATGTCGTAGTTTCTCTCCGTGGGAGAGAATTTCCTGGAGAAGAAGGCACATGGTCTCAGATTAGTGAGGCTGGCAGGACCTTGTGAAAGGACTGCTCCTGCGCCGTCCTCGGACGCATCCACCTCCACAATAAAAGGTCTCTCCTGATCAGGCTGGATCAGAATGGGAGCGCTACTGAATGCCTTTTTTAATTTTTCAAATGAAGAAATGGCCTCAGTAGACCAATTCTCCAAATCCGCCCCTTTCTTAGTAAGGTCGGTCAACGGTTTAGCAATTACGGAAAAATCCATAATAAATTTACGATAGTAATTGGCGAAACCTAAGAACTGTTGTAAGGCCTTTAAGGATGAAGGTCTTACCCATTCCTTAATTGCTAGTACCTTACCAGGATCCATCTTGAAGGCGTGAGGAGTCAGAACATGCCCTAGAAACAGAATCTCCTGCACACCAAAGACACATTTCTCTTGTTTAGCGGATAGCTGATTCTCCCTCAACACCTCTAATACTTCTCTAACATGAGACACATGGGATTCGAAGTCAGGAGAGAATATCAAAATGTCGTCAAGATAGACAATAATAAATTTACCTAAGAACTCCCTAAGAATGTCATTCATGAAGTTTTGGAACACAGCTGGGGCATTGCTGAGTCCAAAAGGCATCACCTGATATTCAAAGTGTCCTACCGGAGTATTGAACGCCGTCTTCCATTCATCTCCCTCCTTGATTCGGATTAGATTGTATGCCCCTTTCAGGTCAATTTTGGAAAACCAGGTTGCCCCCAGGACCTGGTTAAATAAATCCGGAATCAATGGGAGGGAGTATCTATTCTGGACAGTGATTTTATTTAATCTCCGGTAATCGATACATGGCCTAAGACCACCATCTTTTTTCTTAACGAAGAAAAACCCCGCCCCCATAGGAGAGACAGAAGGTCTAATATGCCCTTTACCAAGGCTCTCCTTAATATAATCTTCCATGGCCTTGCGTTCGGGCATAGAAAGATTATAAATTCGTCCTTTAGGAAACTTGGCCCCCTCTACTAGCTCTATGGTACAATCATAAGGTCTATGGGGGGGTAGAACCTCCGGGGTTGGTGATGAGAATACATCAGAATATTCTCTAACAACAGAGGGTAAAGTATCAGACTTTACTGAGACCCCAGCCTGTACCACGGACAAGCACGAGTCACACTTAGGCCCCCATCTCACCAACTCCCCATTGGACCAATCTATAGTGGGGTTATGTAGTCGGAGCCAAGGCAACCCTAGTACCACCTCAGCAGGTAGGTTCTCCAGGACTAGAAGCGAACATCTCTCTGAGTGGCACACACCCACGGTTAGAGAAATCTCCGAGGTACATAAGCTCACCGTACCACCAATAAGAGGAGTAGCATCAATAGCCATGACATGGATAGGAGTTGGTAAGGCAAACATAGGAATACCCAATCTAACAGCATACTCAGAGTCAATAAAGCTAGCCGCTGAGCCAGAATCAATAAAGACCTTACCCGGCCATTTATCTACTCCCAGAGAAATCGTAATGGGTACCGAAAGCTTACATTTAGAAAATTCAGGGTGTACCTGGTCTTTAGGTTGCCTTGCCTTAGGAGACTTGACAGAGAGGACCTTCTTAGGACACTGGTTGATCCAATGGTCAGAATCTCCACAGTAAAAGCATTCTCCACGTCTGCGGCGAAGATTCCCTCGGGTCATGCCAACCTGCATGGGTTCCTCGGAGGAGACCTCAGCATTGTCTCTGGGATAGGCCTCTGGCTGGACCACCATCTGGGAAGAGAACTGTTGTTCCTGTCGTCTCTCTCTAACCCGTCGGTCAAGTCGGACAACAAGGGTCATCATCTCCTCTAAGGTCTCTGGAAGTTGATAACTGACCAGAAGATCCTTTAATTTATCAGACAGACCTGACCTGAACTGACTCTTCAGGGCTGGTTCGTTCCATCCTGAGGGGACACACCACCTTCTGAATTGGGTGCAATAATCCTCCGCTGGTAAATTGCCCTGAACCAGTGCCTTTAGAGCCGTCTCGGCTACTAGAGCCCTGTCTGGTTCATCATAGAGGGTACCTAGGGCCTGAAAGAACCCCTCCACAGAATATAAACAACTGGCGCCAGCAGGTAAAGAGAACGCCCAGTCCTGGGGATCACCCTGTAATCGGGAAATGATAATGCCCGCGCGTTGACTCTCGGGGCCAGAGGACACGGGGCGCAAACGGAAGTAAAGTTTGCAACTCTCCTTAAAAGAGAGAAACTTCTTCCGGTCTCCAGAAAAGGTTTCTGGGAGCTTAATCTGGGGCTCAAAATGCGGACTGGAGGCCTGAGGAGTGGAAGAGCCTTGCCCTAACTCAAAAGAGCTGAGTTTTTCCCCTAACTCCTGCACCATCTGCGTCAGATTAGAGACATAGTCAGTCAGGGTCACCAGAGAATTCTTAATACAGTGGTTATTGGGCCTGTTAATCTGTAACGGTCGCGTACACACACACACAGGGGGGAGGGAAGTGACCACTGCGCTCCACCCTTACCCCTGGCCCTGCCTACTTGCCTCGCGAGTCCTAATGACAGGGGACAACTGGACGGCAATCCCTAACTTGGAGTAAGTGCAGGGATGACAGACAGACAAACAACAGGACGTGAACGGACCGAGTCAATACCAGGAAAGCTGCAAAGTACAAATGGAGCAAGCAGAGAATTGTCAGGAGTAGCCGGGGTCATAAATACCAGGAGAGCAGAGAAGTACAAGAGGAGTCCTAAGAGAGTAGTCAGGTGGGAGCCGAGGTCACAATACCAGGACGGATGCGCAGTACAGGAGGATCAGGCAAAAGGATGGTCAAGGAACAGGATCAGGTAAGTATTCAGCAGTCCAACAAATAGCCAGGAACCTAGAAATTAACAGGCAACCTGTAGCCAGCAGGCTGCCTGTATTTATAGTGGGGAGTGAGGGTCATGTGACGTGGCCAGCGTCACATGACCGACAGACCAACCAGTCGAGCACCGAGTGATCAGCTCGGCGCTCAAGGCAGACTTAGGAGCAAGGAGCCACCCAGCTAGTAAAGCCGCCCTGGGAATGAGGTCAAACACAGAACCTCATTCCAAAAGCTAAGCAACAGTTCTGCGGGCAATGGGGGACCGAGTGCACCTTCGGAACCCCGTGACAGGAGGCCTTTTAGATTGCAAAGACCCTCCACCATTACACCTATCCTCGGCCTGTTCCCTAATATTAGCTTGTTTTTTCAAGCGATTTTACAAGAAATCCAGAAACTAAAGCCTAATACCATCTATGGTAGGAATTTGGGGAAGTCTAAACTTATCACTATTCAAAAACTGCGACAGAAACCTCTGTTTGTGATTAAGGAAGCTGACAAGGGTGGAAATGTTGTTTTGTGGGATACAGACCTCTATTTACATGAGGTAAAAAGACAACTTAACAGCAGAACTTTTTATACTCCTTTACCCTCAGATCCTACCGTGGTGTTCAAGAATAAATTGAATAAGTTGCTGGTTACAGTTTAGAATATGAATATCACAAAGAGGGAACTACAGTTTTTGGAGGTCCGACATCCTGTTATTCCAACTTTTTAAATGTTGCCTAAGGTATATAAGAGCCTTTCCAACCCTCAAGGTCGTCCCACTGGGGCTGGAATTGGTGGTTTCTGTGAGCAGGCTTGTATTTATTTAGATTTTTTTCTTGAACAGTTTGTCTTAGGTTTGAAATCTTATGTTTGTGACTCTATGCATTTGATTGAGAGTCTACAAGACTTTACACCACCTCCAAATATCTTGACGGTCACATGTGATGTTGAATCATTGTATTCAAACATCTCACATACGGATGGGTTGATTGCCACAAAACACTTCTTGGCTAAATCATCCACGGGAGATCTGGCCCACCATACTTTTTTGGTAAGCCTTTGGGAATTTATTTAAACCACAATTATTTTGTGTTTGACCGTACTTTCTTCAAACAGATATCCAGCACAGCGATGGGTGCCCGTTGTGCGCCCTCCTATGACAACCTATTGTTGGGTTGGTGGGAGGAGACACACGTGCGCCCGTTGGACATGTGCCGGAAACATATAGTGGGCTGGTACCATTATATTGACAACGTCCTGTTCTTTTGGCAAGGATCAAGAGAACAATGCGAACAATTGATCGGTTTGTTAAATCAAAACCGGTTCAATATTTTTCTTACACATAAGATCTCGGACCTGGATGTTGACCTTTTGGATTTGAGAATCCGGAATGATGGGCCCCGTATTGTGACATCTTTATTTTGAACAAACTGCCACTAACAGCCTGCTCTATTACAATTAATCTGGCCCATCTCAGGAAGGGAATACCTAAGGGCCAGTTCCTAAGACTTCGCCGTAACTGTACATCTATATCTGATTTTAAAGATGCTTCCAGTGACTTATCTTTACATTTTCACAAGAGGGGTTACCCCAAAAAAATCATTTCACAGGCCTACTGTTTGGCTAAGGAGTCAAATCGCTCCGATTTGTTCAAACTGAAACCTAGAACCTGTGACAATAAAGGTATGTCCCATCACTCGTTACAACAACCAATGGATGGATTTATACAGGATTTTTGGGGACACATTGGTATCTTCTAACCTCCGACACTAAACTTACTCCATATATTGATACCAAACCCCACCTAATCGCCCGTACAGCGCCCAATCTGAGGGACAATCTGGTACGGAGCCACTTTTAACGCTCGGTTGGTACAAAAGGTGGAGGAGCTAAGTTGAGAGGCACCTATCCGTGTGGCAATGGCGATGTATGCCAAATTATGTGGGGATCAGACACTTTTACCAACTTTGGATTGTCGCTCTAGAAACATGGTATATGCCTTGATTTGCCCTTGCAGGAGGATTTACATTGGACAAACAACGCAGGAATTGCGTAAGAGGGCACAGCAACATCTCTCCAACATTGGCCTGGCGTTTTGTGGCAAGCTGAAGAAAGAGAAGCCTTTGATGTCAGTTGCTGCCCACTTTTTGGAACAATAATGGAGGTAGGTGTAGTGGTCTGAAGATTGTCGACTTGGACTATATTTGTGGTATCACTAGGGGAGCTCCTGTGGTTCAACAACTTCTCAAATCTGAATCCAGGTGGATTTTCAACCTGGGTTCCCTTACACCATATGGATTAAATGAAGAGCTCACTTTCACTGGATATTACACATGGTTTATTCTAGTAGGGGTTTACCTTTGCATGTTTTTAGTGATTTATATTGTTTTGTTTTTTCTAGGTGGTCTTTGATCCTTTTTCCATTTTGCACTTCACTTCAGAGTTGTATGCACATTATAGGATGTTGTATGCACAGTCACTTTAGAAGCCGTTTTTTGAGAAGATCTACGGGTTCCTACATATTTTTCCAAGAATACATTGAGTGGCATGTGACTGACAGTTTTAACATAATATTAATTTTTATGGATATATTATTTATATTACCATTATTATTTATTTATCTTTCATTCATTTTTCAACATATTAATATTATTTATTATTAAAGCGCCATTCATTCCATAGCACATATGAAAAGGGCTATACATACATAATACAGACAATTGCACTAAGCATGAACAAGACGAGTTACAAACTAGTACAGAAGGAAAGAGGGCCCTGCCCGTGAGGGTTTACAATCTACATGGTATGGGAGAAGGACACAGTAGGAGAGGGTAAAGCTGGGCATGGCGGTATAGAAGCAGCAGGGTCACTGGTTGTAGGCTTGTCTGAAGAGGTGGGTTTTTAGGTTTCATATACATTTTTTATTGCTTATCATATGTATTTCTTTTGTTATTACCCATCATATGCATTTCTTTTCTTATTGGTTGCTGACTCTGACTCCTCCTATTAAGTGTATTTACCACAAATCCCTCATAACTCTCTGATTGTAGTGGTTTATCATCTGATACTAACCTGTTTTTATTTGTCATCCCTTTTTTGTTGGCATCCCCGTTGTGGATCAATTTTTTCAGGGCCGGTGCTATAATAAGTCAGACCAAGCGGCTGCCTTAGGGCGCAGAGATGGGTGGGGGCGGAAAAATGAAACTTTTTTTTTTTAAATACCCCATATTTTTCCCCTGGGTCTTATGGGGCGAATACTAATGAGGCGCTTCCATTTTGGAAGCGCTTCATTAGTACCGGAGGACCGGGAAGCGGTGAAGGATCTGTACTCACCGCTTCCTGGTCCTCCGCTCGCTGTCTGCTGTAAAGGGCTGCGCACCATGTGACCTCACTGTGCGCAGCCTTCACACCTGACAGCCAAGAACCAGGAAGTAGAGAGAGAGCGCTGGTGGTGAGGAGCGGGAGAGGAGCAGGAGAGGTAAGATCTTTTTTTTATTTGATTTGTGCTGATGGCTGACATTGGGGGGCATGATGGCTGACATGGGGGGGGGCATGATGGCTGACATGGGACATGGGGGCATGATGGCTGATATGGGGGGCTGATGGCTGATATGGGGGCATGATGGATGACATGGGGGCTTATGGCTGACATGGGGGGCTTATGGCTGACATGGGTGGCATGATGGCTGACATGGGGGCATGATGACTGACATGTGGGGCCGATGGCTGACATGGAGGACTGATCTGAGGCATTGGGGGTATGATCTGAGGTCTGATTAACATTGGGGGTCTGATTGCTAGTCTGACCTGAGGTGCAATGGAAAATATTTTTTTCTTATTATCCTCCTCTAAATCCTAGGTGCGTCTTATGGGCCGGTGAATCTTAGAGGGCGAAAAGTACGGTCCTCAAACCAGCGATTGAAGCAGAGAGAATATACCAGGACCACACAGAGGAGAAGCCAGCTGCTGAAGATGGGACCAGGGCCAGGTAAGCTGAGAGTAAGGGGAAGGGGGGGGGGGGCGCCAAAATGTAGCTTCGCTTGTGTTGTCAAAAATCCTTGCACCGGCCCTGCATTTGTTCACAAGCGCTTCTTTATCCTCTATCATTCGGATTTTTTTATTACTATCTTTTTTATTTTTTATTTATTATGAATTATAGCACTGGTTTAAATTAAAAATCCTTTTCTATGCATTGGGCATTTTACTATCAGTTTCACATTATGATCACTGTTTATATTCACAATCATTTTTGTTGTCTTTATAATCATGATTCAATATTAGGTGTATATTAATTAGTCTATTTTTTTTGTTCTAATCATTGGGTTTTTCAGATTTTTATTTACGTCATGTGGATTATACTTTTTCTTGTGCATGTATATCTAGATTGTTTACATTGTCATATTTATTGTTTTTAGTAATTATTAGATTTTATGTTACACTAACAGATGGACCCGGCTTCGCACATGTATATTTCATCTATTTCACTTAATGTTTGTGTGTCGTTAAAAGATATCGACAGTATCCCCCATAACAGTGAACTCCACAGCCCCCCCACGCCTTAACACTGACCCCCCACAGTGCTCAGTTTTCTTAAATTGGGACCTCCTCAGCAGCCCATCCCTTTAACTTTGACCTTCCAGCAGCCCGCCCCTTTAACAGTGACCTCCACAGTGCCTGCCCCTTTAACAGTGACCTCCACAGTGCTCATCCCCTTAATATTGACCTCCACAGTGCCTGCCCCCTTAACAGTGACCTCCACAGTGTCTGCCCCTTTAACAGTGACCTCAACAGTGCCCGCCCCTTTGACAGTGACCTCCACAGTGCCCACCCCTTTAACAGTGACCTCCACAGTGCCCGCCCCTTTAACCACCTCCGGACCGCCGTACGCAGCGACGCGTCCTGGAGGTGGTTGATTGATTCCGACTGGACGCGCCGGCGCGTCCTCTCGCGAGAAGCGAGATTTCCTGTGGACGCGCGCACACAGGCGCGTGCGCTCACAGGAACGGAAGGTAGGAGAGTGGATCTCCAGCCGGCCAGCGGCGATCGTTCGCTGGCAGGCTGGAGATGTGATTTTTTTTAACCCCTAACAGGTATATTAGACGCTGTTTTGATAACAGCGTCTAATATACCTGCTACCTGGTCCTCTGGTGGTCCCCTTTGTTTGGATCGACCACCAGAGGACACAGGTAGCTCAGTAATATGTTGCACCAAGCACCACTACACTACACCCCCCCGTCACTTATTAACCCCTTATTCACCCTTGATCACCCTTGATCACCGCTGATCACCCCATATAGACTCCCTGATCACCCCCTGTCATTAATTACCCCCCTGTCATTGATCACCCCCCTGTAAAGCTCCATTTAGACGTCCGCATGATTTTTACGGATCCACTGATAGATGGATCGGATCCGCAAAACGCATAAGGACGTCTGAATGGAGCCTTACAGGGGCGTGATCAATGACTGTGGTGATCACCCCATATAGACTCCCTGATCACCCCCCTGTCATTGATTACCCCCCTGTCATTGATCACACCCCTTTAAAGCTCCATTCAGACGTCCGCATGATTTTTACAGATCCACTGATAGATGGATCGGATCCTCAAAACGCATACGGACGTCTGAATGGAGCCTTACAGGGGCGTGATCAATGACTGTGGTGATCACCCCATATAGACTCCCTGATCACCCCCCTGTCATTGATTACCCCCCTGTCATTGATCACACCCCTGTAAAGCTCCATTCAGACGTCCGCATGATTTTTACGGATCCACTGATAGATGGATCGGATCCGCAAAACGCATACGGACGTCTGAATGGAGCCTTACAGGGGCGTGATCAATGACTGTGGTGATCACCCCATATAGACTCTCTGATCACCCCCCTGTCATTGATCACCCCCCTGTCATTGATCACCCCCCTGTAAGGCTCCATTCAGAAATTTTTTTGGCCCAAGTTAGCGGAAATTATATATTTTTTTCTTACAAAGTCTCAGATTCCACTAACTTGTGTCAAAAAATAAAATTTCACATGAACTCACCATACCCCTCACGGAATCCAAATGCGTAAATTTTTTTAGACATTTATATTCCAGACTTCTTCTCACGCTTTAGGGCCCCTAGAATGCCAGGGCAGTATAAATACCCCACATGTGACCCCATTTCGGAAAGAAGACACCCCAAGGTATTCCGTGAGGGGCATATTGAGTCCATGAAAGATTGAAATTTTTGTCCCAAGTTAGCGGAAAGGGAGACTTTGTGAGAAAAAAAAAATAATCAATTTCTGCTAACTTGTGACAAAAAAAAAAAATTTCTATGAACTCGCCATGCCCCTCATTGAATACCTTGGGGTGTCTTCTTTCCAAAATGGGGTCACATGTGGGGTATTTATACTGCCCTGGCAATCTAGGGGCCCTAAAGCGTGAGAAGAAGTCTGGGATCCAAATGTCTAAAAATGCCCTCATAAAATGAATGTGGGCCCCTTTGCGCATCTAGGCTGCAAAAAAGTGTCACACATGTGGTATCGCCACACTCAGGAGAAGTTGGGCAATGTGTTTTGGGGTGTCATTTTACATATACCCATGCTGGGTGAGATAAATATCTTGGTCAAATGCCAACTTTGTATAAAAAAATGGGAAAAGTTGTCTTTTGCCGAGATATTTCTCTCACCCAGCATGAGTATATGTAAAAAGACACCCCAAAACACATTCCCCAACTTCTCCTGAATACGGCGATACCACATGTGTGACACTTTTTTGCAGCCTAGGTGGGCAAAGGGGCCCACATTCCAAAGAGCACCTTTAGGATTTCACAGGTCATTTACCTACCTACCACACATTAGGGCCCCTGGAAAATGCCAGGGCAGTATAACTACCCCACAAGTGACCCCATTTTGGAAAGAAGACACACCAAGGTATTCCGTGAGGGGCATGGCGAGTTCCTAGAATTTTATATTTTTTGTCACAAGTTAGCGGAAAATTATGATTTTTATTTTTTTTTTCCTTACAAAGTCTCATATTCCACTAACTTGTGACAAAAAATAAAAACTTCCATGAACTCACTATGTCCATCACAAAATACCTTGGGGTGTCTTCTTTCAAAAATGGGGTCACTTGTGGGGTAGTTATACTGCCCTGGCATTCTAGGGGCCCAAATGTGTGGTAAGAAGTTTGAAATCAAAATGTGTAAAAAATGACCGGTGAAATCCGAAAGGTGCTCTTTGGAATATGGGCCCCTTTGCCCACCTAGGCTGCAAAAAAGTGTCACACATCTGGTATCTCCGTACTCAGGAGAAGTTGGGGAATGTGTTTTGGGGTGTCATTTTACATATACCCATGCTGGGTGAGAGAAATATCTTGGCAAAAGACAACTTTTCCCATTTTTTTATACAAAGTTGGCATTTGACCAAGATATTTATCTCACCCAGCATGGGTATATGTAAAATGCCACCCCAAAACACATTCCCCAACTTCTCCTGAATACGGAAATACCAGATGTGTTACACTTTTTTGCAGCCTAGGTGGGCAAAGGGGCCCACATTCCAAAGAGCACCTTTTGGATTTCACTGGCCATTTTTTACAGAATTTGATTTCAAACTCCTTACCACACATTTTGGCCCCTAGAATGCCAGGGCAGTATAACTACCCCACAAGTGACCCCATTTTGGAAAGAAGACACCCCAAGGTATTCCGTGAGGGGCATGGCGAGTTCCTAGAATTTTTTATTTTTTGTCACAAGCTAGTGGAAAATTATGATTTTTTTTTTGATTTTTTTTTTCTTACAAAGTCTCATATTCCACTAACTTGTGACAAAAAATAAAAACTTCCATGAACTCACTATGCCCATCAGCGAATACCTTGGGGTGTCTTCTTTCCAAAATGGGGTCACTTGTGCGGTAGTTATACTGCCCTGGCATTCTAGGGGCCCAAATGTGTGGTAAGGAGTTTGAAATCAAATTCTGTAAAAAATGGCCAGTGAAATCCGAAAGGTGCTCTTTGGAATGTGGGCCCCTTTGCCCACCTAGGCTGCAAAAAAGTGTCACACATGTGGTATCTCCGTATTCAGGAGAAGTTGGGGAATGTGTTTTGGGGTGTCATTTTACATATACCCATGCTGGGTGAGAGAAATATCTTGGCAAAAGACAACTTTTCCCATTTTTTTATACAAAGTTGTCTTTTGCCAAGATATTTCTCTCACCCAGCATTTGTATATGTAAAATGACACCCCAAAACACATTCCCCAACTTCTCATGAATACGGAGATACCAGATGTGTGACACTTTTTTGCAGCCTAGGTGGGCAAAGGGGCTCACATTCCAAAGAGCACCTTTCGGATTTCACCGGCCATTTATTACAGAATTTGATTTCAAACTCCTTACCACACATTTGGGCCCCTAGAATGCCAGGGCAGTATAGCTACCCCACAAGTGACCCCATTTTGGAAAGAAGACATCCCAAGGTATTCGCTGATGGGCATAGTGAGTTCATATAAGTTTTTATTTTTTGTCACAAGTTAGTGGAATATGAGACTTTGTAAGAAAAAATAAAAATAAAAATAATCATCATTTTCCGCTAACTTGTGACAAAAAATAAAAAGTTCGATGAACTCACTATGCCCATCAGCGAATACCTTAGGGTGTCTACTTTCCGAAATGGGGTCATTTGTGGGGTGTTTGTACTGTCTGGCCATTGTAGAACCTCAGGAAACATGACAGGTGCTCAGAAAGTCAGAGCTGCTTCAAAAAGCGGAAATTCACATTTTTGTACCATAGTTTGTAAACGCTATAACTTTTACCCAAACCATTTTTTTTTACTCAAACATTTTTTTTTTATCAAAGACATGTAGAACAATACATTTAGAGCAAAATTTATATATGGATGTCGTTTTTTTTTGCAAAATTTTACAACTGAAAGTGAAAAATGTCATTTTTTTGCAAAAAAATCGTTAAATTTCGATTAATAACAAAAAAAGTAAAAATGTCAGCAGCAATGAAATACCACCAAATGAAAGCTCTATTAGTGAGAAGAAAAGGAGGTAAAATTCATTTGGGTGGTAAGTTGCATGACCGAGCAATAAACGGTGAAAGTAGGGTAGGTCAGAAGTGTAAAAAGTGGCCTGGTCTTTCAGGGTGTTTAAGCTATAGGGGCTGAGGTGGTTAACAGTGACCTCCACAGTGCCTGCTTCTTTAACAGTGACCTCTTCAGTCCCCGCCACCTTTAACAGTGACCTCCACAGTGCCCGCCCCTTTAACAGTGACCTCCACAGTGCCTGCCCCTTAAACAGTGACCTCCACAGTGCCTGCCCCTTTAACATTGACCTCCACAGCGGCCTGCCCCTTTAATAGTGGCCCCTGCCCCACTAACAGTGACCTCCACGGCAGCTGCCCCTTTAATTGTGCCCCCTGCCAACTTAACAGAGTCCTCCACAGTGCCCTGCCCCTTTAATAGTAGCCCTTGCCCCCTTAACAGTGACCTCCACAGCACCCTGCCCCTTTAAGGCTAGGGCTACATGACGACAACGTGTTGCGCGACATTTTGTCGTACCAATGTCGCGCAAAATTTTTTATAATGATAGGCTATGGTGTCACACTGCGACATGTGACATGCTGTGACTGCAACACGACAGTCGCAAAAAATCCATCCAGGATGAATGCATGTAGTAGCGTAGTTGTGCGACTTATTGTCGTCCTGTAGCCCTAGCCTAAAGCTGACCTACAGCAGTGAAGAGAAATGACTGGGTTGTTATGGAAACCTGGAGTAAAACTGTGTGTATGTGGAGACTAAGGGCTTGCGAGCTTCTATTAGCTGATAAGGGACATGTGACCGTGTGTATGGCAGTTGGGATATGAAGAGAAAGACTTGCAAACTTCTATTGGCTAATGCAGGTCATTTTTAGGGAATATCTCAGGAATGGTACGTCCTAGAGAGCTAATACCACCAAAATATTTCCTTCCAGGTAGCAAGGGATGTGTATACCAAGTTTTGTTGAAATTGATCACGGTACATACATACATACATATACACTCACCTAAAGAATTATTAGGAACACCATACTAATACGGTGTTGGACCCCCTTTTGCCTTCAGAACTGCCTTAATTCTACGTGGCATTGATTCAACAAGGTGCTTATAGCATTCTTTAGAAATGTTGGCCCATATTGATAGGATAGCATCTTGCAGTTGATGGAGATTTGAGGGATGCACATCCAGGGCACGAAGCTCCCGTTCCACCACATCCCAAAGATGCTCTATTGGGTTGAGATCTGGTGACTGTGGGGGCCATTTTAGTACAGTGAACTCATTGTCATGTTCAAAAAACCAATTTGAAATGATTCGAGCTTTGTGACATGGTGCATTATCCTGCTGGAAGTAGCCATCAGAGGATGGATGCATGTTCTCATTCTGTTTACGCCAAATTCGGACTCTACCATTTGAATGTCTCAACAGAAATCGAGACTCATCAGACCAGGCAACATTTTTCTAGTCTTCAACAGTCCAATTTTGGTGAGCTTGTGCAAATTGTAGCCTCTTTTTCCTATTTGTAGTGGAGATGAGTGGTACCCAGTGGGGTTTTTGCTGTTGTAGCCCATCCGCCTCAAGGTTGTGCGTGTTGTGGCTTCACAAATGCTTTGCTGCATACCTTGGTTGTAACGAGTGGTTATTTCAGTCAACGTTGCTCTTCTATCAGCTTGAATCAGTCGGCCCATTCTCCTCTGACCTCTAGCATCCACAAGGCATTTTTGCCCACAGGACTGCCGCAAACTGGATGTTTTTCCCTTTTCACACCATTCTTTGTAAACCCTAGAAATGGTTGTGCGTGAAAATCCCAGTAATTGAGCAGATTGTGAAATACTCAGACCGGCCCGTCTGGCACCAACAACCATGCCACGCTCAAAATTGCTTAAATCACCTTTCTTTCCCATTCTGACATTCAGTTTGGAGTTCAGGAGATTGTCTTGACCAGGACCACACCCCTAAATGCATTGAAGCAACTGCCATGTGATTGGTTGACTAGATAATTGCATTAATGAGAAAAAGAACAGGTGTTCCTAATAATTCTTTAGGTGAGTGTATACGTCCTTCTTTATATATATATATATATATATATATATATATATATTATGATTTGATCATTGAACCTGGGATGCTTAATATGATACTATTCACACATGTATATATGCGCATATATATATTTATATTTTTCGCTGGCATATTAAGATACTTATTATTAATTGTTTTTTAAACTAGATTAATTATTTTCATATGATTATTATCTTATTTTCATGTAATATTTGTATGGAACTCAACTTGGAGTGTACTTCCAGCGCATGGAGCCCACCGTGGAACGCATTTCCGGTGGGACGCCATCTTGTGCATGAGCGGTCTTGTTTTTGAGCAAGCCGGTTTGTCTAGGGCAGTGCCATCTTATTTTATAGTGCAGCGTCCAGGACTATGCACCGGGGACGCCGACCTGCTATTTCTCTACCTTGTCTGCTTCTATTTTTGACATAATAGCATTGACATAATAGCATTGGAGACCACTGAGGAAGCTGGTTTACCCAGTGATACGCGTGGGTCGCTAGAAATCTATGGATTTTACAGTAGATGAGGGAAGAAATTAGGCCTGTGCACTACTCTTCACAAGGTAAGTATAAGTTTATTAGGAGGTTTATGATAACACATTTTGGAGCTGGAAAGGCTCCTTCTTCAGATCACAATTAATAAACTTATACTTACCTTGTGACGAGTAGTGCGCCAACTTTATTTATTCACTCATCTACTGTGCTGTATGGTCAACCCGCCAGGAACACGATTAAGACGCAATGCAAATCACTTTACCTGCCTACAAGAGCGTTGTGTCTCTCCTTGCATAACCTCTAGATGTAAGCCTCTCTCTACTACCCAGAACAGTCCTCCCTATAGGCGCATACAGTCATGGCCGTAAATGTTGGGATCCCTGAAATTTTTCAAGAAAATGAAGTATTTCTCACATAAAAGTATTGCAGTAACACATGTTTTGCTATACACATGTTTTTTTTCCTTTGTGTGTATTAGAACAAAACCAAAAAAGGGAGGAAAAAAAGCAAATTGGACATAATGTCACACCAAACTCCAAAAATGGGCTGGACAAAATTATTGGCACCCTTTCAAAATTGTGGATAAATAAGATTGTTTCAAGCATGTGATGCTCCTTTAAACTCACCTGGGGCAAGTAACAGGTGTGGGCAATATAAAAATCACACATGAAAGCAGATAAAAAGGAGAGAAGTTCACTTAGTTTTTGCATTGTGTGTCTGTGTGCGCCACACTAAGCATGGACAACAGAAAGAGGAGAAAAGAACTGTATGAGGACTTGAGAACCAAAATTGTGGAATAATATCAACAATCTCAAGGTTACAAGTCCATCTCCAGAGATCTAGATTTGCCTTTGTCCACAGTGAACAACATTATCAAGAAGTTTGCAACCCATGGCACTGTAGCTAATCAAGACTATATTTTGCTAAAATGAACTTGAGTAAGCCAAAATCTTTCTGGGAAAATGTCTTGTGGACAGATGAGACCAAGATAGAGATTTTTTGGTAAAGCACATCATTCTACTGTTTACCGAAAACGGAAGGAGGCCTACAAAGAAAAGAACACAGTACCTACAGTGAAATATGGTGGAGGTTCATTTATGTTTTGGGGTTGTTTTGCTGCCTCTGGCACTGGGTGCCTTAAATGTGTGCAAGGCATCATGAAATCTGAGGATTACCAACGGATTTTGGGTCGCACTGTAGAGCCCAGTGTCAGAAAGCTGGGTTTGCGTCCGAGATCTTGGGTCTTCCAGCAGGACAATAACTCCAAACATACGTCAAAAAGCACCCAGAAATGTATGGCAACAAAGCACTGGAGAGTTCTGAAGTGGCCAGAAAAGAGTCCAGATCTAAATCCCATTGAACACCTGTGGAGAGATCTTAACATTGCTGTTGGGAAAAGGCGCCCTTCCAATAACAGAGACCAGGATAAGTTTGCTAAGGAAGAGTAGTCCAAAATTCCAGGTGAGAGGTGTCAGAAGCTTATTGATGGTTATAGGAAGCGACTGATTTCAGTTATTTTTTCCAAAGGGTGTGCAACCAAGTTAAGGGTGCCAATAATTTTGTCCAGCTCATTTTTGGAGCTTGGTGTGACATTATGTCCAATTTGCTTTTTTTCCTCCATTTTTTGGTTTTGTTCCAATACACACAAAGGGAATAAACATGTGTATAGCAAAACATGTGTTACTGCAATACTTTCCTGTGAGAAATACTTCATTTTCTTGAAAAATTTCAGTGTTGCCAACATTTTACGGCCATGACTGTATCTCCTTATCCTTTTCAATCTATGGAATTTAGCAAGGATGGCCATGTAGTACTCTTCCCTTTTTATCTTCCCTTTTTATCTTCTGCAGAATCTATGTCTGTCAACATTACTTTTGCAATGATGGATGTAATTTCCAACTGAGGGATATAGGGCTTAAAATACGACTGGCCAGGTCATGTCCAAGTATGAAGGGTATATCAACAATATCCCTCTAACAGCAATAACATCTATCACCTTTGATCAGCTTTGAAATATCTTTCTTTTAGACTGCAGCACTTGACTGTGCAGATTCTAGATCTCCTTGACTCTTTCCTTTATCTCTCTCTCTTTCTTGAGTACTGTAGAAATGGTGAGGTAGATAATCTTCAGATAAGGTAATCCTCTGTAACAATGGTTCAGTGAGGAGTGGAGCACATGTAACAGCTTCCTCCCTCTTCCTCTGAGCTAGAGTTGTATTCAGGATCTACACTGAACTTCGTGCAGGGACTATGTCAGAGTTGGTTCCATATCTAACCATACTGGGAACATACATGGTATAAAATGACATAACATTAAATAACGAAACAATGAGGTGTAAAAAGTGGGGAAGCTGAGACTTCAAACTCGTGGGAAAAGCACATATTTCAAGATGCTATAGAATAAAACCCTCAAAACTTCAAACTTAACAAAACATAAAACTTCAATAAATACCATCATCTGTGCTGAATTAGTATCTACTGTACTTGGCAGTGGATAGTATATGGTACCTTTAAATATGAGTTCGATATACCCATGTAGATATGAATATAGGCTCCCGGTTAAAGAGATCCTTTTTTTAGCCAATAACCTACTGTAATGAGTAGATACAGTATACAGTATGTGCTATGTGATTGTCTATTATGAATCCGCTTGTGATGAGTAATTTGGTATTTTTTGCCATTAAATTGTGAAATTCGAGCCCAATGTGGATGTGTATAAGGTGGGGGTATGAAGAAATAGCTTGTTTGGCCAACAGATATCTGATGTTTATGTCCAACTTCAGTTCTCAACCTGTGGTATATGTACCCCAAAAGGTAAACTGTCAGGGGTCTCCACACTATCTTCGTACTGTGCTTTTAATGTATATTACAGATTATGATCATAGTCTTTGACTTCCTTACAAGTAATCTTTTTGAATAGGGGGTATTTTGGTTAAGCCAGCCAAAAACATTAGATGACTGCTTGTTTGTCATTAGATTGCATATTTCATGTGGACATTAAAATAATTGGTTGCCATCAGCCAGCAAAAATGAATAAATGAATGATGAATAATGAATGTCATGTATATATGATTGTCCCAGCACATATATTGCTAATAATTGCGCTGTGTTAATGGAGCTTAATGAGCACTGATTGATATGCTAGATCGCTGATCGGTGCTGAATATGGCAGAAAATGTACTTCTGTGAAAGACACGTAAAAGGATATTACAGTTGTTAAAGGTTATCCCCGTCCACTGCATGGGGGATAACTATAGGATCGACAGAGGGTCCTTCCACTGGTCCCTCATCAGTCATGAGAATGGGTACCCTGTACCTCTTGGTGCCCCCCTTCATGTTTTCTTCATGTTTTCACGGCCAGATGGAAGCCTTGAAATCAATGGGATTGGTTTTACAGCCATTTAGACAGGAGTGTACCCATCTAATGGGTGTAGAAAATGGGTACAGTGGTGAAAAATGGCCTTAATGGGTCATGATGTCACCAAGCACTCCCAGCATGGTGACACCATTGCACTTGGAGCACAGGTCCTTCTGTATCAAATGAGGAGTGACTGCTCCACGTGTGCAAGTGGATGAGGTTAGTATTTTTTTATTAATTTTTTTAAAAGCAGAACTGGGGGTACTTATGTGGGGGAATATTAGTACTGGAAGCCACTAATGGGGGCAATGATTATACTGTGGGCCACTAATGGGTGCACACTTGAGGGCACTATGGGGTCGATTATTCATACTAAGGGGGCACTATGGGGGCATTATATATACTTAAATTCATCCATTTTTAATTGCCTTTTTTAAACGGATCCAAGATTGATGCAAAATCGATAAAAAATGGCCATTAAAAATGGACAGCCAGCCAGAAAATGGATGCACACATGGATGCAAAATGGTCATTCATCGGGTGAATGCATCACTTATGCAGCACATTAAATCACTGATTTTGGCCAGCAGGTCGTGCTGTGTAAACAGCAATCTACTGTCCTAAAACAATGAAACTGTATGAGGATGAATGATTGCAGTAGCCATCGCTCGTCCCCATAGAGTGACAGGAATGGGAAATTGTTTGTATGTTATACAGCATTGACTAGTATGTGTCAAGAGTTCATTTGCACAAATTGTGGCTTAAATTGTTGCTTATGGTGAAAACAAAGCATTGGAATAATCCCCAAGTTTAAGTCTATAATATTTTAATAGTGATTTCCCAGTGATTTGTATGCAGCTGAGAGTTGCTCAATAGTTTGCCTAGTCTAAATGTACATAATGTGGTCAAAACACAGTTGTTACTAGCATAATACGTGTATATTAAACATTAGAGGTATGTACAAAGGCCAATTATTAGAATTATTTTTATAATTAAATTGAGCATTATTTCAATTTATACAATATAATGGGTAATAACAGGAATGTATTTGATCTTCTCCATCAAATGTAATTGCTTGCTTTACTGGCCAAGTCAGTATGTGAAGAAATATCTGATTATATTTTCTATTACCAGAATCTGCACATTGTATTACTTTTCAAGAAGCAATTCAAAGAATATTAAAAAGTGGCATTATAAATTTGTAACATGGAACAATGTGAGTTATGAAAGTAATCCCTTGTAAATACATATCACCTCCACTACAATTTATTATACTTTATTATATAGTGTATATACTGCAGTATATATCTACCATATGCAAGACAGCACTGTGCAAATATCTGCAATGACTACAGTGTCATCATACAATGAAACACTTAGAAATAAATACAAATGGCAAGTCTTCAGTAGAAATATAGGGCCTCTGCTTGCTCTTTGAGTTCAGTAGTTGCCATATACTATTGTGTATAGATTGATAGCTGTATGGAGTTGTAAGGGCCAAAGTGATAGTACGGGTGACAGCTCAAAAAATATGCAGGTGAGTTGCGGTAAAATGATGCAAAGGTCATAAGATGTGACAGTTAACACTAATCGCCATTCAGTGTTCATAAAAACGCTTGTTAGTGATTATCTGGCGGTGTAAACGTATTGTTTATTACGAGTGAAATATTAGATCATCTGGTAATAGATCATTTGTGCGGTCACAAAAATTGCCTGCAGCAGATCATTCTGTGTAAAAAACTAGTCAGTATGGAGATGAACGATGGCATTAGCTATCGCTCCTCAGCATACTGTGCAAGAGATCGCTGCATGTAAATTCTGCAGTTTCCTCCACCAGCAAGCAGGTGATTGTGGGGAAGGAACGCTTCCCGTCTATTGAAACCTTTAAACAACAGGTTAACAGACAACCAGATTATGGACAGCAGTCTGGCCAAAGATAGGAACACAATTTCTTCTCACAGGAGAAGTGCAGTTCTGAAACATTACTCAACAGTTAATCTCACAGTTGCAATGGGGCACAGTGGCACTTGTGACAATGGCAGTTCTCCCTTGTGCTATATCAATTTGTAATCATTCCCAGATGCAGGGGTAATCAAGAATGCTATAGAAGAGCCTCTTCTTAGATTTAATTCCAGCCTGGATTCATACCCAAATCGGTTGAGAGTGACGTTTTGGATGAGTGACCCCAGAATATTACCCAACACATAGCGCTGCCACCACCAGCTTGGTTCTTCCAGAAACGTTGTTTCTCATCTGACACGCTAACGTCCATCCATTTGATAAAGCAAATAACGTTACTCATCAGAGAAGGCAATCTGCAGAGATGCAATTCCAATGCTGCCATGAATATTGAGGCTTTTTTTGCCGATGCAATTTCATTAGCAGAGGTGCAGTGACCATCTAACTGTTTCAGAGACCCATACACAGTAGGGTTCGGTGCTTTTTTTAGACACATGTCTGGTTGTCCCCTGGTTCATTTGGTGGTGCTCCACTATAGTACAGTTGCAAGAAAAAGTATGTGAACCCTTTGGAATGATATGGATTTCTGCTCAAATTGGTCATAAAATGTGATCTGAGCTTCATCTAAGTCACAAGAATAGACAATCACAGTCTGCTTAAACTAATAACGCATAAAGAATTAAATGTTACCATGTTTTTATTGAACACACCATGTAAACATTCACAGTGCAGGTGGAAATAGTATGTGAACCCCTAGACTAATGACATCTCCAAGAGCTAATTGGAGTGAGGTGTCAGCCAACTGGAGTCCAATCAATGAGATGAGATTGGAGGTGTTGGTTACAGCTGTCCTGCCCTATAAAAAACACACACCAGTTCTGGGTTTGCTTTTCACAAGAAGCATTGCCTGATGTGAATGATGCCTCGCACAAAAGAGCTCTCAGAAGACCTACGATTAAGAATTGTTGACTTGCATAAAGCTGGAAAGGGTTATAAAAGTATCTCCAAAAACCTTGCTGTTCATCAGTCCATGGTAAGACAAATTGTCTATAAATGGAGAAAGTTCAGCATTGCTGCTACTCTCCCTAAGAGTGGCTGTCCTGTAAAGATGACTGCAAGAGCACAGCGCAGACTGCTCAATGAGGTGAAGAAGAATCCTAGAGTGTCAGCTAAAGACTTACAAAAGTCTCTGGCATATGCTAACATCCCTGTTAGCGAATCTACGATACGTAAAACACTAAACAAGAATGGATTTCATGGGAGGACACCACAGAGGAAGCCACTGCTGTCCAAAAAGAACATTAATGCAAGTTTACAGTTTGCACAAGAGCACCTGGATGTTCCACAGCCGTACTGGCAAAATATTCTGTGGACAAATGAAACCAAAGTTGAGTTGTTTGGAAGAAACACACAACACTATGTGTGGAGAAAGAGGCACAGCACACCAACATCCAAACCTCATCCCAACTTTGAAGTATGGTGGTGGGGGCATCATGGTTTGGGGCTGCTTTGCTGCGTCAGGGCCTGGACGGATTGCTATCATCGAAGGAAAAATGAATTCCCAAGTTTATCAAGACATTTTGCACTAGAACTTAAGGCCATCTGTCCACCAGCTGAAGCTCAACAGAAGATGGGTGTTGCAACAGAACAATGACCCAAAGCATAGAAGTAAATCAACAACAGAATGGCTTAAACAGAAGAAAATACACCTTCTGGAGTGGCCCAGTCAGAGTCCTGACCTCAACCCGTTTGAGATGCTGTGGCATGACCTCAGGAAAGCGATTTACACCAGACATCCCAAGAATATTGCTCAACTGAAACAGTTCTGTAAAGAGGAATGGTCAAGAATTACTCCTGACCGTTGTGCATGTCTGATCCGCAACTACAGGAAACGTTTGGTTGAAGTTATTGCTGCCAAAGGAGGTTCAACCAGTTATTAAATCCAAGGGTTCACATACTTTTTCCACCTGCACTGTGAATGTTTACATGGTGTGTTCAATAAAAACATGGTGACATTTAATTCTTTGTGTGTTATTAGTTTAAGCAGACTGTGATTGTCTATTGTTGTGACTTAGATGAAGATCAGATCACATTTTATGACCAATTTGTGCAGAAATCCATATAATTCCAAAGGGTTCACATACTTTTTCTTGCAACTGTATGTCGGTGTGCCCTCATGCACCTTTGTCATCGATGTTCATCTCTCACATTAAACAGGACTTGTCACCAAAATATACAGTGCCAAATCTGACAGCACCATGTTGTAGAGCAGGAGAAGCTGAGAAGATTGATATATATTTTTGATTTAGTAATACCTGTAATTTATACTTTTATATCTCTGCTTTTTCTCCCTTCTCTGAACAGCTAGTGGTACTGGGAGGAGGTGTTATCAGTGATTGATAGCATTGTGTGTATAAGTGTGCATAGAGAGATAGCTGTCAGTCACTGATAACACCCCCTCCTGTACTGATAGCTCTTCATAGGGCTGCAGATGTAAATGTACAAATTACAAGTTTTACTGAATCTTTTCCCAGAAAACAATACATCAATCTGCTCGGCTTCTCCTGCCCTATAACATGCTGCCTGCAGATTGCACTGCATTTTTTGGTGACAGGTTCTCTTTAATAACATGGTGCTCCATGGTTTCCACGTTGCTTATTGGCTGTGGTGCCATTTGTCCACTTTCACCACAGCAGCATGCAAATGGTTCACAAACTGTGCAGTTTCAGAAATACTGCAACCCTTGGCCTGAAAGCCAATAATCAACCCATTTATCAACTTTGATAAATAACACTTTTTACCCATAGCAGCAAAAAGCGATATATGTGCAGACAGCCGGCTCCTGACATGTGACTTCCTACTTGAGCTACGTGCTGCTAATGTCGAAAGTTGAAGTCGTTGTAACTGGACTGTGTATATTATTGCTTTGTGCAATCCCCTTACGTAATTTGTGATGTATCTCCAAATTAGATCTTCATGTCATTAGCTTTCTTTTTTTCTATGTATCATTGGTTGTTTTTTTGTCTTGCTTTTCATCAGCAGTCCCTATTAATCTGCCAAAAGCATACAGAATGCCAGTTTTAGAATTCTTCCCACAGACTTGCAAAGGTTGACGTATAAGCAGAAAAAGCTGGTCTGTGCATTAGAAGCATCTAATAAACAGCAAGAAACTGAATCACAAGGAGAGCAGACATTTTTATTTTCTAGAATTTGCACTTGCCAGATACAATATAATATTCTGCTTAATTCCAATCAAAGTAAATGTTCTCTTCCCACTTGCAGATAAATAATGAGTTCCTTAAAAACAATCGATGAACACTGTAATTCTTGCTAGAATCTAAGAAATGAAATGAATATGCTGTAAAAGTCCTGTGTGTGCACTGTAAGTAGGCTATAACCTCAATCACTATTCTAGCAAGAGGGCTCCCGAGATCTAATTGAATTGTTACACTTGGAAAATGGAACAGGATGCTCAACAGGCAAATAGCATATTCATCCCTATCTCCTGATTTCTTCTCCGGTTGACTTTTCCCAGGTGGTCTTTTGTAATTTCACATCTGACCCCAATTACACTACAAGATTATCTTGTGTATTGGATCCTCTTAGAAGTAATATGAGACATTAGATGTACATTTTCATAGCACCTGGAATTTCTACACTACATAACAGGTTGATGTAAAGGAATTAGTGTTGAGCGATGCGAAGCATTCAAAGCGGAATTCGGTCCGAAGATTTGGAAAACTTCTATTCAAAATGAATCGGAATTTCCTTGCGGTTCATGGTAATGAATCAGGTCCTCCTAAAATGGTGGCTGCACATGTTACAAAGCGAAACTAAGTGTAGAGGAGACATGCAAGATCACCCATAATGGCGTGCAGCTAGCCAATCCGCAGATAGCCATTCCCTGTGATGTCACAGCCCTATAAAACCGTCATCCCACGTGGTCTCCGCCATTGTCCTGTGAGCTGAGCATAGGGAGAGACGTGGCAAGCACTCATGCTCTAGGGACAGTGTTGCAGAAAATGATTAATAGAAGAATATTGGAGAGGAACAGTGCAGGGACAGTGCAGGGAGACTTATTCTGCGTCAATTTTATTTATTTATTCCTACATTTACTTATTCCTACATCAACCGTAAACTAAGATATGTAATTCAATACCAATATGCCAGCATGCCAACCAATACCATCCAGTCTGCACCCCTTAGGAGGGTCAGGTCTTAATGACTTTACTTCTTCAAAATCATCCTTCAAGGTCTCCATGTCCTAGAAAAGTCAGCAAGATGCAGAGAGAGGAGGAGCTAGATGTTCCTGATGATATATTCTCATCGATATTTGATGATATGGAAAAGGAAGAAAAAGTAGATGGTAGAAGAAGGGCTACCACCTGTAGGGCAGGAAAGCGCTGGGGTTGGAGAAGTAGGTATGCCAGAGCTGATTAATATTTAGTATTTACTGTCAAATAACCTGCAGGAGATTGCAGGCCAGAACAGCAATAATTTGCATATTGTGCCCACACCTAACCAGCCAAACCTTATACCAGCAACAGTCCCTTTTTAAAGGTGCAGAGTGGCCATTAGCAATGAAGAAGGACTATACAGTGCAGTCTTCATTATTAAATGGAAGGCAGCTAAGGGCTGTGCAGTTCTTCACCGCAGCATAGCTGCGACCTACCTTCAGCATGGCATGCAGTGCTATTTTTCCCATCAGAAAAACCTTTTGCAGGTACAGTATCACAATAGGTCAGTGGTTCACACTTTGCCTTACAACCAAGGGTGTAGTTATAGGGGATGCAGAGTTAATAGCTGCAGCTGGACCCTAAGGCCCCTTTCCACATAGAAAGGCACCAGTATTATAAATGGCATACGGGGGGGTGAGGCTCTAATAACGATTTTACATTAGAAGTAAAGATGGTACCCCTGCGCTGCCGCAAGAACGGTTCCGGTGTGACGTCACACAGGAACCGTTCTTGGATTAACTTTCATCAGCTTCCCCGCATGCACGCCAGCTACCAGCCGGCGCAGCGCAAGCAGGAGAGGGGAGGCTAGAAGACAGAGCAAACTAACTATCTTGATCAGAAAAAGGATTTGGGATCTTATGCGCATCTTACTCAACTGGCAGCATACAATCACAGGTTAGAATGCTGCATATACAAATTACGCTAAACAAAGTTGTTGCATTTTGATGAATCTATTATAGTGTCACAGGGAACCACACAGCACGGGATCCATTTAACCCAATATCTTCTATAAGATTTTACATTAGAGCCCAGAAACTTTAAGTTTAATACCCCTGCTTACAGAAGCAACCTGAGTTGAAATTCAATCAGAGGTGGCACCTGTATGGAGTTTATATGCTTTACCATCTCAAAATCTTATTGAAATTTCTGCATATGAGAGATATAAGGCAAAGCTGTCGGAGCATTGTCTGTAAGATTCACTACTCTAGCTGAAGAAGTAAAAACAGTACCCCTGCGATCTGTGACAAAGGCTTTTCTCCCAGACAACCAGTACCATGCTCTATACTGTCAAAAGGTACAAACTCTGAAAAAACTGTCTACAGAAGATTGACTTTTTCCTGTTGGAGGCGACTCTGGCTTGGTCACGTATCTGTCACGCCCGTGAGGGAGGGAGACACCACACCAGATGAAGAAGGAGAGGGAACAAGAACAAGGCCTGAGAGCAAGGGAAGAAAGAAGGACAACTCCTAGTCAAATCCCTAGTCACAGTCCTGACTGGCTATCAGTATGAACAGACCCCAAAGGTATGTGAGTTCATACGCAGGAGTACCAAGAGTCCTAACTCACTCTATAAGACCCTGGCGATAGTGACAGGACTGAGACTACCTGTTACTCCAGAAAAGAAGGATGACCAGGAGTCTCCCTCAAGCCCACAACAAAGGGCAGTGGAAATACAACACACAGATCAACCAAAACAAAATGCAAAAGGTAAGGGAAACACTTAACTTTCCAGTAGCTATGGCAGCAATAGGAACTCAGCCGAGAACCAAACACCAGCAGACCACAGATACCACTGAAGCTATAAAACGCACAGCATTGTGGGAGAAGCAACTATAAGTAAGGAAGGTTAAATGACCACAATAGCAACACCTGGAGGTTAGAGGTGTGGCCAGTTTCAGAAACAACACAGACGTCTATTGATCCACAAGGAAACCTGTCAGATCAAATCACGTATTGGGAGTCTCACAGATCTTCTGTAACCCACTGTTGCGGGGATGTCCATATGTCTCGGTATGTCCGTGACAGTTTCAAGGCTCTTTAATGGGTTAGAATTTGATTTACATGGTGGCTACAGAGTTGTGATTTTAAAGAGCTCTTTCTTGCTTATGTGACTTCCCATACTCTGAATATAAGGTTATCTACCCTCTTCCCCATCCCTGAAAAATGGAACTTTGCATGCCTCTTTTCTGCCTGTTATTTTCACTGCTACCTGGCTTTTCCCCTCCTTCCCTGTCTTTAGAGGGGATATGTTTCACATGCTGGGCAGCCGATTAAGCAGTTTCAGTGAGTAGCAGAACAAGGAGTAATTACAACACTACCTTATGTCTTGTGATAGAGAGGCTTATGTATTAAATGGAGCTAATGCCCACAAGAGGGGAGATAAATCATGGGAACTGTAGACATTTACATTGGTTATCTTGCCCATAGGAAGCTCCAGCAGCATAAAAACAACTGAGCTACACATAGCTAATGGAAATGAAAATAACTACTTCTGAGTAGTGTTGAGCAAACCCGAACTGTAAAGTTCGGGTCTGTATCAAACTTTACGATTTTTGGTTCCTGGACCCGAACCCGAACTTTGCCTGAAAAGTTCGGGTTCAAGTTCGGTGTTCGGGCATTTAATAAAGCTTGTTGAAAGGCTGCAGGGCAGCCAATCAACAAGCTTTTAAGCTGTGTGCCCTTAGAAGCCATCAAAGCCATGCCTACTAATGGCATGCCTGTGATTGGCCGGTGCATCATGTGACCCAGCCTCTATATAAGCTGGATCACATGTAGCACCGCCCATCAGCTCTCACTAATGAAGGGACAGAAAGCAGGCAGCTGAAGTGAGGGACAGTGTTAGTGCGATTTTTTGTGGGTGCAATACACCATCTTTGCACCCCTGACACAGAAAGCTAATCATAAATCTGGCTGTTAATTCTGTGGGTGACCAACAGCGATTTTTTTGTGTGCAATGCAACATTGTACTTTGTACCCCTGACACACAAATATAATAGTTAATCCGTCTGTTAGTTAGGTGCACGTCATATACCCATTTATTGCGTGAAGTACACCTACACTGCATACGTGACAGGGAAATTGATATAGTTAATCCGTCTGTTAGTTAGGTGTACGTAATATACCCATTTATTGCGTGAAGTACACCTGCACTGCATACGCGACGGGGAAATTGATATAGTTAATCCGTCTGTTAGTTAGGTGCACGTCATATACCCATTTATTGCGTGAAGTACACCTACACTGCATACGTGACAGGGAAATTGATATAGTTAATCCGTCTGTTAGTTAGGTGTACGTAATATACCCATTTATTGCGTGAAGTACACCTGCACTGCATACGCGACGGGGAAATTGATATAGTTAATCCGTCTGTTAGTTAGGTGCACGTCATATAACCATTTATTGCATGAAGTACACCTGCACTGCATACGTGACAGGGAAATTGATATAGTTAATCTGTCTGTTAGTTAGGTGCGCGTCATATACCCATTTATTCAGTGAAGTACACTTGCTCTGCATGTGACAGGTAAAATAATAAAGTTAATATGTCTGTTAGTACAGTGGGTGTCCTCAAAGACAGAGGAGAGCATCAAATAAGGGATGTGGCCCTGGTCGTGGTGCTGCTGGGGTTGGTGGAGCACCTGTTGCAGGGAGAGGACATGGTCGATCTGTGCCAGCTACACGCCCAAATGAAACACCTTCCTCAGGTGCACGTTCAGCGTTATTTTGTAGGCCCGAATACCGGTGTACGAATGGTGAGGCCAGAACAAGTTGAGGCCTCACCATTCGTGGCTGACAGTGCCTCCAGTTCCTTCACATTGTCTCCCATCCGGTCCCCTGCTGAAAGTGCAGAATTGGCACCTGCAGCCCAGGGGAATCTGTCTTTCACCTCACCCTCTTTCAAATCAGACAAGCAGTCTGAGCCCCAAATCATGCAGCAGTCTCTTATGCTTTATGAGGACTCTGCTGGCAGGGTTTCCGAGGGCCGTCCACATAGCCCTGCTCCAGAAGTGGAAGAAATTGAGTACACTGATGCCCAACCACTTATATTTCAGGATGTGGACATGGGAGGACCACGGCAGCATATCTCTGATGATGATGAAACAAAGGTGCCAACTGCTGTGGCTTTCTGAAGTGTGCAGACCGACAAGGCGGGCAGGGGTGAAGAGTGAGTGGAGGATGATGTGGAGGATAATGCCGTTCTAGACCCCACATGGAATTAAGGTCATGCGAGTGACGTGTGCAGTTCGGAGGAAGAGGTGGTGGTCACACAGCACTAGCCGCACAGCAAAAGAGGGAAAAGTATGCAAAAGCAGAGTGGCCGCCCCTAGCCAGTACGCATGCCACTGCCCACCGCACCCAGGGATTGAGCACACCAAAGCCAGCTCCAAGGAGTTCCCTGGTAGACGGATTAACTATGTTCTTCAGACAATGTGCTTACGACAAAACGCCTGAAGCGAGGCATAAATGTTCTAAACCTGAGCACCACCTGCATGACCAGGCATCTAAATGCAAATCACGAGCTGCAGTGGAGTAAACACCTCAAAAAACACAAAAGATCTCAGGCTCCTCCTGGTCCCTCTTCTGCTGCCGTCTTGGCCTCTTCCTCCCCCTCTGGAGTGACAGTGGCACCTGCCACCTTGCTAACAGAGGATGTGGCAGCAACACCACCATATCCGTCACCAAGCATCTCCACAATGTCCAATGGAAGCGTTCAGCTGTCTATCACCCAAACACTGGAGAGAAAAAGGAAGTAACCCTCTACCCACCCGCCATCCCTGGCCCTGAATGCCAACATTTCAAAATTTCTGGCCTTTGAAATGCTGTCATTCCGTCTGGTGGAGACGGAGACTTTAAAAAATTTATGGCGGTGGTAGACTCGCTGCTGATGGCATTTCCACCTAACACCGGGGGCTCAGTGGAAGCACAAGGCGAAGGCAGAGGAGGAGATTGGAGGAGAAGTTGCCAACGCAGCTGTGGCACCGCCAGCACCTCAGAAGGGAGGGTTAGCATAGCCAAAATGTGGAAAAGCTTTGTCAGCACGCCACAACAACCAGCTGATATGGAACGTCTTAGCAGGAGGCAGCATTTCAGCAACATGGTGGAACAGTACGTGTGCACACGCCTACACGTACTGACTGATGAGTCTGCCTCATTCAACTTCTGGGTCTCCAAATTGGGCACATGGCCTGAGCTTGCCCTTTACGCCTTTGAGGTGCTGGCCTGCCTCGCGGGGAAGGTGATCACAGACAAGCGCAACCGCCTGTCCACAGCCAATGTGGACAAGCTCACGTTCATTAAAATGAACCAGGCATGGATCCCACAGGACTTATGCGTACCTTGTGCAGAATAGACAAGTATACTGGCCGCACCCAGCCATTGTTATACTCTAGCGCACTTTCTCTTTGTTTTCATTGTTTTCTTTTTTATATTTCCCAATGTTTTGCGGTCTTACTAAATTTATAAAAAATAAAATAAAATAAAAAATAAAAATAAAAAACTACAAAAAATAGTGTTGGCTATCTCCTCCTCCACCACTTCCACCTACACTGCCACGTCCACCGCCTCCTCAACCGCCTACTCCACTTTGACATCCGCCTCCTAGTTCAAGATCATTATTTTATTTTTATTTTTTATTCTATGTTATTATGACCCTATCCACATTTATTTGCAGGGCTATTGTCCTGCTCTTGCCCCTATGTTGCTTCCTTTTGCAGCCCTCTAGCCCTTTCTATGAATTTTTTAGAGCCATTTTAGTGCCCCAAAGTTCGGGTCCCCATTTACTTCAATGGGGTTTGGGTTGTCAGTCAAGTTCGGGTCAAGTTTGGGTCCCAAACCCGAACTGTGCGACGAAGATCGGCCAAACCCGGTGAACCCTAACTTCCAGGTGTTTGCTCAACCCCACTTCTGAGCTATTTGGGCATTTATAAGCTTGGGAAGCCCCTTTGATGGGGCTGTCTTGTTTCAAAACCCCAGTATCAAATACCCTACTGGGAAAAACTGAAGTAATAGAGGATAATTCCTCATTCAGGACCCCCCAATATAAAGATGGAGTAGAGAGCAGCTACAGTGTCTCTCCAACCTTTACCTGCATTACATGGGGAAACCACTGGTTTTACAGTGGATTATTGAACACTTCCTAAAGACTTTTATTAAATATTATTGCTGATAATTGAGGGTCTCATCTTATTTTTAGGAGCTCTTGTAATAAAAAAGGATTTTCCAAAGCAGACAACCCTTTAAATGTGTAGAAATGGAAACCTTTTGAAAAGTCAACAGTGCACTGCTCACTTAACTTCTTGACAACACAAATTCCTTTCTGATTTTCCCAATCACAAGTTTATTTTGAACCCACTTTGCTATAAAAACAAATTATACATGTTCTTGCTGAATTAATCTTAAAGCATGAGGCATTTTCAAAAATGTCTCACATTTGAGGTGAAATAAACTTTAAGGCTTTTTTCACACTCTTCAAATATAAACAGAACTCAGATGCTGGACGTAATCAGCTATATTTCATACAATTGCATAAGTTGCCTATATACTCTAAATGAAATAGTAAACCCATACCTCACAGTACGTTAGGATATGTTCACATATCCACTAAAGGTAATCCGGTAGTCTGTCCCAGCAGATGAACCGTATCTGGAAGAGTGGGAATCTACCACACACCGCCGGTTTCCTATTGACTATAATGGAATCTGACGGAGATTACCTTTAAAGGAGATGTGAACCTACCCTTTAGGCACATTCAGATGGCTGTATGCTGTCTGGAAAAATGTGTATACGTTTTTTGCGGACAGTTCAATATTTCTGCATTTTTTGCAGATCCATAGACTTCACATCCTGATTTTTACTGCCAAGTATAGGACATGTTTTATTTGTTTTGCGGAGCCATAGAACAGAAGAAAAGGGCCCCATTGAAGTGAATGGGTCTGCATCTAATGCGCAAAAAAACGGATCCAAATTTTTGCGGACAGCATATGGCTGTCTGAATGAGCCCTTATTCTGTGGGATGCTTTCTGTATTGAAAAATATAGCTGACTATACTTATAAAGATATGCTAAAAGACATATGCCAAAAAGACAATTTTTTGTTTTACTGATTTTTGTACATGAGCTCCTTTGTAGTTGTTCTGCATGGCCATTTTTGTAGAATGCTTAGTTAAGTAACTACATACAGTTATATACATACAGTATAGCTCCATCATTTATGTACTTTATTAGAGTTGCTGTGACAGTGTAAGACACTCTCCTGTTCTGCGATCCACTGGGGCCCCCAGGGGTCCTCGTGGAGCTCGGCCTGCTGGGGACCCCGTTGGAGTAGTGGGACAGGTCACGCATGTGCCTGGGGAGTCTTTGGTTCCGACTCCTTTGCGGGCAGACGGGGAGGTGCGTCCGCAAGGTCGGCGGTCTCAGAGGCAGATTGACCCGACTGGTGGCAGCACGCAGAGGCTGGTCCTGTCTCCGGTATCACCTGCTGGTTCTGTTCCGGCGTCTGTGCCAACGCGATTGTGTATTCATACTGAGCCGCTCAAGGTGGTTTGCAAAAGGATACGCGGCCGAACGTACGCGCATCTTATTCGCTACGCCGGCCGCTGATGGGGAAAATACCTGTACGTAAATTCTAGTAGATTAGAGGGCAGGCATGGGTTAAGTGACTAAGGACCAGCCTAGGCCGCACAAGTGTCAGGGATTAGGATCATTATATGACCTATGAGCAATAGACACATGGCACTTTGTGATTAGCTAGCAGGTACTTAAAAGGTTATCTCCATGGTTGGTCAGTGCCCACTGTTGTTTTGACAACCCTGGTGTATGTTGCAGTCCATATTCTCCCAGACTTACCTGTGCATGACCTCTGACTTCCTCGATTTATCTCTAGAGACTGCCTCTGGATATATCATCTTTGCTGAGCAGTTTGTCTCATGTATGACCTTCTCATCCCTAGGTACCACGTTACACGGACTAATACTGCGCATAAGAACTTTGGCCTGGTCACTGGCTGTCCCCTTGGTGTTTCCCTGCACAGGTTATTATTCGGGTTGGTTACCTCTATATGCTCACTGTTTGGACTGTACTGCCGTTTATTTAATAAATCCACTATTGTTTAACCTCTGTCTGGTTGCTTGGGGTTCTGCACCATTACAGACAGCTTGCAGAAAATCAATTGAGTTGAAATTAAAATATGAACTCGTTTTCAGTGCAGTTAGCAGTTTCATTGTGCTATATTGATCAACTTAATTTTATAATGGTCATATAATTCCACACTGCTGAAAATGCTTCCAAAAAAATCATGCTACCCTGCATGCAATGCAATTACTTGCTGAGGGCTTATTATTTGACAGGATAAAAGCCTGGTTAGCATCATTTGATTTCCTCAGTTCTAATGTCAAAAATGTTGTTTTTCCAGAATTGTACCCAGAGCAGTAAGATAAACATGAATGAGGTGATATGGTTGATTTTCATGAGCTTTCATACAGTATATTACATGCATTATGTATGCATATTTTAGGATATAGTATACATATATAAATCTTCCTATTTTGCACTACAATTAGACCTTACCCAGATGACCTATTATCGTGATAGATTATGATATAGAAACGGGGATATAAATTGATTTAAAATACTTTCAGATCTAACTTGGGTTGGTATTTAAAGGGGAAAGCCAAGTTTGAAGACCTTAAAGGGGTTGTCTGAGATAATGAAAAACTTCGAACAAGACCCAGAATTGTGTAAAATAAAAAATGATGCTATACTTCAGCGATGTTATCCGTGGCACCGGTAAAGTCGTCCTGCCGTGTGTTTATACAGACTGCATGTGACTGCTGCAGCCAATCACAATCCTTATTGGTATGCTGGTCACAGTGAAAAGCACAATGATATGCAGCTGTACGGGGGCGAGACTGCTGCAGCCAATCACTGTCCTCATAGCATATATGAAAAGAGTGACTTTTTAAAATTACCTTTATTTAATATTTAAGCGGGTATAGGTATGTATATACCAACAGTGATGAACTGCAATTACTGAAATTAATCAGTGGGTGAGTAGTAACCCCCAAGACGAAAAACAAACATGGTGACAAGGTAAAGATTCAAATACGGGTAAGGGGAGAAATATGCGAATTGTTTATAACATGACGGTCTATAAACTCTAGAAACAGGCATTATCCGTTGGCATGCTCCTTATGGTCTCTTTTGAATAATATTTTTTTTATGTATATTTCTCTGTTTTTATTTCCTTCATGATCTCTCCAGAGATTGTCTGGATAGACATCTAAAATATCAAAATGTGGTTGAGTGATAAATAGGAATAGAAATAGAGAAATAAGGATATGAAGAGACCTAAGATGATAATAATAGTATCGCAAAATGTGTCATGACAGTAGATTAATATATCCCCCAAAAAAAACACAAAAATAATATAATTTTACCAAGACAAAAATCATAGGCAACAGTAATAAAATGTATAGCATCTGTTTATTCTTTATTTCCTAGAATATGTGAGAGATATAAAACATCCACAGATTCTGTTTTAAACCAATGCTATATATACTTTCTTTATAGTATCAAGTTATCATCATAATGAATTACTAAGGCTACTTTCACACTAGCGTTCGGGTGTCCGCTCGTGCGCTCCGTTTGAAGGGGCTCACGAGCGGCCCCGAACGCATCCGTCTGGCCCCAATGCATTCTCAATGGATGCGGATCCACTGAGAATGCATCCGCCTGCCAGCGTTCAGCCTCCGCTCCGCTCAGTGAGCGGACACCTGAACGCTGCTTGCAGCGTTCGGGTGTCTGCCTGGCCGTGCGGAGGCGAGCGGATCCGTCCAGACTTCTAATGGAAGTCAATGGGGACGGATCCGCTTGAAGATTACACCATATGGCTCAATCTTCAAGCGGATCCGTTCCCCATTGACTTACAATGCAAAGTCTGAACGGATCCGCTCAGACAACTTTCACACTTAGAAAATTTTCTAAGTTTTAATGCAGACGCATCCGTTCTGAACGGATGCGAACGTCTGCATTATCGGAGCGGATCCGTCTGATGAAACATCAGACGGATCCGCTCCGAACGCTAGTGTGAAAGTAGCCTAAGTTGCCTCCGTATGAAATGGTCTGTATCTTGGAGTGCAGGGCACAGTTCACATGAAACAGATTTTCTTCCCTTCTTCTTAGCAGATGGATGTGAACACAAATAGATGATATGTTTCAGGTGAACTGGCAGTGTGATTAGTGATTCCTGAATGCATCACAACCATATCAATGTGTTTAAATTTGACATGAATCCAAGCGCATGCTCACACTCTGCGTTATTTTCGCATGGAATAACTGGACTAATCTGGACCTGCTTAATTGTAAAAGAACATGATACACTTGGGACTCATGGACACAGAACTACAACAAACCAGCAGCCTTAACCCATGGGAACTCGATTGGCATTTTTGCATGCTTGTATCTGTTTTTCAGTCTGCTAAATTTATTTTTATAAACGGAAAATGCAAATGTGATCGCACACTACATCCAGCACTCTGCCCTCCATGCTGGATGAGACATTGGTTTATATTTTGGCCAAAGCATAGTAAGCCACTCACCGCGTCAAGGTCGTCTCATGAGTGGTCCCTAACTCTTGTTCCTACCTGTTCATGGGCCATGACAGCCACATAAAATCCAGGGAATGCAGGTCAGCATGCAAGCCAAGTACACTTTGCTTGTAACCCCGTCCGGTGCCATTACAGCTTTCATCGGATCCAGGGATGCAAGTACCAACATGCATGCTGAACCCACCATATACTTCTCCTGGAGCCAGATGGCTAATGGTAGGTTCTATATAAGCAGACTCAGTTTTATACTGACTTTAAAACCAGCCTCAAGGACAGATTAACTTGTCAGGTGTGCAATGACTCCAAGGAGATCGCCACGCCTCCAATATATACTACAAAGAAAAAAACTGAGTCTGCTTGTATAGAACCTACCATTAGCCATCTGGCTCCAGGAGAAGTATATGGTGGGTTCAGCATGCATGTTGGTACTTGCATCCCTGGATCCGATGAAAGCTGTAATGGCACCGGACGGGGTTACAAGCAAAGTGTACTTGGCTTGCATGCTGACCTGCATTCCCTGGATTTTATGTGGCTGTCATGGCCCATGAACAGGTAGGAACAAGAGTTAGGGACCACTCATGAGACGACCTTGACGCGGTGAGTGGCTTACTATGCTTTGGCCAAAATATAAACCAATGTCTCATCCAGCATGGAGGGCAGAGTGCTGGATGTAGTGTGCGATCACATTTGCATTTTCCGTTTATATATGTATTTCGCCATAGTGATCTGCACCTACAGGCAGGTTGTGCTGACCCAACCCCTTATTTTTTTCTTTGTAGTATATATTGGAGGCGTGGCGATCTCCTTGGAGTCATTGCACACCTGACCAGTTAATCTGTCCTTGAGGCTGGTTTTAAAGTCAGTATAAAACTGAGTCTGCTTGTATAGAACCTACCATTAGCCATCTGGCTCCAGGAGAAGTATATGGTGGGTTCAGCATGCATGTTGGTACTTGCATCCCTGGATCCGATGAAAGCTGTAATGGCACCGGACGGGGTTACAAGCAAAGTGTACTTGGCTTGCATGCTGACCTGCATTCCCTGGATTTTATGTGGCTGTCATGGCCCATGAACAGGTAGGAACAAGAGTTAGGGACCACTCATGAGACGACCTTGACGCGGTGAGTGGCTTACTATGCTTTGGCCAAAATATAAACCAATGTCTCATCCAGCATGGAGGGCAGAGTGCTGGATGTAGTGTGCGATCACATTTGCATTTTCCGTTTATATATGTATTTCGCCATAGTGATCTGCACCTACAGGCAGGTTGTGCTGACCCAACCCCTTATTTTTTTCTTTGTAGTATATATTGGAGGCGTGGCGATCTCCTTGGAGTCATTGCACACCTGACCAGTTAATCTGTCCTTGAGGCTGGTTTTAAAGTCGGTATAAAACTGAGTCTGCTTGTATAGAACCTACCATTAGCCATCTGGCTCCAGGAGAAGTATATGGTGGGTTCAGCATGCATGTTGGTACTTGCATCCCTGGATCCGATGAAAGCTGTAATGGCACCGGACGGGGTTACAAGCAAAGTGTACTTGGCTTGCATGCTGACCTGCATTCCCTGGATTTTATGTGGCTGTCATGGCCCATGAACAGGTAGGAACAAGAGTTAGGGACCACTCATGAGACGACCTTGACGCGGTGAGTGGCTTACTATGCTTTGGCCAAAATATAAACCAATGTCTCATCCAGCATGGAGGGCAGAGTGCTGGATGTAGTGTGCGATCACATTTGCATTTTCCGTTTATATATGTATTTCGCCATAGTGATCTGCACCTACAGGCAGGTTGTGCTGACCCAACCCCTTATTTTTTTCTTTGTAGTATATATTGGAGGCGTGGCGATCTCCTTGGAGTCATTGCACACCTGACCAGTTAATCTGTCCTTGAGGCTGGTTTTAAAGTCAGTATAAAACTGAGTCTGCTTGTATAGAACCTACCATTAGCCATCTGGCTCCAGGAGAAGTATATGGTGGGTTCAGCATGCATGTTGGTACTTGCATCCCTGGATCCGATGAAAGCTGTAATGGCACCGGACGGGGTTACAAGCAAAGTGTACTTGGCTTGCATGCTGACCTGCATTCCCTGGATTTTATGTGGCTGTCATGGCCCATGAACAGGTAGGAACAAGAGTTAGGGACCACTCATGAGACGACCTTGACGCGGTGAGTGGCTTACTATGCTTTGGCCAAAATATAAACCAATGTCTCATCCAGCATGGAGGGCAGAGTGCTGGATGTAGTGTGCGATCACATTTGCATTTTCCGTTTATATATGTATTTCGCCATAGTGATCTGCACCTACAGGCAGGTTGTGCTGACCCAACCCCTTATTTTTTTCTTTGTAGTATAAATTTATTTTTAGTATGTGCCTTTTGTTATATATCTAGTGGACAATATTATGATACCCATACCATGCCAGGTTGGAAAAAGGTGTGATAAAATCATGAATTTTTCCTTCCCATCTAATATATATATTTTTTCTATGAGGAAAATAATGACACAATTTTATATTTTGTATTGGTTTTTCTAAGTATTGTGGGGTGTTAAAACTTTTTGTATGTCACAGGTGAATATGTTTGCACAGGTGTCCTGCGTGATCCGGACTGATTATTTTGCCTGCCCTGGATTCCAATGTCCCTCCTTGTGGGCGGATATTCCAGAGGTGAGCCTTATTTCAGCCCGGTACACGCCAAACGCCATAGATCATGACTAAGGACAACATCGTCCGAAACGCGTAGATCGTGGGGACAAGTGGGTCATGGTGTCACTGTCGCTGTATGCACCGATATGTTGGTGATCTGAATAAAGACCGGGAATTTTTCATTACGTCCATCTGGTGCTGGAGCATTTCTTTTATCGTGCATCTAAGGGGAGAAATCTCTAACCCGAAAGGATTACAGGGTTAAAGAAAGGAAAGAGCTTCCCCTAGAGGTCTGCTATACCCAGGGCGACCCCCTTATGGTGGAGGTTCCCTGTCCCCGAACCTAGTGCTAACCGGTCCCTAGAAATCCCTACACAAAAAGATGCTCAAGGATGGTACGGTGGAGAGTGAATCGTGATCCTAATGGATGAAAGTCACCCTTACTCTCTTAAACCAAAAGAACAATTAATTATATACACAAATCCCCGACGCGTTTCGCCTAACATTTATCAGGCTCATCAGGGGGTAAAGTAATGGATGAGTACTGTGTGATACAATTATGATACTTAGCTTTGCCCGTAAAACCGGATTTTTTGTGGACAAACCTCCATTCCTCCCGTTTGCACCTTGAGCGTGATAAAGAGGCCTATTTCTTTCTTTGGGTGACCTGCAAAAAATATATAGTGGTTTTGACATCTGGCCGCAAAGCTAAGTATCATAATTGTATCACACAGTACTCATCCATTACTTTACCCCCTGATGAGCCTGATAAATGTTAGGCGAAAAGCGTCGGGGATTTGTGTATATAATTAATTGTTCTTTTGGTTTAAGAGAGTAAGGGTGACTTTCATCCATTAGGATCACCATTCACGCTCCACCGTATCATCTTTGAGTACTTTCCTGTGTAGGGATTTCTAGGGACCGGGTAGCACTAGGTTCGGGGACAGGGAACCTCCACCATAAGGGGGTCGCCCTGGGCATAGCAGACCTCTAGGGCCTCTACGGGAAGTGCTTTCCTTTCTTTAGCCCTGTAATCCTTTCGGGTTAGAAATTTCTCCCCTTACCCGTATTCAAATGTTTAGCCTGTCACCATGTTTGTTTTTCGTGTTGGGGGTTACTACTCCCCCACTGATTAATTTCAGTAATTGTAGTTCAGCACTGTTGGTATATACATACCTATACCCGCTTAAATATTAAATAAAGGTAATTTTAAAAAGTCACTCTTTTCATATATGCTATTTACTTCTAGAACTATTGTGACAAAGCATCTTCTAAGAAAACTTTTAATGCTGATAGTAAATTCAATCTCTGTCCTCAGCGTTAGACCACGGAGGACTGTGATTGGCTGTAAAAATCTGCAACACAAGTATCTGTCCTGTGTGGAGGTACCCACAGTACTTTATCGCAGAGGTGCACATTGTATTATACAGGTGAAACTCGAAAAATTTGAATATCGTGCAAAGTTAATTTATTTCAGTAATGCAACTTAAAAGGTGAAACTAATATATGGGATAGACTCATTACATGCAAAGCAAGATATTTCAAGCCTTTATTTGTTATAATTTGGTTGATTATGGCTTACAGCTTATGAAACCCCAAAGTCACAATCTCAGGTACCCTTTGCTCAGGGGGTATGGATTAATTAGCTGGCTAGAGTGTGATACTTTGAGCCTAGAATATTAGAATTTTGTGAAAAGGTTCAATTTTAAGCTGCATTAATGCAATTCCTATTAATTTGGATTAAAATAAATGGACTTTTGCATGATATTCTAATTTTTGGAATTTCACCTGTAGATTTGACACATCTTGTTAGAAGTTAGACACTTCCTTATCTCATTTTGCTTATATTACAACATTATTGTGTGCCCAAAAAAAACTGTCACAAACCATTAAAGGGATTCTCCGGGCTTTTAATATTGATCACCTATCCTCAGGATAGGTGATCAATATCAGATTGGAGGGGGTCCGTCACCTGGTACCCCCGCCGATCAGCTGTCTCCTCTCTCTCTTCCAGGTCGCCATAAACATAGCAGCAGTGAGCCGGAAGATAGAAGGGAGACCGCACGCGTGCACTGCACGCACCTTCCCTTCATACATCTCATTCGCAGGGGTGCTAGATGTGGGACCCCTGCCAATCTGATATTGATCACCTATCCTGAGGATAGGTCATAAATATTTAAACCCCTTTAATAACTCTGGTACATTTTTAGACTTGACAAAGCCCCACCTCCTTCCCTAGTCACATTACGTACACATACAGTTCTAGCCAATGTCATTATGTATTCAATGGGGAGAGATGACCTGCTGTCAGCCACTTCTGGTGGCATCTTATCTCCTGGGAGAGCAGAAGAATAGGGTGAAACTTTTCATTTTGACTGATCATCTGGTGGGGGAGAGTTGGGAGCTCCCCATACACACTAGGTTGTCTGCCAAAACCCATCATTCTCAGCAAGTTCGGCAAACAACGCACTAATGTGTAATGTGGGACTTAAGACACAAGTAAAGGGACACTAAACCAGAATCCAAACAAATAAAAAGAACAAGAGACAAAATATTAACATAATCTTATTTTTCTTGCTACTCTCCTGTACTATATTACAATTGCAGACCATAAAACATATAATAGAAAATCAGTGTACTCTTCTGTCAGGCTGCAGCCATGTCTTCTCCCCCTCCCTCTACCCCCTCTGATGCTAGTGCATGTGAGAAAGGAAGTTTATAAGAAATGGGCTGGATTAGGCTTCTACAAAGCAAATGTGGCCATTTTGTTGGAAGGAATCTTTTAGTTACCAATAGTATGAAATAAATACAGTGCCATCCATAGTGTCAATAGTACCATTAGTAGTACACACAGTAACACCAACCAGATGTACCTCACTGACTCACAGTGGCGACAGTCATGGCATTTTTGTGGCAGAAGCAATCTTATAGATTGCTCATACAGTGATATAATCAGTATACATAATACATACTAATGTACACACATCAGGACAGCACTGTTTACACAGCCAAATGTGGCCTCCATTACAGGTCTACAGCTTTCCATAGCTCCACAAAGGTAAATCTATCTGCTTAATTATGTCTTTATAATTACTGCTTTCTATATTGTGGCAAAATTAGGCACTTTTTCCTTTCAGGATCTTTGGAAATAATAAATGTGCAGGTACGGTGTAGACCAAACTGGGCATGAAGCTTACTCATTGTTGACCTGACAGTACAGGGTATATGTGATTATACTCTATATTCTAAATAGGGGAGCACTGTGTATACACTACTGTATGTACTAAGTGTGCTGGGACTGCTGGGTGACAACAATCAGGGACCACAAGTTGGGTACATGGTCCTGATAGGATATATGATAGATTGCAGCATTGTGTGTATGCTATATAACTATATGCCCTCCATCCGGGCACACCTGATGTTGCAGCATGTTGCATGTCACATTGCGACTCCATTGAAATACATTATAGGAAATGGACAAACGTCGCTTTCTAGCCATAACCTTTAGTGTTGCCTGACACATGCCACCATATAGCCGAACCCTAAGAGCTTGGGAAAGCTGGGGAAGAATCTCTGTGAAACTGCAGTGGACAAATGTAATTACAATTCCTCAACATTGTAGCATAGCTAGGCAGAATTGCCTGTCAGAGTCCTGGAAAATCTGAGTAGCATAGCATGTGGAGCTGTAATAGAGACTGCTAAATGCTAAATCTGCCTAAATAAATCCCAAATTGTGCCATAGACTAGAGGCTCATTTTCATATATTAAAGCATAATTTTTCTCAGCAATGCGGGCACATATGAACATGGGACCAACATAGCTGCCAAGCACACATGTAACAGGTCAGTCAGTTTCATAGTTGCAAATCTGCTGACAGATGCCCTATTTTTCGTCAAAAAATATGCCCTGTTTAATTTCTTAATATAGTTCTATGGTGGTAAATTACAGAATTTAAAGTGCATGCGTGGGATTACAGAGCTAGACTACAGCACAATGAAGGCCCTGTCGGTCTAAGAAAGGAGAGGAACTGCAGTGCACCAAGGGGCTGGGGAACACCACGGGGTGCACTGAAGCCATAACTAGTGAATTAATTAAAACAACGATATAAAGGTAATTTTTTAACACCAGGCGGTATGTCTGGTTTAATAGTATTGATCCTGCTGACTGGTCCTCTTTAAAGGCCTTTTTAAACTATAGGTCCTCAGTCTACATGTACCTATGACTACGCCAGATAAGATTTTCTTTTTCCCTTAAGGGGAACAAACGTATGTCCCTTACCTTTTTGTAGTAAACTTTTGGCAGCTTCCCTCATCAAAGACCAGATGGTAAGTGTGAAATGTAAGCGAGTGGATGGGAAGAGACAAACAAGACAGGGAAAAATGAAGAGAGAGAGAGAGAGAGAGCATGAAATGAGTTGTGAAACAGTAGAATGAAGACATGATCACCAAACAAGGCTACAACACAGAGAGACATGCAGTACAACAATACCGACTTAGGGTGCATTCACACGTCAGTATTTTTACCTTTCCAGATAAACGTTCCTGTTTTTTGCGGATCCGAAAATCTGGATGACATGAGGATGCTTTTAGCATGTCATCCGATTTTTTGACGTATCCATTGACTAGAATGGGATGACGGAACGCAAAATCGGAAAAATAGTAGGACAGGGTATATTTTTTTTCCAGGATCCGAATAACGGAACCCACGGAATGGAACGGAATCACGGAATCGGAGAGCACCATGAGTGCTCTCCTATTATTTGCGGATTCCATTGAAAATGAATGGATCCGCATAACGTTCCGTTTTTAATCGGAACGGATGCGGAACACCAAAACGGACGTGTGAATGGACCCTTATGCTGCTCACTCAGGGGCGTAACTAAAAGCTCATGGCCCCTGGTGCAAGGTTAACCAAAAGGAATACATGGATACCCACTAAACAATGTAAAATAATGTACCACTACACGATATAATGAAACCATACACAATTTTATTATAATCACATAAATACTCATGATTGACACAGCACAAGGTTAAAAAACACAATTAAAAAAGCTCTAGGGCTGGGGGTGCATGATTAGCTGGTCAAGTGCAAAATGCGATCAGCAAAGAAGATTTAGTTCATCAACAGTGATAAAATCACTAATTTAATCTATATAGAGAAAGAAAAGATGGTATATGCACAAATACAGTATGGGCCAGATTTATCATGACTCTGACAGCTCACTCCACTTTCACATATGGCTAAAGTCAGTTTTAGCCAAGTCAGATTTATGATCGGCCCTTTAAGACTGTAATAAATGTGGTTTGACGGTAGCAGTTTATCCGTCTGTAAGCAGCTTTACAAAAGTCGCAAGATAAGCATGGAGTGAAAGTGCGACTTTTTTGCGACTTTTTAAATAGTCCCAATAGTAAATCTGTCTAGAGATTCATTTACATAAGAAAACACGCCCACTTTCAGAAAACTGGCGAGCATAGTGCAGAGCAGAAAAAAGTCGCAAATTTGTGCGCAGTTTTAGCGTTTGGGACTTTTTTGGGGACTTTTTCACTCCATTATTCTGACCTGAGCTAATGATAAATCTGGCCCAGTGTGTACCACTGGCGCCACAGTATGACTATAATGTCTGCACAGAGAAAAATCAATGAAGATAGTCTTACAATTATACCGACCACAATCCAGACCTAAAACCAGGCACCACCAGTCCACTCCCCGACGCGCGTTTCGCGTGTTGCTTTCTCAAGGGAAGTGATGCAAGGGTTCAGCTTGGGACAATATTGCCTCGCTGCTTTGTGGCCAGGGGCAGGGAAACACATAACCTTCGTGCTGCCTGAGGCAAAAATTCAAATGGCACCCCCATGCCAAATTCTTGACCTAACCTATTCCCTCCAGCCAGAGGTGTAACTTGACCAGCATGCACTTTCTATAATACCAGTGTCTTCTTATGTGGCACAAGGGTCTTTGGGCCCCTCAAGCTCCTCTCCTGGGCCCGGTAGCAACTGCTACCTCTGCGCCCCCTATAACTACGCCCCTGTTCTCACTGCCGCTATACTCAGTGATTTTTGCATATTTAGTTCATGAATTTCATATGCACTTACCTTTGGTACATAGACACATACAGTAGCTAGAAGCCATGCATAGCTACAAGCTAGTATAACATGGAAATAACATTCATTTTCTTATCTGAATTTCTAGGCACTTAGGAATAATACATGTAAATCTATTATGGTAGGATTGATTTATGTATCTATACACCAGGATTTCTGTTCACCTATGATAAGCAAGGGGAAGTAGCAGCATGACTAATCCACCTCATGATCTGTATGGTAAGCTCCAAATAAATATACTATTTTATAGTAATCATTTTTTTCATGCAGTGACCAGACCTGAGCTCATCTTCTAAACATTTGATATGGTAGCAGCATGGAGCAACTGAATGAATGAGATGGTCCATTACATACACCATGTTGGCATTGCCTAATATCTACAAATGAAGACCAATACATTTTCTATAGAAGAATATCCTTTACAGTACATACTGTATGTACCCTAACCTGCTAAAATGGTTGTATTTTTCATTAACCTCTTACAGGGGTTTTCTGGGAATTAATAAAATGAAAATACTTAAATATTACTTTATTATAAATCTATTACCAAATACATACATTTCTTTAGTTATAATGACTCATTTTGTCTAGGGAGAAATCATTAAGGGGTTCTCCAGGAATTGAGAAAATGAAAATACTTAATTATTACTTTATTATAAATACATTCCCAGATACATTTCTTTAGCTAAAATGGCTTTTGTCTAGGCAGCAATCATTAGGAAAAACAAAATGGCTACCATCCTAGTAGTGCACTCAAAACCTGTCCTATTCACACAGCACTGAGCTAAAGAGCTGCCTCATCCTCTTCTCTGCTCTGCTTGTCAGGGATTATGATCCTGAATGCAGCTAAGATCTTTAGCTGAATCTCTGTAGGAATGGAGTTCATGAGGAGACAAGAAGTACAGAGAGGACAGACGGGACAGATTGTGGTAATCTGTTGCAGTGGTAATGGAGACAGCAAACAAGCACTGCTGCTCATTAGTCGTATTCCCACCTCTTCTCTGTACTTCATGTCTCCTCATGAACTCCATTCCTTCTAATATTTAGCTAAAGATCTTATTAAACTGTATTCAGGATCATAATCCCTGACAAGTAGAGCAGAGAGGAGGATGAGGCTGCTCTTTACCTCACTGTTGTGAAGTAACTTGTCCTCTTGTATGATTAGGACAAGTTTTGCGTGCACTAATAGAACAGCGGCCATTTTATTTCTCCTGATGATTGCTCCCCAGAGAAAATGAGCCATTAATGGATGCTTATTAGCCAGACCCTCTTTTTACTTTATGTCTCCTCCTGAAGTCCATTCCTATAGAGATTCAGCTGAAGATCTTATCAGCCATATTCAGGATCATAATCCCTGACAAGTAGGAGAGGAGGATGAGGAAGCTCTTTACCTTACTGCTGTGAAGTAACTAGTGTTGTTAAGTAAACCTCTTGTGTGATTAGGACAGGTTCTGTATGTACTAATAGGATGGTGGCCATTTTATTTCCCCTGAAGATTGCTCCCCGGCCAAAAAAGCCATTATAACTAATGAAAGGTATTTCAAAATATATTTATAATAAAGTAATATTTAAGTATTTTCAGCTATATTACTTTCTTTATTCCAAGAGAACCCCTTCATGGACATGCATGGACCAGGATGCAGATTTTTTTCATGTCAACATTTCAAAAGCCAACTTTTTATTACATTGATGAGATTTTGATTTTTTGTTGGGCACCATTTTGGGGCTCATTCAATGTATTGTATAACTTTTAAAACATTTTTTGAATGACAGCTTGAAAAAACACTTCAATTTCCCTACTGTTTTGGAGGTTTCGTTTTCATGGCGTACAGCATATGCTATAGGCGGTATAAAAACCTTATTGTGCGAGTCAGTATGATTGTGGCAATACCAAATGCATATATTTTTTTATGCCCTATTACACTGTACTTTTAAAATAATTAGCTTTTGTTTCACCGCATTGAAAGAGACATAATATTTTCATTTTTTTGTTGAGTAAGCTGTGTGAGGACTGTGTTTTTTACTTCTATGGTGCAATATTTAATGTCAGCTACTGTAAAAACTGACATAAGCCAGGGCTGAATAAATAGATATCTACATGACAGGCCTGGGGTCCTTTTTCAGGTTGCCATAGCAACACCTCAGCACCTTGTGTGGTGAGGGCTGACGAGATGAGAGAGCGACCCCTTCTTGTCTCTAACCATTGCCATTGACTGTTTAATCTAAAGGGTTTAACTGTAGCTGGAATTGGAGTTCAGTGAAATCATGTGATGGCATGAGCCTGTGACTGGGCTTAAAATAAAGACGTTACAAATGCCATAGACTGCAATAATACATTTTTGAAGTCTGTGGCATAAGTGATTGATTGATTGCATGTTCTATTCCCCTAGGGGAACAAAAATAAATGAAAAAATTGTAATAGTTTTTATAGATATAAGAAAGCAAAAGTAATAAACATTCAAATCACCTCCTTTCCCAATTTTGCACATACAAATAAATTAAAAAATTAACGTACATAATTGGTATCATCATCACATCTGAAAATGTCTGAACTAATTATCCTGCATAGTGAATGCAAGAAACAAAAAAAAATCTAAATGCCAGAATCTTTACTTTTTTGGGCACCTTGACCTCTGAAAAAATTCTATAAAAAGTCATTAAAAAGTTGTATGTACCCTGAAATAGTAACAACAAAAACAAATACTCACAGCATTCACACAGCTCAAGTGTCAAAATATGGTGACAAAAAGCATTGCTGTATTTTTTAAAAAAAGTAGCAAGGCATAAAAAACAGTATATACATTCAGTATTGCTGTAATCATACTGACCTATAGAGCAAAGGTAATGTGTCAAAGAAAAGTATAAAGTTATGGCTCTTGGAAGCAAGCAAGAAAAACTAAATATGAAACATTTTATGACATCAGGGGGTTAACTTTGTGTTTCCGTACCATGGGCCATTTTAAACAATTGAAGAATCAAGTTAAATTACTAATGAGCATGCTGTATTTCAGTAACATCATTTTAATGTTCAAGAAAAAACAAACTCATTTTAAACTGGTTGCAACCAGCAAACTAAACAATTCAGGATTGGAATACAATAGATGGTCATCAAATAATAAAAAAAAAAAACTTTTATTTATGTATGTATGGCATCCCACCCATATAAATCAAAATATCAGCTCCCTTTTCTGATCAGAGAAGTGTTTGCCAACTGCATAATGCCTAAGCTACATTTATGTTTGGACTATTGGTAAAAATAAAAAGTAAAAACGGAAGATTTTACAGCACAATAAGAGTAATGGTGCACTGACTGAGCAGACAATTATCCGGAAGAAACTCTCCCTTCTCCAAAATTTGCCTGCTTGTCAGAAGAGTTGAGAATTTATTTACATGTACCAATAATCTCCACTGTTTGTTTGTTTCAATGGGTGATCATCGCCTTATTTTCGGGTGCAAGCTTTCATGCAAACATTATTTATGACTAGACATTAAGCACGTTACAATAACGGGCGCTAGAACAGTAGTGCATAAACATTAGTAGGAACAGTCTATATTAAATGGCACTGGCACTGACTGTGGCTGTGGCTGGTGGCCAAGACTGTTGACTGTGGCTGAGACTGCTGGCACTGTGACTAGTGGCTGTGGCTGGTGGCACTGACTGATTGCTGTGACAGCTGGCACTGTCATGTGGCTGAGACTGCTAGCACTGTGACTGGTGGCTGTGGCTGGTGGCACTGACTGATGGCTGAGACGGCTGGCACTGACTGGTGGTGCTGAGACTGCTGGCAGCGACTGGTGGCTGAGACTGCTGGCACTGACTGGTGGCTGAGACTGCTGGCACTGTGACTGGTGGCTGAGATGGCTGGCACTGACTGGTGGCTGAGACTGCTGGCACTGTGATTGGCAGCTGGTGGCACTGACTGATGGCTGAGACGGCTGGCACTTACTGGTGGCTGAGACTGTTGGCACTGACAGGTGGCTGAGACTGCTGGCACTGTGACTGGTGGCACTGACTGATAGCTGAGACGGCTGGCACTGACTGGTGGTGCTGAGACTGCTGGCAGCGACTGGTGGCTGAGACTGCTGGCACTGACTGGTGGCTGAGACTGCTGGCACTGTGACTGGTGGTTGAGATGGCTGGCACTGACTGGTGGCTGAGACTGCTGGCACTGTGATTGGCAGCTGGTGGCACTGACTGATGGCTGAGACGGCTAGCACTGACTGGTGGCTGAGACTGCTGGCACTGTGACTGGTGGCTGGTGGCACTTACTAATGGCTGAGATGGCTGGCACTGACTGTTGGCTGAGACTGCTGGCACTGTGACTGGTGCCTAGTGGCACTGACTGATGGCTGATATGGCTGGCAATGACTGGTGGCTGAGACAGCTGGCACTGACTGCTGGCACTGTGACTGGTGGCGCTGACTGATGGCTGAGACGACTGGCACTGACTGGTGGTGCTGAGACTGCTGGCAGCGACCAGTGGCTGAGACTGCTGGCAGCGGCTGCTGTCTGTGGCTGAGAGTGCTGGGACTGTGCGGCTGTGTGATGCACGAACAGTAATGGCGGCGCTCCGACGCGGAGAGCACACCATAAACTGCAAGCGGCGGCGGTGATTGGCTGAGGCGCAGGTGTGGGCGGTGCGTGTAGCGCCGTGTGATTGGTCAGCACGCCGTACGCGCTGGTGTGTGGGGCAGTCATTGGGCTGATCGCTGATGTGGGCGGTGCAGGCGGTGTGTGGAGCGCCGTGTGTTGATTGGACGGTGCGCTACGCATGCGCAGTTCAATTCTTGGCACACACGCACGGACACGCAGCCCGGAGCACTCACACAGGGCTTCTATGTTATATACCTTCCCTTCCCTATAGTATCTACAATATAATAAAAGCCCTCGGTGCCTGTGATGTGTCCGTGCGTGTGTGCCGATGTTAAATGCGCATGCATAGCGCGGCGACCTATCAGAACACACGCCACCCACAGCGCCCACAGTGCGCCGACCAATGAGGACAGGGCGCTCCACACGCCGCCCACACCTGTGCGCCACCCAATCACTGCCGCTGGCATAGGCGGGACCGGCACTGGGGACCCATCCTCATTGGCAGTACACCTGGCACAGTCTATTCTCTATGGCGCCTCTTACACCCGGAACTGGCTGGGATCGCACTCTGTGCTGAGGATCTACTGTCTGAGGTTTGCGGCTCCACAGTGGACAGACTCCACCATGATTACACTACATTGCAGGCTGTCACCAGAGAAAGGGGGGAGCACGCTGTCCGCGGGGACGCGTCATTACCCGGCAGGCCCTGTACCAGGGCTGAGCTTTAATGCGCATTTAACATCGGCACACACGGATGGACACAGTGCAGGCACAGTAACAGGTCTTTGAGAGACAGAATTCTTGCTGTTTCTCAAGTGTTTAAATACTTATGTTCAGCAGTGCAAGACAAATAAATTCTTTAAAAATCATACAATGTGATTTCCTGATTTAATATTTTTTTTTATTCTGTCTCTCAGAGTGGGAATGCACCTACAATGTGAAGTTCAGACCCCTCCATGATTTCTAAGTGTGAGAACTTGCAAAATCGCAGGGTGTTCAAATACTTGTGTTCCTCACTGTACATGCTCAGACTGAGCAGGCAATTATCTGGAAGGAACCTTTCGTTCCTAATAATCGCTGGTTCATCAGAGGCAGTAATAGCTGCATTTACATAGAGTAGTCATCTCCACTGTATAAACCATTAATTCGGTGGACCCTTTACATTATTATTTTCCCAATAATCTGTACGGTAATAGTCCTGTGTAAATGAACCTTAAGACCTAAAGATATTACATGTGTGAGAGTTGTTCTTTTTATAATATGTAGTTCTTTTCATTGCAACTTCTTGCAACGTGTTTGTTTTTGAAAAAAAAAAAAATACTTGTAAGCTTATAAGAAAATTGAAATTCAAATAAAGTGCGCCCCCTCTTACAAGAAAACACATATCTTTTGTATAAATCATTGACCATGATGCGATGGCCACTCCACATCTAGTTCAACTGGTGAACTGTAATATTCGACAGTATATCTTCCTGCATTTAAGTGTGAAATTTACAATAATATTGATATAATATACTATTTATGTAATGTGATATGTGAAATAGGTGCTGCTGGGAAATGGCAGCTGGATTACCGCAAGGGAACAGTACTGCCTAAAGGAGGCTAAAATGCTATTCTGGGGGAGACGAATACCTTGGTAAGGATATGATAAACACTGAGCCACACTGAAGTGATGCACTGCAGATGTGAACATACTACACTGGAGATAGTTGGATATGGCCCGTGTGTGTTCGGAACAACAGATTATATGATATGTGTGGGTGCAAGACCTTTTAATCAGCTGATCTAATTATTGTGCTGGTAATTAAGTTGTCGAGAGCACACTGAGAGAACTTGGCTGCAAGACTATAGATAAAAGTGTAGGCAAGCCACTTGCTCAGACGCAGGAATACTTGAGACAGAGCTGGGAAGCTGTAGCTAGAAACATAGAAATGTTCCTGTGCATATTTAACTAGCAAGTTGAGGTAATTGGAACTACTCATAGGGATAGAATACCTCAGCACACAGACAGGACCACAGAGCAGCTGAGTATCACAGATGAGTTGAGGCTTAGGGTTAGAAAGAAGATGCCTAGTCTGTGCATCCTGGAACCAGCCAATACCTGTATAATATGCCTGAAATAAAGATCAACTACCCGGCATCCTGTGAAAGACTGTGTGCAAGACTATGAGTCATAAAGAATAGTGTGCCACTACTGAGAAAAATGTGTGCAGTGTGACAATGGTCATACTGCAACCTGGTACTACCTGTTAGAGACTGTGCAGATACAACCATCTGTATTGCTGCCATCTTTATTCGTGCAGTCCAAGCCAGAGACAGTGAGCTGTTGCCTCTTATAGGGATGGTGTACTTTATTAACATTTTGTAGTTAAACCACTCCCCTTATTAAGAGACTGTAACTCTTAAGCCTGTTGTCTGTCAAAAGAATGTTGTAGCCCTATATGTATCAAATAAAATCTGCCTTGTTTAAGTTACAGCTCTGTTTGATGTCTTCCACCATCTTAGAGTGGGGAGCAAAACATTGACACTTAAGGCCCAAATGAGTCTGTCTAAAGGTCTAAGCTCTTTATAAGTTGGTGCCAGATACCTCTTGTGGCCACTTAACTTTCCTGTGAAAACAAAAGGCTGTTGAAATCTAATAGCCCAGTCCTTCTTTTCCCAAACATCTGCCATCAAGGGAAAGTCCACTCATAAATCTTAGATGGTTGGCCATTCCACAGAATCTCATGGGTATGGCTACCTTTACTTACAGCTTGAGGTTATCCACATACATTTTCTGTAATGGAAAGGAGCTAAGAAAAGTAAAATACAGTGTCAATAACAATATTTTTAATTACTAAGAACATAAAGCTAGGATGTACTGCACCTGCATTTACTTCTTTATGTTCGTAAATATAGTTTGTTCAGAGTTGCCGTTTATTTGGCAGCTGATGGTTGTTAATGTGTTGTCCTTATCTTTGCAGACCATGGAAAGATTTATTTCCACTGAGTAAATAATAGTATATTCATGTCGCACACTGTATCTTTCATCAGGCAGCATAGAATGCAATTTTAGAGGTTTAATTTACACTGAAAGATTTACTGGTCTTTACAATGATGTGAAAAATATCCATGTTGCCTATTATTACATACTTCCATTGCCATACTGAATGGTTTGTGATCTTAAAATAAACACAATATTAGACAACTGACTCTGAGTTTAGTGTAGTTATCTGACATCAGGATGACAGGCCGAAGTGGATGGACAAATGTCTATTTTCGGCCTTATAAACTATGTTACTATGTTATTATGTATCCCTATCTGATATGTGAAAAAATAAATTACCCTTTCTCACTCTCAACAACATCATGGAAATATCTGATATGTGAAAAAATAAATTACCCTTCCTCACTCTCAACCACATCATGGAAATAAAAAGTGGACCGTGAACTGTAGCAGTTCTCCAAAAGACGACATCAATTTATGTCTCAAGAGCCTGGAGCTCCAGTTATTGGTAACTTACTACAATAATGCAGTCCTGGACATGGTGTTTACAGGGCTAAACAGCCTTAATGTCTTAGTATGGGAGCCTTGCTGTTATTGCTGTGCCCATGCAATTGTATGTGGAAATTACCAACCACCAATGTTGTACATAAGAGTCATTTTACAGGAAGGACTTAAAGCCTATAGTGGTACCTGGCAGTAAGAAGCTCCTCTTTCTACCCAACATAAGGTTGGCTGTAATGGCATAGTTAGAAATGACCGAGCGAATTTTTGATTGACCACCCCTTCCCCTGCAACCCCCTCCTCCCATGCAAAACTCACTCCTGTGGCTAGTCAATATACCTCTCTCAGACCAGGCCCGGCAGCCTCTCAGTCCATTTCCTACACGTATATACTGTATTACATGTCACTATATATACTGTCACTGTATATAATGTCATTGAATAATACTGTTTAGGGGGCCATGACAATAAAATCTTTCAGTCTTCCTCCTGAGCAGGCCCTTTCTGAGTTCTGGTCCCGTAGCAGCCACTTCTCCTGCTTTCACTATAGCTACACCCCTGGTTGGCTGGGTGCCAAAGACAAAACTGCATGGAAAGAAAAGCAATGTGGCTAATGTCAACTTATATCAAATTGTCGCTTTAAATGGCCTACAGTACTGGTTCCTTAGGTGGCATACACCAGAGAAATAATGTTAGGTATTCATTAATATTTCACTTTTTGCATATACAAACTGGATTCCAAAAAAGTTGGGACACTATACAAATCGTAAATAAAAACTGAATGCAATGATGTGGAGGTGCCAACTTCTAATATTTTATTCAGAATAGAACATAAATCACGGAACAAAAGTTTAAACTGAGAAAATGTACCATTTTAAGGGAAAAATATGTTGAATCAGAATTTCATGGTGTCAACAAATCCCAAAAAAGTTAGGACAAGGCCATTTTCACCACTATGTGGCATCTCCCCTTCTTCTTACAACACTCAACAGATGTCTGGGGACCGAGGAGACCAGTTTCTCAAGTTTAGAAATAGGAATGCTCTCCCATTCTTGTCTAATACAGGCCTCTAACTGTTCAATCATCTTGGGCCTTCTTTGTTGCACCTTTCTCTTTATGATGCGCCAAATGTTCTCTATAGGTGAAAGATCTGGACTGCAGACTGGCCATTTCAGTACCCTGATCCTTCTCCTACGCAGCCATGATGTTGTGATTGATGCAGAATGTGGTCTGGCATTATCTTGTTGAAAAATGCAGGGTCTTCCCTGAAAGAGATGACGTCTGGATGGGAGCATATGTTGTTCTAGAACCTGAATATATTTTTCTGCATTGATGGTGCCTTTCCAGACATGCAATCTGCCCATGCCACACGCACTCATGCAACCCCATACCATCAGAGATGCAGGCTTCTGAACTGAGCGTTGATAACAACTTGGGTTGTCCTTGTCCTCTTTGGTCCGGATGACATGGCATCCCAGATTTCCAAAAAGAACTTTGAATCGTGACTCGTCTGACCACAGAACAGTCTTCCATTTTGCCACACTCCATTTTAAATGATCCCTGGCCCAGTGAAAACGCCTGAGCTTGTGGATCTTGCTTAGAAACGGCTTCTTCTTTGCACTGTAGAGTTTCAGCTGGCAACGGCGGATGGATTGTGCTCACTGACAATGGTTTCTGGAAGTATTCCTGAGCCCATTCTGTGATTTCCTTTACAGTAGCATTCCTGTTTGTGGTGCAGTGTCGTTTAAGGGCCCGGAGATCACGGGCATCCAGTATGGTTTTACGGCCTTGACCCTTACGCACAGAGATTGTTCCAGATTCTCTGAATCTTCGGATGATGTTATGCACAGTCGATGATGATAGACGCAAAGTCTTTGCAATTTTTCGCTGGGTAATATCTTTCTGTTATTGCTCCACTATCTTTCTGCGCAACATTGTGGGAATTGGTGATCCTCTACCCATCTTGGCTTCTGAGAGACACTGCCACTCTGAGAAGCTCTTTTTATACCCAATCATGTTGCCAATTGACCTAATTAGTGTTAATAGGTCTTCCAGCTCTTCGTTAAGCTCAAATTTACTTTTTCCAGCCTCTTATTGCTACTTGTCCCAACTTTTTGGGGATTTGTTGACACCGTGAAAATTGGAATCAACGTATTTTTCCTTTAAAATGATACATTTACTCGGATTAAACGTTTGATCTGTCATCTACGTTCTATTACAAATAAAATATTGACATTTGCCATCTCCACATCATTGCATTCAGTTTTTATTCACAATTTGTTTAGTGTCCCAACTTTTTTGGAATCCGCTTTGTAGAATCAAGTAAGTCAGTGTGAAATGAACCACCATCTACGTATTACGAAATGGGAATTTTAAATTTTTTGGGGGTATTTTTACACCATTCATTCCAGTTTTGAAAAGTTAGCTATGTTCGTGCAGTGTAGCCCAGATTAAGAAATTAAATCTGGGCTACACTGGTGGCACAAATGACACCAGTGCAGACTCAAAGAAAAGTGAATTGAAATATCAACCTCAAGATCAATTCCCTCCAATGAATCTATCTAATAAGGTTATACAATGACTTATCTTAAAAGCAGCTTGTTAATATTTCCATCAGATTTCTAACAATCTTTTTATGTCCAGAGTTGTTTTGAGCCATCAGGATTTCTAGAACATCAGTTGTCAAATACATAGAACTTTACAATCTGGCTCATAATATTCTCTTTTGCAAAATGAAGCATACAGGATATCTTGATTACTGAAATCACTAAATGTAAGCATGCCAATTAAATGCAAACTTATTAGTGAAGAGGTCATGTAATAGTTTATATAAATGCCTACATTCTTTCTGGCACATCCTTCTCTAAAATTGTGCCTTATCCATTGAGTCATTTACACCATGCATGTCATTTTCTAGAAGTGAAGTGAAAAGTGCACATGGTTTGCTGATTTCTCCAGAATGAGGACATGTTTATAATAATCACTTCTTTAAAATGTCCCCAATTTTTTTGGGCAAGTATCATTCCAATAGCTGGGTGGTGCATAATTTTAAGAGACCTGTCCAGACATAGGTAAAAATGTGCTAAATTTATTAGCAATATGCTGCATTATGATAATTTTTTTGCAAATAATGTCAAAAACTGACTTTAAAAATAGCACACATGAAAAAAATTAACCCGATATGTTTGTAAACTTTTCAGAACCTCTTTATATGAACTAAAAGTTATTTTAAACCAATTTTTTTTTTTTTAAATCCACATTACACAGATTGCAATACTATTGTCCACAGCTTCATATTACTCTTAATATGAAAGAAACCATCTTGCCACAATGCTTCACTAAATATTTGCGGTTTAGTATTTAGCTTACACCAGATTCATCAACAAGACATACACACTGCTGATAAATCTGGCACATGATGTACAGGCAAGAGATAGCACAGCTGACATGGAGTGCCAATGTTAATAAATCTCACCCAACACATGAATTCATTTATTTCTGTTGCTAATGTAAGTCTGACTGATTCTGCAGTGGTGTACAGAGATTATCACCATTCACATCAGTCCCTGTCCCTAATAGCTCTCACACTTCTGTAGGTTTAGATTCATAAAAAGTCAATTAAACTATTATGTTTTTGGAGTGTGTGAGGAAATCGGGGCACTGGCAGGACACTCGCAAAACATGGGAAGAACATGCAAACACCATGTAACTGTTGCCCTTGGAAAAATAAATAAAAAATGATAGCTTGTTGGGCAGTTCACTCACTGGATTACATTGGATGCACAGGTATGCTGATATCCAGTCCCAATTTCTATAGTTGGCCTGTCTCTGTATAGTACTTATTTAGTTAATGTTGCTGTCCCATCTTGCAGTTTACACATTTAATTTTAGTAAATGGCAGCTAGGCAAACAGCTATACTGCTTCCATAGCTCAGTTAATTCATTACAATGGGAGTTATGGAAACAATGGAGCGCTGGTCTGCTTGGTTGTTTCCATAAGACCAGCTAGGGCCGGTGCTTATTCCCATCTCACTGCGGAAATGTTGAGATGGCACAACCCCCTTTAATGGCTTGCACTGGTATCCACAGATAAGCTTACTGGTTGGAGCCTCTCACTCACTCACTCACTTTTTTCTGAGAGAGGCAGAACAACTATAAAATTAACACTGTTATACTATTTTACATTGGAATAGTGCAGGACTTGGACTTGACATATTTTCCATTAGCATAGTTGGTGGAAATATATACATTTTATTTTGCAACATTTAGCAGTACATACATCTGTAGAGTATTGATCATGGGAGCCCCTTGACACACTGTATTTCAATCAGGATTGTACAAATATTGCAATATTTGACTGTGTGTTTATAGTGTATTGGCAATTGAGGTATCATGTTAAAATTGTGACTAAAGTTACTTTTATATTCTATTATCTGACACTAAGCTGTTGGTCAGATCCTTGTGCCCTTATGCTTACAGATGTAGCCGCACTACAAATCAGTATTTTCTCATAGCGTTAGTAGCGAATCGCGACTTCTCCTCTTTCACGACCGAACTGTAAAAGCAATACACAACAAGGCCAGTAGATGGCAGTGTTAACCTAAAGTTAACTTTATAGTGAGTACAGTTGTGTTCAAAATTATTCAACCCTCACTGAAATTGAGTGTTTTGGCCAGTTTGACATTGATTTTGATCATTTCAGTCATCTTGTTTACAATTAAATCAAAGAGGCACTTGTAAGTCAGACAAATATAACATAACATTTATAATGAAATAACCACAAATGTCTTTTCTGTGCTCACATCATTATCAGTTTTATTCAACCCCCAAGTGACATTCAATCTTAGTACTTAGTACAACATCCTTTTCCAGTTATAACAGCTTTTAAACGTGAAGCATAGTTTGACACAAGTGTCTTGCAGTGATCTACGGGTATCTTCGTCCATTCTTCATGGGCAAAAGCCTCCAGTTCAGTCACATTCTTAGGCTTGCATGCTACAACTGCTTTCTTTTAGTCCCACCAGTGGTTCTCAATCGGACTTAAGTCTGGTGACTGCGATGGTCACTTCAAAATGTTCCAGCCTTTAATCTGCAACCATGCTCTAGTGGACTTAGAGGTATGCTTGGGATCATTGTCCTGTTGAAAGGTCCAACGTCTCCCAAGCCTCAGGTTTGTGACGGACTGCATCACATTTTCATCCAATATCTCCTGGTACTGAAGAGAATTCATGGTACCTTGCACACGCTGAAGCTTCCCTGTACATGTAGAAGCAAAAGAGCCCCAAAGTATGATTGACCCCCCGCCATGCTTCACAGTAGGCAAGGTGTGCTTTTCTTCATAGGCCTTGTTCTTCCTCCTCCAAACATAGCGTTGATCCATGGGCCCAAACAGTTCTAATTTTGTTTCATCAGTCCACAGAAAACTGGCATGGAGGCCTTCATTACGCAGTGTGAGCCTTATTGTCTGAGCTGAAACTTCAGTACCCACATCTGACAAATCTTTTTTCAGTTCCTCAGCAGTTACACGTGGACTTTTCTCCACTTTGCGCTTCAGGTAGCGCACAGCAGTCGAAGTCAGCATCTTCTTTCTGCCACGACCAGGTAGCGTTTCAACAGTGCCCTTTGCCTTGAATTTGCGAATGATGCTTCCTATGGTGTCTCTTGGTATGTTTAACATCTTTGCAATCTTCTTATAGCCATTGCCCTTCCTGTGAAGAGAAATCACCTCTTCTCTTGTCTTCCTGAACCATTCTCTTGACTTCACCATGTTTGTAAACACACCAGTAAATGTCTAGAAGGAGCTGAGTATCACAGTCCTTTTAAATCTGCCTAATTGGTGCTTATTATGCTTGATTATGCTTGATTGCTGCTCCTTGACATCCACAGGTGTTTTCAATACCTGATCGAAAACACTTGAATGAACCTAAGAGTGGTAGTCTTTAAGGGGTTGAATAATTGTGTCAATGAAGAAATCACAAAAAAAAACATTTAATACTGTATTACAAAAACAATTGATGTCATTTTAGTTGCATTTGGTTCTTTAAAAAGTCCTTGTAAGATTTCTTTCTGAACACAATTACAAATGTACACTAAATTCCCTAAAACCCTTTACAGCATTGGGGGTTGAATAATTTTGAACACAACTGTAGTTTCTGTTCTGCATGTGTGGCCTAGGAGGCGTGGGAGAAGGGATTAGCCACCTTGAGGATTACTACCACCCTTGTTAAAATGTTACGGATGATGTTGCCTCTCCAAAGTACTGTATCAATAATCATCACCAGCAGATGGCTCTGTGGAGAAAATCTTAGTATACAAATGAATTACTTGCGCACTGTATGGTGTACTGAATTTGGATATCTTTAGCACGATTTTATTATTATTATTTATGCATTTTTTGATATGCAGTATATAAGAAGCATTAATAAAGCGGTCACCATCCAAGCAGTGTATTACTCTCTAATCTGCATTTTCAGCGGTCAGATAGACTGAGAGCAGATGAGAAGGGGACTTCAGATATCTGGCACCATTGTAGGTTTTGTCTGTATATTTTCCTCTCCTTGTGGGAAGGTGTCTGTGGCAATAAAATCCACCCACCTGACCTATATCTCATAAGCTGGATAATATCAATCAGCTCAGCGTGACTACCACTCCTGCTCTCCACAATATTCAGCCATGAGATCTGTAACATCAGCAAACGCAATCTGCGCCATTCTTTGCCTAGAGATATTTCCCCCCGGTAATTATCGGACGCTAGCGATATTTTATATATTATCAGTACTGGTCAAGTGTCCTTGAGGAGTCACAGGGATCGCCACAGGGGTCACCTCACAGACTGCTAGCCCGCTCCGACTGGACGTCTATAAAAAGCTCTAAGGATGGAGATCTGACAGCTGAGGGATTTACAGAGACAGAGTTCAGTGCCTGACAACTGTGATGACAAAGGCGGAATACATGGACAGCGGGGGAAGGGTTAATGTTAGCAGAATATCACCGTAAATCAGCAGATAGATCGCACCAATCCTCATAATGGACCCTATAAGTAATGGTCCGTGGGGACGATAGAGAAGCAGATTCTACATAATGCAGACTGTAACGGGGGCACACCCTTGCTGGCACACTGGATCTAGTACTGTACGCTGACCCCCCATCAAACATCCATATTGTATCCATTTAATACATATATAACACCCATACAATATACACACAGCAACCCTACTATACACATATGGTACCCATAAATACATATAGAGCACCCCTACAATACACATACTGTATAGCACCCATACAATATACTGTACATGCAGCACCGCTACTATACACATATACAGTACTGTATAGGCATAAAGAGGAATTCAGCTCACCTCTTAATCTCCAGTAATTTAAGAATTAATAAAGTGCAACTGGATTTTATCACAAGAACTGGAACTTCTTTTGTTTACAGTACTGTATACTCTGTAATCATAGAGGATCGGGACCAGCAGCACAGGAACCCCACAGATTCACTGATGATGTTATTTGATAAACTTTATTTTCACTCCTATTGATTACTTTAATTTAAGAGCAAATAATTTTGGAAAATCATTAATGTGACATTTGCACTTATTGGATCGGGTATAATACTGTATATACTACAGACATTAACCACATCCATGCATTCACTGAGCATCGTTTAATGTCACCTCTCTCCAGTGCTGAGAACCCAGTGAAGAGAGGTAGAGGTGTCCTCTACCATGTGTGTGTATGTGGGGGAAGGGGAGCAGAAAACAATAGGCTTGTTAATTTGCTCATTAACAATAGAGCATGAATATAATGTGGTAATGAGGCAGCGATCCTCACCTTTCTGCCCACTTCTTATGTTCCTGCTGATCTTTATGTAGGTAATATGTTGCTGTTGCCCCATCAAACATCTATATTGTATGCATTCAATACACATATAGCAGCACCCATGCAATATACATGCAGCGACCCTACTATACAAATATGACACTCATAAATACATATAAAGCACCCCTACAATACACATACTGAATTATTGTGTGTAATTATGTTTTATTTTTTTCATATTTGTTCAAGTTTTTATCTTCATGTGTATAGTTTTTGATAAACCACATTACCACATTAACTAGTTAGCAGAAAACCACTATACAAGATCCACGATTGCCAGCTATCGATATATACTGTATATATATACAAATAGATATACTGTATATATACTCCGAACTTGAGCCATTCCAATATTTATATGTGCACATTATATTAGGTACACATATTTATCCATCACAAGAACGGCTATCTGTGTAATTATAAGAATGGCCGAACTTGAGCCATTCCCACTTATATATATATAGATGCGCATTATATTATATTATTAACTGCACAGAATTGTATGTTAATAATTGTATCTATGTACTAGATTATTAACACAATGAATCATGCAAAAACAGGAGCGCTGACCAGCACAGCCGCCAAGCGCGAGGTAGAACTGTGATGGAGAAAGGGGATGAAAGGGTTAATAGGCAGTATGACAGGAGGTCGGGGGGGGGGGGCACTTCAGATCATCCAGGGTCAATTAAAAAAAAAATTAACAAATAAAAAAAGGGCAGTATCTCTGCTTCATAAAAAATATGGACTTCCATTTTCTTTTCTGGCTGGTCCTTATATACTGGGAGGTGTGTTTTCATTGGTTACACAAGTCACATGCCCTTCCCTGCCCATTCACATAAACAAAATAGGTTTCATTCACAGAATACAGCATTAATTACCATGTTAACCAATATGAAACTTTGTTTTGACAACCCGTCATCACCAATAACATTAATTGCCTGGGAACTTTCATCTCATTGGCTCTCATGACCGTGGGAACATTTCTGTGATTGGCTGACTACTGTATGCTGTATTCTGTAAATTAAACTTTTTTTTATTCTTTATGTGAATGGGCAGGGGAGGGCATGTGACTTGTGGAACCAATGAAAACACAACTCCTGGTATAAAAGGACCAGATAACAAAGGCTTTATTATAATGTCTGAGTAAAATATAGGGGTTTCTACCCAAACTGCACAAAGCAGCTGATTGAAACGTCACTGATTTATGGGACCAACCATCATAATAACCACACTGGTGAAGGTGGAACTGCACAGGAGCAGAATGATCGGTGTGTCCCACAAACTAAAGCCCACCAACAGGGGGGCATATCACCACAGAGTCCTGGGTGTGAGACCTGGGTGAAGTACTGTACAACTGGATACCTGGTACCATGTGTAGCACCAGATATCACCACTAACAGTGGATGTCAGCGCGCCAGACATCCACTGCACTGAAACAATACAGGTGCAGGACTCAGACAGAGTAAGAGCCGCTGACTCTGACTGGTGTGTCAAGAGCACAGATTCCCCTGACACAGTCCTATGTAATCAATGCTCAACGCGTTTCCATGCACTAAGGTGCACTTCATGAGGAGCAACATGCACCGTAACTGGAGCACACAGCCTCAGATATAGATGTTCACTTGAGGCTGTGACAAGGAGGCAGAGGTAGGGTGACCTGCCTATAACGAACTTCCTCTAGTGTGAGGCGTCGTCACTGGAACCTATGGTCCTGCCTAAGTCGTCCACCTCTAGATTGAGGGGCAGCGTGCTGGTGTGCTGTGGGTTCCAGTTACGGTGCATGTTGCTCCTGATGAAGTGCACCTTAGTGCATGGAAACGCATTGAGCATTGATTACATAGGACTGTGTTAGGGAAATCGGTGCTCTTGACACACCAGTCAGAGTGAGCGGCTCTTACTCTGTCTCAGTCCTGCACCTGTATTGTTTCAGTGCAGTGGATGTCTGCGCGCTGACCCTGTGGTGATATGCCCCCTAGTGTTGGTGGGTTTTAGTTTGTGGGACACACCGATCATTCTGCTCCTGTGCAGTTCCACCTTCACCAGTGTGGTTATTGTGATAGTTGGTCCCATAAATCAGTGACGTTTCAATCAGCTGCTTTGTGAGGTCTACAGTAATGTATATATAGTATTCATACAAAGTGTGTGAAGCCGCAGCTGTGAGATCTACAGGTGTATACTGTACAGTACATACAGTACTGTATATGCACTAAGTACAGCTCTATTGGCACAAGCATCTAAATATACTATATGCAGATCTGGTGGATTCGGAAAATACTGAAATACTGGATATTCCGACTACTATACTGAAATCCTGACTATCCGGGAGATTCTGAATACTATACTGAAATCCTGGATATCAGCCCATTATAATAGGATGTAATCAGTATATATACTGTTATCTAGACCAGTGTTTCCCAACCAGTGTGCCTCCAGCTGTTGCAAAACTACAACTCCCTTTGGCTGTGCGGGCATGCTGGGAGTTGTAGTTTTGCAACAGCTGGAGGCACACTGGTTGGTAAACACTGATCTAGACATTACAGCTACCTGGCTAATATTATCCGTAACGTTCCATATTATTGCATTTATCTGTATTTTTATTATTCAAGTATATCACATACACAATCTATATTATTGCAATTATCTGTATTTTTATAATTTAAGTGTATATAGATTTTTTTATTTGTTTTTATTACAATTTTTTATTTTTTGCTATTTTTTTTAGGTTTCATTTTTTTAACTATATGTAACAGTGATGCCATGAACAGAGCAGTACGGTGCTAAGCACCGCTACATCTCCAGTCCTGGGAGTAATGTACCCACGGTGACGCCATGCACAGAGCAGCGCCATGCTGAGCACCACTACATCTCCAGACTTGGGAGTAATATACCCACGGTGATGCTATGCACAGAGCTTATGGCTCTTACACTGGAACACACCACACCCTCTGGTCAGGAAATTATTGCTTAACTCTGAGGTGTGAACACAGCTCGCCATACTGGATAGCGTTCTGATGGTTGAGCAGAAGTCTTGGACTGGTCAGCCATGAGCCAGGAGACTGGTCAGCAGAGTCTATGAACAGATCTAGGGATGCGCAGGTGGCATGTGAATGGTCACCCTATTGTCCTGCCCTGTTGGTCTCTCTACATTATTTTCCCTTGAGCTGTGTTGCTGAATATATGAAGGTATAATTACATACATGCATATCTATACACACGATGTAATGAATGTTTCACAGATATGTGTTCCCCTTGTATTTCCTTTTTTTAAAAGCATCAACAACTTTCAATACATTTTTTTATTGAATTACATAGAATGTGTCGGCAGATAAGAACCATTTGGCCCATCTAGTCTGCCCAATATACTAAATACTATGGATAGCCCCCGGCCCTATCTTATATGAAGGATGGCCTTATGCCTATCCCATGCATGCTTAAACTCCTTCACTGTATTTGCAGCTGCCACCTCTGCAGGAAGGCTATTCCATGCATCCACTACTCTCTCAGTAAAGTAATACTTCCTGATATTACTTTTAAACCTTTGCCCCTCTAATTTAAAACTATGTCCTCTTGTAGCAGTTTTTCTTCTTTTAAATATTCTTTCCTCTTTTACCTTGTTGATTCCCTTTATGTATTTAAAAGTTTCTATCATATTCCCTCTGTCTCGTCTTTCTTCCAAGCTATACATGTTAAGGTCCTTTAATCTTTCCTGGTAAGTTTTATCCTGCAATCTATGTACCAGTTTAGTAGCTCTTCTCTGAACTCTCTCCAAAGTATCAATATCCTTCTGGAGATATGGTCTCCAGTACTGAGCACAATACTCCAAATGAGGTCTCACTAGTGCTCTGTAGAGCGGTATGAGCACCTACCTCTTTCTACTGGTAATTCCTCTTGCTATACACCCAAGCATTCTGCTAGCATTTCCTGCTGCTCTGTGACACTGTCTGCCTACCTTTAAGTCTTCTGAAATAATGATCCCTAAATCCCTTTCCTCAGATACTGAGGTTAGGACTGTATCACTGATTTTATATTCTGCTCTTGGGTTTTTACGTCCCAGGTGCATTATCTTGCACTTATCAACATTAAATTTTAGTTGCCAGATTTTTGACCATTCCTCTAGTTTTCCTAAGTCCTTTTCCATTTGGTGTATTCCTCCAGGAACATCAACCCTGTTACAAATCTTTGTGTCATCAGCAAAAAGACACACCTTACCATTGAGGCCTTCTGCAATTTCGCTGATAAAGATATTAAACAATATGGGTCCCAGAACAGATCCCTGAGGTACCCCACTGGTAACAAGACCTAGGTCTGAATATATTCCATTGACTACAACCCTCTGTTGCCTGTCCCTCAGCCACTGCCTAATCCATTCAACAATATGGAAGTCCAAGCCCAATGACTGCACTTTATTGATAAGCCTTCTATGTGGGACAGTATCAAAAGCCTTACTAAAGTCTAGATAAGCGATGTCTACTGCACCTCCTCCATCTATTATTTTAGTCACCCAATCAAAAAAATCTATAAGATTAGTTTGACATGATCTCCCTGAAGTAAACCCATGCTGTTTTTCATCTTTCAATCCATGGGATTTTAGATGCTCCACAATCCTCCCCTTAGGTATGGTTTCCATTAATTTCCCCACTATTGATGTCAGGCTTACTGGCCTATAGTTGCCCGATTCCTCCCTACTACCTTTCTTGTGAATGGGCACAACATTTGCTAATTTCCAATCTTCTGGGACGACTCCTGTTGCCAGTGATTGGTTAAATAAATCTGTTAATGGTTTTGCTAGTTCACCGCTGAGCTCTTTTAATAGCTTTGGGTGTATCCCATCAGGCCCCTGTGACTTATTTGTATTAATTTTAGACAGTTGACTTAGAACCTCTTCCTCTGTAAAGACACATGCGTCAAAAGATTCATTAGTCTTCTTTCCCAACTGAGGTCCTTTGTAAAAACTGAACAGAAGTATTCATTAAAGCAGTCAGGTAGTTCTTTATCTTCTTCCATATACCTTCCTTCTTTAGTTTTTAATTTGGTAATTCCTTGTTTTAGTTTCCTTTTTTCATTTATGTATCTGAAGAATGCCTTATCGCCTTTTTTCCCTGACTGAGCTAATTTCTCTTCTGCCTGTGCTTTAGAAGCTCTAATAACTTGTTTGGCCTCTCTCTGCCTAATCTTATAAATTTGTCTGTCATCCTCGTTTTTTTTTTTTTTAGAATTCCTAAATGCTATCTTTTTGTTTTTAATGATTTTGGCCACTTCTGCTGAGTACCACAGTGGTCTCTTCCTTTTTTTTGCTTTTACTGACAAGCCTAATGCAATCTTCTGTTTCCTTCAATAGTGCCACTTTTAAGTAGTCCCATTTCTCCTGGACTCCAATTAAACTGTTCCAGTCTGATAGGGACTCGTATACCACTAATCAAATTTTAGAAAAGTCTGTTTTTCTAAAATCTAAAACTTTTGTTTTTGTGTGGTGTGACTCAGTCACTGTACTTATAGTAAACCACTTTGACTGGTGATCACTAGATCCCAAGCTTTCCCCTACAGTAATATCATATACCAAATTCCCATTTGTGAATACTAAATCTAAAATGGCCTCCTTCTGGGTTGGCTCCTCCACTACTTGCTGTAGAGATAATCCCAGTAGGGAATTTAGAATATCTGTACTCTTGGCAGAACTAGCTATTTTGGTTTTCCAGTTTACATCTGGAAGATTGAAGTCTCCCATAATGATAACTTCCCCCTTCAATGTCATTTTAGCTATTTCCTCAACTAGTAGATCATCTAATTCTTTGACTTGGCTAGGTGGTCTATATATCACACCTACACGAGTTACCTTATGATTATCAAGCTGCAAGGTAACCCAAACTGACTCTAAATTGTTCTCGCTAACTTGTATCAAATTAGATTTTATGCTATCTTTCACATACAGGGCCACCCCTCCCCCTTCTTGCCTTCTCTGTCTTTCCTGTATAGAGAGAACCCTGGTATTGATATATCCCAGTCATTACTCCCCTTGAATTCCCTTGATTACTCCCCTTGAATTGTACCATATTTCACTCATACACACACATATATACAGTACACACACACACACACACATATATATATATATATATATATATACACACACACAAAATGAGAATATATATATATTCACTATACTATCTGGTGTTGCAGAAAAAAAAAAAAACATCAGGGGCCATTTTTATGCTTCTTAACCACTTAAGGACCACAGGTTTATACCCCCCTAGTGACCAGGCCCTTTTTTACAAATCGGCACTTCACAACTTTAACGGTTTATTGCTCGGTCATGCAACTTTGCACCCAAATTAATTTTACCTCCTTTTCTTCTCACAAATACAGCTTTCTTTTGGTGGTATTTTATTGCTGCTGACATTTTTCGTTTTTCTGATATTAATCAAAATAGACTGCAATTTTCTCAAAAAAAGTGTATTTTTAACTTTTTCTGGTAAAATTGTTCAAATATAATTACATTTCTATACAAGTTTGTGTCAGAATTAAAATAATCCAATAAGTGTATATTTATTGGTTTGCGCAAAAGTTATAGCGTTTACAAACTATGGTACAAAAATGAAGCAGCTCTGACTTTCTGAGCACCTGTCATGTTTCTTAAGGTGCTAGAATACCAGGATAGTATAAATACCCCCCAAATGACCCCATTTTAGAAAGAAGACACCCCAAATTATTCGCAGAGGGGCATGGTGAGTTCATGTATGATTAAAAAAAATTCACAAGTTAGTGGAAAATGACAGTTTCTGAGGAAAAAATAAATAAATAAAGTTTCCATTTCTGCTAACTTCTGGCAGAAAAAAATAAAAATCTCCCACGGACTCACTATGCCCCTCAGTGAATACCTTGGGGTGTTTACTTTCCGAAATGGGGTCATTTGTGGGGTGTGTTTACTGTTCTGGCATTTTGGGTGGAGCTAAATTGTGAGCAACCCTGTAAAGCCTAAAGGTACTCGTTGGACTTTCGGCCCCTTTACGCACCAAGGCTGCAAAAAAGTGTCACACATGTGGTATCGCCGTACTCAGAAGAAGTAGGGCAATGTGTTTTGGGGTGTATTTTTACATATACCCATGCTGGGTAAGAGAAATATCTCTGTAAATTGACAACTTTGTATAAAAAAATGTAAAAAGTTGTCATTTACAGAGATATTTCTCACACACAGAATGGGTATATGTAAGAATACATCCCAAAACACATTGCCCTACTTCTTCTGAGTACGACGATACCACATGTGTGACACTTTTTTGCAGCCTAGGTGCGCAAAGGGGCCTAAATTTCAATGAGTACCTTTAGGATTTCACAGGGCATTTTTACGCATTTGAATTTCAAACTACTTCTCACGCTTTAGGGCCCCTAAAATGCCAGGGCAGTATAAATACCCCACAAGTGACCCCATTTTGGAAAGAAGACACCCCAAGGTATTCCGTGAGGCGCATGGCGAGTTCATAGAAGTTTTATTTTTTTGGCACAAGTTAGCGGAAAATGATTTATTTATTTTTTCTTACATAGTCTCATATTCCACTTGTGACAAAAAATAAAATTTTACATGAACTCGCCATGCTCCTCACGAATACCTTGGGGTGTCTTCTTTCGAAAATGGGGTCACTTGTGGGGTATTTATACTGCCCTGGCATTTTAGGGGCCCTAAAGCGTGAGAAGAAGTCTGGAATCCAAATGTCTAAAAATGTCCTCCTGAAAGGTACTCATTGGAATTTGGGCCCCTTTGCGCATCTTGGCTGCAAAAAAGTGTCACACATGTGGTATTGCCGTACTCAGGAGAAGTAGGGCAATGTGTTTTGGGGTGTATTTTTACATATACCCATACTGTGTGTGAGAAATATCTCTGTAAATGACAACTTTTTACATTTTGTTATACAAAGTTGTCAATTTACAGAGATATTTCTCTCACCCAGCATGGGTATATGTAAAAATACACCCCAAAACACATTGCCCTACTTCTCCTGAGTACGGCGATACCACATGTGTGACACTTTTTTGCAGCCAAGATGCGCAAAGGGGCCCGAATTCCAATGAGTACCTGTAGGATATCACAGGGCATTTTTATGCATTTGGATTCCGTGAGGGGTATGGTGAATTCATGTAAGATTTTATTTTTTGTCACAAGTTAGTGGAATATGAGACTTTGTAAGAAAAAACAAAAAACAAAAACAAAATCCATTTCCGCTAACTTGTGCCAAAAAAAAAAATCTTCTATGAACTTGCCATGCCCCTCAAAAGTGATCTTTATAGCGCCGCAGCGATTTTACGGTGTTTTTGCAGTGATCAGAAAAAAAAAAATTCTGTCACTGCGGTGGGGCGGACTGAACGCAAGTGTGCGCACAAGATCAGGCCTGATCGGGCGAACACTGTGTTTTTTGTAGAGCCTATAGAACATGTCCTATTCTTGTCCGCAATTGCGGACAAGAAAAGGCATTTTCTATATAGTTCTGGCAATGTGCGGATCCGCAAAATGCGGAAAGCACATTGCCGGTGTCCGTATTTTGCGGATCTGCGGATCCGTGGATCCGCAAAACACATACGGACGTCTGAATGGAGCCTTACAGGGGGGTGATCAATGACAGGGGGGTGATCAGGGAGTCTATATGGGGTGATCAGGGGTTAATAAGGGGTTAATAAGTGACAGGGGGGGGTGTAGTGTAGAGTGGTGCTTGGTGCTACTTACAGAGCTGCCTGTGTCCTCTGGTGGTCGATCCAAGCAAAAGGGACCACCAGAGGACCAGGTAGCAGGTATATCAGACACTGTTAACAAAACCGCGTCTAATATACCTTTCTGGGGTTAAAAAAAATTGCATCTACAGCCTGCCAGCGAATGATCGCTGCTGGCAGGCTGTAGATCAACTCGTTTACCTTGCAATCCTGTAAACGCGCGCTCCTGTGAGCGCGCGTTCACAGGAAATCTCGGCTCACGCGAGATGACGCGTATATGCGTCCAGGAGAAATAACCCGGCCGTCCGCAGGACGCATCCCTGCGTTAGGCGGTCGGGAGGTGGTTAAAGGGAAACTCTCAAAAATGAGCCCTGCTGGAGACAAGAAAATTTTTATTTTAGGCCACGGGAGTACAGGCCCTAAACATTAGGCATTCACCTGACAGAAAACATCAAGTGATTATGTGGCTGGAGGTATATTAGACGGTCATTGGATATCAATTTTACTGCAGGCTAGTACATATACATGTCAAATACATACAGTGGATATAAAAAGTCTACATACCCCTGTTAAAATGTCAGTTTTCTGTGATGTAAAAAAATTAGACAAAGAAAAATTATTTCAGAACTTTTTCCATCTTTAATGTGACCTATAAACTGTACAACTCAATTGAAAAACAAACTGAAATCTTTTAGGTAGAGGGAAGAAAAAATATAAAAATAAATTAATATGGTTGCAAGTGTGCACACCCTTAAACTAATACTTTGTTGAAGCACCTTTTGATTTTATTACAGCACTCAGCCTTTTTGGGTATGAGTCTATTAGAATGGCACATTTTGACTTTGCAAAAACACTCCAAATCTGTCAGATTGTGAGGGCATCTCCTGTGCACAGCCCTCTTCAGATCACCCCACAGATTTTCAATTGGATTCAGGTCTGGGCTCTGGCTGGGCCATTCCACAACTTTAATCTTCTTCTGGTGAAGCCATTCCTTTGTTGATTTGGATGGATGCTTTGGGTCGTTGTCATGCTGAAAGATGAAGTTCCTCTTCATGTTCAGATTTCTAGCAGAAGCCTGAAGGCTTTGTGCCAATATTGACTGGTATTTGGAACTGTTCATAATTCCCTCTAGCTTAACTAAGGCCCCAGTTCCAGCTGAAGAAAAACAGCCCCAAAGCATGACACTGCCACCATCATGCTTCACTGTTGGTATGGTAGTCTTTTGGTGATGTTCAGTGTTGTTTTTGCGCCAAACATATCTTTTGGAATTATGGCCAAAAAGTTCAACCTTGGTTTTATCAGACCATAACACCTTTTCCCACATGCTTTTGGGAGACTTAAGATGTGTTTCTGCAAAATATAGCCTGGCTTGGAGGTTTTTCTTTGTAAGAAAAGGCTTTTGTCTTGCCACTCTACCCCATAGCCCAGACATATGAAGAATATGGGAGATTGCTGTCACATGTACCACACAGCCTGTACTTGCCAGATATTCCTGCAGCTTCTTTAATGTTGCTGTAGGCCTCTTGGTAGCCTCCCAGACCAGTTTTCCTTTCGTCTTTTCATCAGTTTTGGACGGACGTCCAGTTCTTGGTAATGTCACTGTTGTGCCATATTTTCTCCACTTGATGATGACTGCCTTCACTGTGTTCCATGGTATATCTAATGCCTTGGAAATTCTTTTGTACCCTTCTCCTGACTGATACCTTTTAACAATGAGATCCCTCTGATGCTTTGGAAGCTCTCTGTGGACCATGGCTTTTGCTTGTGGGATGCGACTAAGAAAATTTCAGGAAAGACCAACTAGAGCAGCTGAACTTTATTTGGGGTTAATCAGAGGCACTTTAAATGATGGCAGGTGTATGCTGACTCCTATTTAACATGATTTTGAATGTGATCGCTTAATTATGAACACAGCTGCATCCCCAGTTATAAGAGGGTGTGCACACTTATGCAACCACATTATTTTAGTTTTTGTTTTTGTTTTCTTCCATTCACATAAAAGATTTCAGTTTGTTTTTCAATTGAGTGGTACAGTTTATAGGTCACAATAAAGATGGAAAAAGTTCTGAAATGATTTATCTCATTTTTTACATTACAGAAACCTGACATTTTAACACGGGTGTGTAGACTTTTTATCTCCACTATATGTTTAAAAGAACTAAAAATATAAAATTGGATTAAAAACATGGCTAACAAAATCCCCCCTCTTGAAAAAAAAACCAATGGTAATAGGTGAAATTCAATTAAACGTGTCACAGGTGTTGAATTCCTCCGAGATCCATGCCTCATTCATTTTTAGAAATGTGAGGTAGTCCACACTGTCGTGAGCTAGGCTAGTGAGCTTATCGGTCACCATCCCCCCTGCTGCGCTGAACGTCCTTTCGGACAGGACACTCGACAAGGGGCAAGCCAAGAGTTCCATGGCAAGTTGTGCCTTCTCTACCCACAGGTCAAGCCTGCACACCCAGTAGTCAAGGGGTTCCTCGCTTCTCAGAGCGTCCACATCAGCCATTAAACCGATGTAGTCAGACACCTGTCGGTCTAGGCGTTCCCTGAGTCTGGATCTGGAGGATGCTGTCGATGGGTTAGCTGCAAGAATGATCTCATATCCGAAGTGACTAACACATCTTCAAACCGCCCTCTTCTTGCATGCACTGTAGGATTGGTACCCGCAACTATTTCTCTGTGGGTGGAAATTCCCCTGCCAGCGCCCGCAGCAGCAGAATGCAGCATCTCTCAAAGCAAGGCCTGGAAATGCTGCATTCTGACAGCCCTCTGTGATGCTGGTAACATGTCCGCCATTTTGTGTTTGTACCGGGGGTCTAAGTGCGTTGCCACCCATTACTGATCCTTGCCCTTTACGCTTTTTATACAGGGGTCCCTCTTCAAACACTGGAGCATAAAGGCCCCCATTTGCACTAAATTGGAAGCGGTGGAGCGCCCTGGTTCTCCTGCTCATCGCCCAGGATAATGTTGTTCTCAGGCTCTTTCACCCATCCGCGGACAACACCAAGGATCCCAGAAAAGTTTAAAGCCTGCTCTTTTTGCTCCTCCTCCTCCCACAAGGCACCATCCTCCTCTGACTCCTCTTCAGACTCCTGCTGACTTGTCTTAGATGGAGTAGCCTCCCCTGGGAATTTATTCAGCATTGTGACTTCCTCATCTTCCTGCTCCTCGATGCCTTGATCAATGACACAACGCAATGCACGCTCCAGAAAGAAGGCGTAAGGTACGATGTCACTGATGGCGCCCTGGCTGCGACTGACCAGTTTAGTGATCTCATGAAATGGCTGCAGAAGTCTGCATGCATTGCGCATGAGCAGCCACTGGCGCAGTGGGGAAAAAAAAAATAAGCTCCCCAGAACCTGTCCTGCCACAGAGTTCATACATGTAGTCATTAAGAGCACGTTTCTGCTGGAGCAGCCTATCAAGCATATACAAGGTGGAGTTCTAGTGCATCGGGCAGTCACAAATCAGACGTCTGACGGGCAGGTGGTGTCGCTGCTGAGTGTCAGCAAGGCGAGCCATGGCCGTGTAAGATCTTCTAAAATGGCCACTAATTTTCATGGCCTGTCGCAAGACGTCCTGGACCCCAGGGTATTTGGCAACGAATCGCTGCATGACTAAGTTTAGGACGTGTGCCATGCATGCCACGTGTGTCATTTTACCCTTTTTCAGCACACTCAGCAGATTGGCACCGTTGTCGCACACCACTTTACCAACTGTCAAATTGAGCGGGGTTAGCCACTGATCGGCCTGTGACCGCATAGCTGAAGGGAGTGCAGAACCGGTGTGGCTCTTGGCTTCAAGGCACAACAGCCGCAGCACAGCATGACAACGTCTCACCTGGCACGTCAAATAGGTTCTGGGGAGCTGGGGGGGGGGTGCAGCGGAAAAGGCGGTAGCAGTGGAAAAGGAGGAGTCAGCCGAGGAGTAGACGGAGGATGGAGTAAGAGGAAGAGAAGAAGAGGCAGGCCTGTATGCAATCCGTGGCGGTAACACCAAATCCACACGGGTGCCACGAGTTTCATGCTTGACAGCCGTCAGAAGGTTCACCCACTGGGCAGTAAAAGTTATGTACCTTCCCTGCCCGTGTTTGCTAGACCACGTGTCTGTGGTCAGATGTATCTTCGCACCGACACTGTGTGCCAGAGATACATTCACTTGCCGCTGAATATGGCCATATAGCTCTGGAATGCCCTTCTGGGAGAAATATTTCCTTCCGAGGACCTTCAATTGCGGTGTGCCAATGGCCGCAAATTTTCTAAAGGCCTCCGAGTCCACCAGTTTATATGGCAGTAGTTGGCAGGCTAGCAGTTCCGACAAGCCGGCGGTCAGCCGTTGGGCAAGAGGGTTATCTGGGGTCATCAACTTTTTATGGTTGAACATTTGGGCCACGGAAGCCTGCCTTTTGCCAGATGAATGCGATGACAGAACGGTGGGAGGTGGAGTGGAGGACAAATGGGAGGGGAGAGGAGAAGGAGAAGAGGCAGGACGTGGAGCACCGGGAGTGTAGCTTTGTGGGTTCTGACGGTGTTGCTCCCACTGGGCTCGGTGATGGGAGGCCAGGTGCCTTCTTAGGGCGGTCGTCCCTAGGTGAGTGTTGGGCTTACCGTGACTTATGCGTTGACATCACAGGCTGCAGATGGCAACACTATTGTCAGCAGCTGACACGTTAAAATAAGCCCACACTGTGGAGCCATGTGCCGGCGTCCTGGGAGTGCCAGATGTGACCGTGCAAGTGGATGCCTCGCTCCAGATACATTTGCAGTTTGCTTTTTGCCTCCTGTGCACTGCGAGTTCTGCCTGCTTCTCCTCCTTATCTGATACTCCGTCTCTCCCTCTGAACTCCCCTGCTCTTCCTCCATTGTGGGCACCCACATGACGTCCATCAACACGTCATCATCGTCACCTTCATTACGACTGACATTAGAGATCTCGGAGTAGGCAGCAACAGTGGGGACCACCCTCTTTGGGCTGATCTGGGTACTGTCGTCAGACAGTTGGGTGGCGGCCGATGCTACCTCCTTTTCCTGGTCTGATGCCAATAATGGCTGCACATCAGTAAGTTCAGGGAATGAATGGGAAAATAATTCCTCTGACTCGAGTGGAGGGGCTGTGGTGGTGGTGGTGTCTTTGGGGGTGCACACAGCAGAGAGTGAGGAGGGTGATAGTACAGAGAATGGTGCAGAAGCGGAAGGCTGAGTGAGCCACTCAACCAACTCTGGTGCGTCCTTTGACAAAATTGCACGCACCTTGTCCAACTCACCACTTACGATCCAGCCTGGTGCACCTGCCCAACCCCTACCACCCCTGCGGATGGCCTGCCTCTTCCTCTGCCTGTCATTTGCCTTTGACAAAATCCCTATAGAAGAGCAATAATGATTATTTGCTGGAAGCAGGTATATCACACCCCTGCCTCAATCAGTTTTTTGGGAGGGCAACTGGTATATCACACCAGTTGGAATTAATTGTTCCAATAGCGTTTGTCCCTCTGTATAGCTGCGGTATCGCAGCAGAACCGCACACAACTGCTGCACAATACAAATGCACTATATAGAAAGTATATTATAGGTATATCACACCCCTGCCTTAATCAGTTTTTTTTAGGGGTCAACTGGTATATCACACCAGTTGCAATTAGTTGTTCCAATAGCGTTTGTCCCTCTGTATAGCTGCGGTATCTCAGCAGATCCGCACACAACTGCTGCCCAATACAAATGCACTATATAGAAAGTATATTATAGGTATATTACACCCCTGCCTCAAATCAGTTTTTTTGGGGGGCAATTTGTATATCACACCAGTTGCAATTAGTTGTTTCAATAGCATTTGTCCCTCTGTATAGCTGCGGTATCGCAGCAGAACCGCACACAACTGCTGCACAATACAAATGCACTATATAGAAAATATATTATAGGTATATCACACCCCTGCCTCAATCACTTTTTTGGGGGGGCAACTGGTATATTACACCAGTTGCAATTAGTTGTTCCAATAGCGTTTCTCCCTCTGTATAGCTGTGGTATCGCAGCAGAACCGCACACAGCTGCTGCACAATACAAATGCACTATATAGAAAGTATATTATAGGTATATCACATCCCTGCCTTAATCAGATTTTTGGGGGGCAACTAGTATATCACACCAGTTGCAATTAGTTGTTCCAATAGCGTTTGTCCTTCTGTATAGCTGTGGTATCTCAGCAGAACCGCACACAACTGATGCCCAATACAAATGCACTATTGTCACGAGGGTGTCAAGAGCCACGCCTGACTCCGTTGTACCCGGGGTCAGTAGGTCGCAGCGGTTGGCTGCGCGCTCTATGTAATATAGAGCTTCCTGCCTGGACATCTATTCTGACCCTCTGGAGTTTTGTTGCTGCGTTCTCTGGTTGTTGATCCAGAACGCTACCCTCCGGATCCCTGTTGGACCTTTGTGGACTGCTGTGGTCGCCCACCTGGGTGTATGTGTTTGTATGTATTGTCTGTCCTCTCCCTGGTGTTTCCCTCTTAGTTCAGTGGTGCGGACTAGCGATCCCACCGGCCCGTTCACTATCTAGGGCTCATTTCAGGGAAAGCCAGGGTTTAGGCACGTGATCGCCGCACGGGTGAGGAACCTGTCTAGGGACGTCAGGGCAGTCAGGTGCCAGCTGCAAGGTGAGTCAGGGGTCACCACCTTACCCTCTCCCTTGGGCAGGGCTTTCCCTTTTCCCTCCCTGTGTGTGACGCCGGTCATTACAACTATATAGAAAGTATATTATAGGTATATCACACCCCTGCCTCAATCAGGTTTTTTGGGGGGCAACTGGTATATCACACCAGTTGCAATTAGTTGTTCTAATAGCGTTTGTCCCTCTGTATAGCTGTGTTATTGCAGCAGAACCGCACACAACTGCTGCCCAATACAAAAGCACTATATAGAAAGTATATTATAGGTAAATCACACCCCTGCCTTAATCAGTTTTTTTGGGGGGCAACTGGTATATCACACCAGTTGTAATTAGTTGTTCCAATAGAGTTTGTCCCTCTGTATAGCTTCAGTATCGCAGCAGAACCGCACGCAACTGCCGCACAATACAAATGCACTATATAGAAAGTATGTTATAGGTATATCACACCCCTGCCTCAATCAGTTTTTTTGGGGGGGCAAATGGTATATTACACCAGTTGCAATTAGTTGTTCCAATAGCATTTGTCCCTCTGTATAGCTGCGGTATCTCAGCAGAACCGCACACAACTGCTGCACAATACAAGTGCACTATATAGAAATTATATTATAGGTATATCACACCCCTGCCTTAATCATTTTTCTTGGGGGGCAACTGGTATATCACACCAGTTGCAATTAGTTGTTCCAATAGCGCTTGACCCTCTGTATAGCTGTGGTATCTCAGCAGAACCGCACACAACTGCTGCACAATACAAATGCACTATATAGAAATTATATTATAGGTATATCACACCCCTGCCTCAATCACTTTTTTTTTGGGGGGGGGGGGGGGCAACTGGTATATCACACCAGTTGCTATTAGTTTCTCCAATAGCGTTTGTCCTTCTGTATACCTGTGGTATCGCAGCAGAACCGCACACAACTGCTGCCCAATACAAATGCACTATATAGAAAGTATATTATAGGTATATCACATCCCTGCCTTAATCATTTTTTTGGGGGGCAACTGGTAAATCACACCATTTGCAATTAGTTGTTCCAATAGCGTTTGTCCCTCTGTATAGCTGCGGTATCGCAGCAGAACCGCACACAACTGCTGCACAATCTAAATGCACTATATGGAAAGTATATTATAGGTATATCACACCAGCCCGTTCACTATCTAGGGCTCATTTCATGGAAAGCCAGGGTTTAGGCACGTGATCGCCGCACGGGTGAGGAACCCGTCTACGGACGTCAGGGCAGTCAGGTGCCAGCTGCAAGGTGAGTCAGGGGTCACCACCTTACCCTCTCCCTTGGGCAGGGCTTTCCCTTTTCCCTCCCTGTGTGTGACGCCGGTCATTACAACTATATAGAAAGTATATTATAGGTATATCACACCCCTGCCTCAATCAGTTTTTTTGAGGGGCAACCGGTATATCACCGCAGTTGTAATTAGTTAGTTCAATAGCGTTTGTCCCTCTGTATAGCTGCAGTATTGCAGCAGAACCGCACACAACTGCTGCACAATACAAATGCACTATATAGAAAGTATAGGTATATCACACACCTGCCTCAATCAGTTTTTTTGGGGGGCAACTGGTATTACTGCACAATACAAATGCACTATAATATACTTTCTATGTATATTATAAGTATATCACATTCCTCTGTATGTCACACCTATCGATAGCAGACCTATACCAGTCCTAAAAGGACTTTTGTGGCCCTATTAGCTAGCGTTTGGTGTCCCAAACAGTCTGTCTCTGCTCCACACAGCAACCTCTCCCTAGACTGGCAAAAGACTAAATGTAAAATGGCGGCAAGATTGGGTTTATTTATAGGGTAGGCGGTGTGTCCATGTGCTGAAACGGCTCAATTGGCTGTCCTGTCCCACCTGATGGAAGTGTCATGGATCAAAGTTCTGCACAATGCAAAAGAATATGGCGCCGGCTGACATCGCCATATGTTCGCCTGTTCGCTAATTGTGAACGAGCAAAGTTCACTGCGAAATGACCGCCGGGCAAACCGTAAGGCCAAACCGTAAACTGATCATCATGTTTATTACAGATCGGCGGCTCTACAAACACAGTGATGTGAGTGATGCGTATCTTTCATCTATCATATCCTCACAACTATTGCGCTTCTTGCTCTATTTCAGTAACTGGCGGCATAGAAACAGAAACCGGCATTGTTGGATCCAGCATAAGCTGTAGAGCACCAGCACCCAATTGATCCCACTGGGGGTCTGTCAGCTTTCCAGCATGAATACTGACATTCTTCCAGATAAAATACTGCTGTATTGTACTGTTGTTAAAAAAAACCAAAAGACATACAATATAAAATAGAAAAATGATCAAAAGTAACCAAAGGAAAGTAAAATAAGATTGTCTGAAACTAAATCCAATAAAAAAAAATATATGTGTTTAATTCTGTGTACTATGTAAAAAGTGTAAAAAACACAGAATTAAACACATATTACTTTTTTTTTTCTTTGGATTTAGTTTCAGACAATCTTATTTATCTTTCCTTTGGTTACTTTTGATCATTTTTCTATTTTATTTTGTATGTTTTTTATTATAACAAATAAATAAATAAAAATTTGCCTATGAACCTGTAAAGAGCTAAATGTATTCTTCAGTATACAGCGCTCCTGGCATTTCCTATATACCATGTGTGTGTATGTGGGCGAAGGGGAGCAGAAAACAATAGGCTTGTTAATTCGCTCTATGAGCGAATTAACAAGCCTATTGTTTTTTGTTCCCCTTCCCCCACATACACACACATGGTAGAGGACACCTCTACCTCTCTCCACTGGGTTCTCAGCACTGGAGAGAGGTGACATTAAACAATGCTCAGTGAATGCATGGTGTGGCGAAACCAACCTCGCCACTGGGTTTTGGAGAGGACTGGCTGCTGGCCTCTTGCCCCTGGATTATGGGCCATATACTAACTTTTAAACCCCTGAACCTATTCAAGTGAATTTTGGATAGGTTTGTCCCCAAGTTATACTGTTTAAATTGATGTTAGCTATATGTATGGCCAATGTAAACTCACAAAGTTGTAACAATTTATAATAAGTGTAACTTGTCAGCTTGGGAGGAAATGCTGGGTGTGTTTCTATTGTGCCATTGTCCCATTGTGTGTTTAAAGGGTGATGTCTGTCCTATTGTCTGCACATGTGTATTGGTGACTTCTCTTTGTCTTGAGAGATAATTGGATTGCTCCTCAGGTTGTCTCCGGGACAGAGAGGAGGGAACCATGATGCATTGTGGGGATATGTTGTATCTGTCCTATGTCACAGTCTTCATTCTGGTCCTCTGGGGGCGTGAACGATTGGTTGCTGTAGTTACATTGTATGTGTTGTAAATTACTGATTGGTTATATTTCAAACCCCTGTGGGCAGTACTATGTTTGTGGTTTATGAATAAAAGAGGCTGTACGTGAAGTACAGTCAGACCACTTCTTGACCCTCAACACGGAGCCTTGTCTCGTTATTGGGGGGATTCACTGTATGCTGTTAGAAGACCGATTGCCAGAAGTGTAAGATCCCTGTTCGTCTGCTAGCAGCTATTCGTGAGGTTCCAGTTTGGAGTGCTATTTTGTATCCAGTTCGGGAGTTTGGTGTATCCTGCAGTAGCTGTGCCTGTCTCTCAGAAAGGGGCTTATCGCCTAAACGGATTTTAACCCCTTGTCTGCTGAAACGGTCCGTTACATTGGTGGCAAGCAGCGGGATCGTTCCTACAGCCAGAAGGACAGCTACAGGAGACACCATTTCTGTGGATTCTACAATTTAAGGGCAACGCATGTCCCAGTACAGCGACCCTGACAGCACCAGAATGGAAACAGCAGTGGAGTACGATGAGGGTGTCATGGATGACCGAGATGCAGTCCGCAAAGGCATCTGGTACCAGGTACTGGGTATTGTGGAGTATATGCAGGACGAGAGACTCCCCACGGAAGACCAGCGGTTGCCGAAGCGAGTAGCCCTGTGGATGCCCTTCCTGGGAGAGCAGCCCCGGGAGGAATGGGTAAAGGAATTGGAACTCCTAGCATGGCGGGAGCTGTGGCTGGAAGATGCCTACCAGGCGCTCTGGTGGTATGGGGCACAGTACCTACCCAGGACAGCTGAGCATGACAAGCCGGAGGGAGAGGAGTTTGATGGTCCTGGCTTGTTATGGGAGACTTTTTCAAAGCTGGAGTTTGGGAGCCCTACACAAGCCCGGTTCCATGATCTCTTGGAATGGAGGGAGAGCAGGTATGACTGGGACGACACTCATGAGATTGAGCAGAACCTGGTCCACCTGGTGACCCAGGAGATAGAGCTGGAACAGGGCTACCAGCAGCTGTTCCACGCCAGTGAGAAGGCTCAGCAGGACATTAAGGTGACAGACCCAGATCCAGACCCATTCAGCTGGGCAGATATTGTAGAGTGTTACTGGGAAGGACCCCAGGTGGCCGGTAGAGATGGGACCGAGGTCTCTCCACCGGTCCTGCAGGGAATTGGGAGCCCAGTCTCCATTCCCCAGCGGCAGTGTGAAGTGCAGGGAGAGGAGAGCAGCGTCCTCCCTCCCCAGTGGCAGGCTGAGTTACAGGGGGCAGAGGTAGTTGTTCCTGCCCCCCAGCAGCAGCATGATTTTTTGGGAATTGGGAGCCCAGTCTCCATTCCCCAGCGGCAGGCGGAGTTACAGGGGGCAGAGACAGTCGGTCCTGTCCCCCAGCGGCAGAGTGTCCAGCAGGGAATAGAGAGCCCAGTCTCCTTTCCCCAGCAACAGGACACTGTATTGGGAGCGGAGACGGTCGGTCGCCCTCCCCAGCGGCTGGAAGTATGTATGGGAGAGGAGCTCGTTACCCCTCTCCCCAGCGGCAGCTTAACGCACCAGGGGGAGACAGTAACCCCCACAACAGTGCAGATGGGACCGTGGTCTCTGCACCTACAGCACAGGGGGTAGAGACAGTCGGTCTCCCCCTCCAACAACCAGACTCTAAGCCAGGGAGCAACACAGAGACCGGGAGTACCAGCTTCCAACATAACCTTGGTGGACTCACTGGACAGAGACAGGCTACCAAATGCAACAGGTCCAGTATTGGGTTGTGGGTGGGCTGCCAGACTAACTCAGGTACCGACCGGCGTGAGGTCAGGTACCTGGTTAGTCTTCCCTGGGGGGGGGGGGAGATGTGTGGCGAAACCAACCTCGCCACTGGGTTTTGGAGAGGACTGGCTGCTGGCCTCTTGCCCCTGGATTATGGGCCATATACTAACTTTTAAACCCCTGAACCTATTCAAGTGAATTTTGGATAGGTTTGTCCCCAAGTTATACTGTTTAAATTGATGTTAGTTATATGTATGGCCAATGTAAACTCACAAAGTTGTAACAATTTATAATAAGTTTAACTTGTCAGCTTGGGAGGAAATGCTGGGTGTGTTTCTATTGTGCCATTGTCCCATTGTGTGTTTAAAGGGTGATGTCTGTCCTATTGTCTGCACATGTGTATTGGTGACTTCTCTTTGTCTTGAAAGATAATTGGATTGCTCCTCAGGTTGTCTCCGGGACAGAGAGGAGGGAACCATGATTCATTGTGGGGATATGTTGCATCTGTCCTATGTCACAGTCTTCATTCTGGTCCTCTGGGGGCGTGAACGATTGGTTGCTGTAGTTACATTGTATGTGTTGTAAATTACTGATTGGTTATATTTCAAACCCCTGTGGGCAGTACTATGTTTGTGGTTTATGAATAAAAGAGGCTGTACGTGAAGTACAGTCAGACCACTGCTTGACCCTCAACACGGAGCCTTGTCTCGTTATTGGGGGGATTCCCTGTATGCTGTTAGAGGACCGATTGCCAGAAGTGTAAGATGCCTGTTCGTCTGCTAGCAGCTATTCGTGAGGTTCCAGTTTGGAGTGCTATTTTGTATCCAGTTCGTGAGTTTGGTGTATCCTGCAGTAGCTGTGCCTGTCTCTCAGAAAGGGGCTTATCGCCTAAACGGATTTTAACCCCTTGTCTGCTGAAATGGACCGTTACACATGGATGTGGTCAATGTCTGTAGCATATATAGTATTATATCCCTGATCCAATACACATATAATAATTTTATATATATAGGCGGGTGGCTCACACCTAGTAGCTATGGTGGGTGCTGCTAACTCAGAATTGGGTGCCCGATCCCAAAAATAGTAAAAAGCTTGAAACAAAAGAGAGAGTGAGCACTCACAACATCTGTGTCATATGGAAATGATTTTACTTAGACCTGGTTGGTCAGATAGGGTTATAACAATACTCCATTCACATTAAAATACAATGAGCATAAAACTTATCTAAAAATGCTATAATATGGTACCATTTGATTAACACCACTATTGTCGGGGTAAAGATTCCTAGCCGCACTCTGTGACAATTGTGTCACTATCTGTAAGTACAATGGATGGAAGCGTCCTAAAAGTTCCTCATATGGGGCACTTTAACGGCTTATCTCCAATGCAAGCGGACGCCGTGTAAAGTAATTCCTCCAGGAAAGTTCACTCCAACCAGAACGGTAATGACAAAGTCCCAGACTTATAATTTTTCAGTTCCTACCTGGTTCCTAGTAATGTATCTCGCTATGTGGCGTCTCCTCGAGGCGAGCGGTGCCTGCTGTCCGAGCGTCTTGCGCCGCACGTCTCAGGCGGGTGACGTCACAATATCGCGGGATCCGGCAGGTAGGATTCTGATCAGCAATCTTCGCTGAAGGCTGTGTCTGTTGTAATTTGCTGAAGATTTATTCATGCATGGCCATGCAATCCATAGGAGGGTCCGGTATGTTAGTTGGGCGCTTGTCCTTTCTCTTTCACCAGACGCGTTTCGGGGCGTTTACACCCCTTCCTCAGTGGTCAAAGCGCCATAAATCATTATCCACCCTTTATAGTCTGTATGGTAATCCACAAAAACAGGAATCCGGATCATCTGGACATAATAACTTCCAATGCGGTTTTAAGTGCGGTATTCGTGCGGTTTTTCAACATCCATTGCGTTTTTTATTACAAATACATCTAGCACACTATAGTATTCTGCCCGACACAATATTTAAGATAAAAAATAATGATTTAATACTTTAATATAAATACTAAGATTAAAAATGGTTAAAAACAATAAATACACATACATACTAACCCTTTCTGTACACACATTAATAAACATCAGCTGATATATCTGGGGACATTATTATATAAATATATGAAAATATAAAATATATAAGGGGGGGTTTATGGGAGAATTTCTGCCAATGAAATAAATGTAGAAAGTGAGGTTCAGAGGTCATGGATGCTGATCTCCACTCCGAGGGGGGGTCCCAGAGCCAGAAAGGCTAATCATGGGATCCCCCATCAGAGAGGGGAACAGCACCTTATAAAAAACCGAAGATCTCCAGGTCCGAATTTAGGCCTGCTGGCAATAGGCAGCCAAATTCATAAATATGTTTCGATTCGGCTCTGGACATCCTCCTAATATAATCACCCCCTCTCCAATGTCTGTCAATTTTTTCCAGGGCCACAAAGAACAATTTAGATGGATCCCTATTATGTACTTCATCATAATGTTTGGAGAGGGAGTGTTTCAAATAGCCCTTTTTGATATTTGATACGTGTTCACTTATTCTAATTTTCAGTAATCTTTTTGTTCTGCCAATGTATTGGCGCTTACATGGGCACTGTATCAAATAGATAACTCCAGATGAGTTACAAGTGAGGCAATTGTTAATTTCCCAGACAAAAGAATTATGTGCTGAGTGTACTGTAGTTGTTTTTCTTTCTTGTAGGCTCATCCTGCACCCCATACATCTCCCGCACTTAAAGAAACCTTTTAGGTTCATATAGGATCCTAAATTAGTAATTGTGGGTCCTTTTTCTTTTTCTTTCACTGACGGGGCTATTTTGAGTTTTAAATTTGGGGCTTTTGTATATATTATTTTCGGTATATTCGGCAGTAATGGGCCTATCACCCTATCACTCGCCACGTGATGCCAGTGTTTAAATATAATATTTTTTATCTTTTTATAATCACTGCTAAAGGGTAAAATTATTTTAATATCACTCTTAGAATCCTCAATTGTCTCAATTGCTGTTTTTTCTTCAAAAAAGGACTTCCTATCCAATTTTCTCACCTTATTTAGGGAATCATCCAGAACCATTACTGGGTATTTCTTATCTATAAATTGCGATTTCATTCTAACTGCCTCTTCCTCGAATTTTTCCGGTTCAGTACAATTTCTCTTAATTCTCCGGAATTGGCCTGATGGGACATTTAGTAGCCACCTAGGTAGGTGGCAACTATCAAAAAGAATGAAACCATTCTTCGCAGTTGGCTTCTGATATGTACTGCAAGAATAATGGTCACCTGCCTTTTTTATCAATAGATCCAAAAATTCTGTTTCCTCACTAATATTGGACGTGAAGACTAAATTTCGGTCATTGTTATTAATTTCTTCCAAGAACCTCATTAATTCTGTCTTTCCCTTCCTCCAAATAAATATCACATCATCGATGTAACGCCGCCATAGGACCAGATCCGCCCCAAGTCTGGGCATGATGGTAGTAAATTCCCATTCTGCCAAAAATAAATTGGCGTAACTTGGGGCAAATCTGGTCCCCATGGCGGTGCCACATCTCTGCAAATAATACTCCCCCTCAAAATAAAAATAATTATGTTGTAAAATAAACTGGATACCTTTCAGTATCAATTTTATTTGGGGGTCCTCAAATGTACCATTCCTTATCAATTGTTGTTCGACTGCCTCCAATCCCTGTTCATGGTCTATAATTGTATACAGGGATTGGATGTCTAGAGTTCCCATGATCCAGTCTTGTTCAATTACCAATCCCTCCAAAATCTGGATAATCTGTGTGGTGTCTTTCAAATAGGTTTTGGTATTTTTCACCACAGGTTGGAGCTGAAGATCTATGTATCTAGACAGGTTGGAAGTGACGGATCCTATTCCTATACATTTGTTTCATTGGCAGAAATTCTCCTATAAACCCCCCCTTATATATTTTATATTTTCATATATTTATATAATAATGTCCCCAGATATATCAGCTGATGTTTATTAATGTGTGTACAGAAAGGGTTAGTATGTATGTGTATTTATTGTTTTTAACCATTTTTAATCTTAGTATTTATATTAAAGTATTAAATCATTATTTTTTATCTTAAATATTGTGTCGGGCAGAATACTATAGTGTGCTAGATGTATTTGTAATAAAAAACGCAATGGATGTTGAGAAACCGCACGAATACCGCACTTAAAACCGCATTGGAAGTTATTATGTCCAGATGATCCGGATTCCTGTTTTTGTGGATTACCATACAGACTATAAAAGGTGGATAATGATTTATGGCGCTTTGACCACTGAGGAAGGGGTGTAGACTGGTAGTCTGGTGAAAGAGAAAGGACAAGTGCCCACCTAACATACCGGACCCTCCTATGGATTGCATGGCCATGCATGAATAAATCTTCAGCAAATTACAACAGACACAGCCTTCAGCGAAGATTGCTGATCAGAATCCTACCTGCCGGATCCCGCGATATTGTGACGTCACCCGCCTGAGACGTGCGGCGGAAGACGCTCGGACAGCAGGCACCGCTCGCCTCGAGGAGACGCCACATAGCGAGATACATTACTAGGAACCAGGTAGGAACTGAAAAATTATAAGTCTGGGACTTTGTCATTACCGTTCTGGTTGGAGTGAACTTTCCTGGAGGAATTACTTTACACGGCGTCCGCTTGCATTGGAGATAAGCCGTTAAAGTGCCCCATATGAGGAACTTTTAGGACGCTTCCATCCATTGTACTTACAGATAGTGACACAATTGTCACGGAGTGCGGCTAGGAATCTTTACCCCGACAATAGTGGTGTTAATCAAATGGTACCATATTATAGCATTTTTAGATAAGTTTTATGCTCATTGTATTTTAATGTGAATGGAGTATTGTTATAACCCTATCTGACCAACCAGGTCTAAGTAAAATCATTTCCATATGACACAGATGTTGTGAGTGCTCACTCTCTCTTTTGTTTCAAGCTTTTTACTATTTTTGGGATCGGGCACCCAATTCTGAGTTAGCAGCACCCACCATAGCTACTAGGTGTGAGCCACCCGCCTATATATATATAATTACATTTTTCTAGCCCGTATTTGTGGGTGAGCTCCCCGAAATATACTATGGACATCTGGCATCATATGGATAATAAAAGGCTGAAAGCTGAGAATTATAAATTTAATGATCCTAATTATATTGAAACTCCTGAGAATAACTCAATGACTGAGAGTTTTAGAAGTTTAGAAAGTCTGTTACAAAAACAACTACGGCAACATTGGGAGATACGTTCCCTGAATTATTATGTAGAAGAGACTAAAATACCAAAAGGATTATTGATAAATAAGAATCCAGCCCAGGATCTCATCAGTGATGAATTTACTAGAGAGTGGAATGATTTACTGATCAATCAATCAGTTGCCATGATGAAATTGATCATTAAAAGGAGATCAGAGATCCTGGGGGATCTAAATATAAAGATTAACAAATTAAGGGAACACATAGAAAAAATTCCCCAGAAATGCAGAGTTCAATACATGGCAGGACAGACTATGTAGGATTTTAGACAAATTAGAGGGGGATATAATTAATAAAAAAAGTAAGAAATATATAGAAACTTATAAAAATAAAGAACAAGAAAGACACATAGAAACTTTAGAAGAAGAGGACAATTTACATCAGGGGTTGTTAGATATGGAGTTAGGCAGAGAAGAGAGAACAGATAGGTACAATGTACCTGTCAGCAACAGATATGAAGAATTGGCAGGGCAACATTTTTTAGATCTTACCCCGGCACACCACAGAACACGCACAAGATACAGAGACCAAACACCACCACGACACAGGTCACCATACAATTTGAGGCACAAGAACACCAGATATCAGCATCCGACAGGGAAGGACTTTTATTCAAATCACCAAACACGGAGTCAGCACTATCACTACAACAACGACACAAATCACCAACAACACTGGCACTCAGAAAAAGGAAGACCAGGAGAAGTAAGAGGAAGGGAGTCACGACACCAGAAACACTCACAAGCCCAGAGATGGGATCCATAATTAATTTAAGTTCAAAAACTCTCACTACTGCACAAATTAATTTATTGAATAAGGGGTTGAAGTTTGCCCCGTCTAATACCACAGATAAATTCTCAACCTTTATAGGTATCCAAAAATTCATCAGGAACCTTTGCCTTAAAAAACTATCATATAAAAAATCCTTTAACTAGAGAATCAACCGGTAGTAAAGTAGTTGATCCTTTTAAACATACCTCCCTGAAAAAGAGATCCAAACTGTTTCCACGAAATGAGATAGGTAAAGAGATAGCTACCTTTCAAAAATGTGTTGAGGATGACCTAAGGAAGATGAAGGTTAGACCACCTGTTAAAAATAATTTGACGAAACGGGAGATTCGGGCCATTAAGTCACTCCAGAAAGACAATAAGGTTACCGTACGCCCGGCTGATAAAGGCGGAGCTACGGTAATCTTAGACACTGATCAATACAATAAGGAGTGTCTACGACTGTTAGCTGATCAGGCTACGTATACAAAACTTAAGAGTGACCCAATACAGGATTTTGTTCAGGGCTTGGAGGATCTATGCAAGAGAGGATTGGAACAGGGAATTCTCCTAAAACAAGAACTGGAGTTTATTTTGGACACGGAGAGAAGGTTACCGACCTTCTACTGCTTGCCCAAAGTACATAAGAGTCTGACGGATCCCCCGGGACGTCCTATAGTGTCCGGAATAGGATCCGTCACTTCCAACCTGTCTAGATACATAGATCTTCAGCTCCAACCTGTGGTGAAAAATACCAAAACCTATTTGAAAGACACCACACAGATTATCCAGATTTTGGAGGGATTGGTAATTGAACAAGACTGGATCATGGGAACTCTAGACATCCAATCCCTGTATACAATTATAGACCATCAACAGGGATTGGAGGCAGTCGAACAACAATTGATAAGGAATGGTACATTTGAGGACCCCCAAATAAAATTGATACTGGAAGGTATCCAGTTTATTTTACAACATAATTATTTTTATTTTGAGGGGGAGTATTATTTGCAGAGATGTGGCACCGCCATGGGGACCAGATTTGCCCCCAAGTTACGCCAATTTATTTTTGGCAGAATGGGAATTTACTACCATCATGCCCAGACTTGGGGCGGATCTGGTCCTATGGCGGCGTTACATCGATGATGTGATATTTATTTGGAGGAAGGGAAAGACAGAATTAATGAGGTTCTTGGAAGAAATTAATAACAATGACCGAAATTTAGTCTTCACGTCCAATATTAGTGAGGAAACTGAATTTTTGGATCTATTGATAAAAAAGGCAGGTGACCATTATTCTTGCAGTACATATCAGAAGCCAACTGCGAAGAATGGTTTCATTCTTTTTGATAGTTGCCACCTACCTAGGTGGCTACTAAATGTCCCATCAGGCCAATTCCGGAGAATTAAGAGAAATTGTACTGAACCGGAAAAATTCGAGGAAGAGGCAGTTAGAATGAAATCGCAATTTATAGATAAGAAATACCCAGTAATGGTTCTGGATGATTCCCTAAATAAGGTGAGAAAATTGGATAGGAAGTCCTTTTTTGAAGAAAAAACAGCAATTGAGACAATTGAGGATTCTAAGAGTGATATTAAAATAATTTTACCCTTTAGCAGTGATTATAAAAAGATAAAAAATATTATATTTAAACACTGGCATCACGTGGCGAGTGATAGGGTGATAGGCCCATTACTGCCGAATATACCGAAAATAATATATACAAAAGCCCCAAATTTAAAACTCAAAATAGCCCCGTCAGTGAAAGAAAAAGAAAAAGGACCCACAATTACTAATTTAGGATCCTATATGAACCTAAAAGGTTTCTTTAAGTGCGGGAGATGTATGGGGTGCAGGATGAGCCTACAAGAAAGAAAAACAACTACAGTACACTCAGCACATAATTCTTTTGTCTGGGAAATTAACAATTGCCTCACTTGTAACTCATCTGGAGTTATCTATTTGATACAGTGCCCATGTAAGCGCCAATACATTGGCAGAACAAAAAGATTACTGAAAATTAGAATAAGTGAACACGTATCAAATATCAAAAAGGGCTATTTGAAACACTCCCTCTCCAAACATTATGATGAAGTACATAATAGGGATCCATCTAAATTGTTCTTTGTGGCCCTGGAAAAAATTGACAGACATTGGAGAGGGGGTGATTATATTAGGAGGATGTCCAGAGCCGAATCGAAACATATTTATGAATTTGGCTGCCTATTGCCTAAATTCGGACCTGGAGATCTTCGGTTTTTTATAAGGTGCTGTTCCCCTCTCTGATGGGGGATCCCATGATTAGCCTTTCTGGCTCTGGGGCCCCCCCTCGGAGTGGAGATCAGCATCCATGACCTCTGAACCTCACTTTCTACATTTATTTCATTGGCAGAAATTCTCCCATAAACCCCCCCTTATATATTTTATATTTTCATATATTTATATAATAATGTCCCCAGATATATCAGCTGATGTTTATTAATGTGTGTACAGAAAGGGTTAGTATGTATGTGTATTTATTGTTTTTAACCATTTTTAATCTTAGTATTTATATTAAAGTATTAAATCATTATTTTTTATCTTAAATATTGTGTCGGGCAGAATACTATAGTGTGCTAGATGTATTTGTAATAAAAAACGCAATGGATGTTGAGAAACCGCACGAATACCGCACTTAAAACCGCATTGGAAGTTATTATGTCCAGATGATCCGGATTCCTGTTTTTGTGGATTACCATACAGACTATAAAAGGTGGATAATGATTTATGGCGCTTTGACCACTGAGGAAGGGGTGTAGACGCCCCGAAACGCGTCTGGTGAAAGAGAAAGGACAAGCGCCCACCTAACATACCGGACCCTCCTATGGATTGCATGGCCATGCATGAATAAATCTTCAGCAAATTACAACAGACACAGCCTTCAGCGAAGATTGCTGATCAGAATCCTACCTGCCGGATCCCGCGATATTGTGACGTCACCCGCCTGAGACGTGCGGCGGAAGACGCTCGGACAGCAGGCACCGCTCGCCTCGAGGAGACGCCACATAGCGAGATACATTACTAGGAACCAGGTAGGAACTGAAAAATTATAAGTCTGGGACTTTGTCATTACCGTTCTGGTTAGAGTGAACTTTCCTGGAGGAATTACTTTACACGGCGTCCGCTTGCATTGGAGATAAGCCGTTAAAGTGCCCCATATGAGGAACTTTTAGGACGCTTCCA